>NC_135801.1:18001690-18310491 GCF_964213995.1 Mustelus asterias | reverse complement strand
TAAACTTGGCTGCTGCAATCATAAGGATTCATTCTTTTCTTCATGGTGCTTACCCCGGATATGAATTATTCAGTTTTTTTGTTTAATTCTGACGAACGTCAACTTTGTTTCTTTAAGTCCCAAATTATTTATTATTTGGATGTTGATTTGTTTATTTAGGGCAGTAAGATGCTTCTTTATTTCTAAATGCAATTCCTACTGCATTTAAACTAGTAAAACCAAATTATAGAACTGAAGTTTCTTTTTCATGGCTCCTTCTGACTGCTGTTTCATAGAGTCATAGAATCCCTACAGTGCAGAAGGAGGCCATCCGGCCCATCGAATTTGCACCGACCACAATCCCACCCAGGCCCTATCCCCATAACCCCACATATTTACCCTACTAATTCCCCTGACACTAAGGGGCAATTTACCATGGCCAATCCACCTAACCTTTGCAGTACGTTGCTGCTGGCCAAAGGCAAATTTATAACTGTGACCATCAGAATAGGGCTACAATTTACTATAGCTGGCGAACAAACTGTGGGTGCCAGTCATTAGCCTGGTTTTTGCCCACTTAATCTCTGTGACCTTTTGCACAAGCCTTTGCTGTAAATTAGCAATTCATATGGGATGGCAGCCTCTGTAGGGCATCGAGGACTTGTGTGAACAGCAATCTGCATCTCCTTAACTGGTCAGATTGTTAATTAAGAGACTGACTCATGGGGCAGAAGTTAGAATAGTGAATTCAATGTCAAATCAAGTGCAGAGAGCAAAATAAAAGGAGGGAAAGAAAGAACAGGAAAGACTAGAAAAACTCAGCAAGTCTGGCAGCATCCGTGGAGAGAGAAACAGAGTTAAAGTTTTGGGTCCGTTTAATTCCAGAGTTGAAAGAGAGGGAGAAACGTGACGGGTTTTATACTGTTAAAGGGTGGGGTAGAGCAAAGTATGTCAGAGATACATAGTATGTGAGCGCTAGGAGAGATTGAAATGTGAAGGAATTAAGACGCTACACTGGTAAAAATTAAATTTCAGTGCCAGAGGGATTGTTTGACACTAATTAAGACATTAAGAGTACTTGAATAGTAAGAAGTGTCACAACACCAGGTTAAAGTCCAACACGTTAATTTGGAATCACAAGCTTTCGGAGCACTGCTCCTTCATCAGGTGAGCAGAAACTGATAGCCAAGTTCCGCACGCATGAGGACGGCCTCAACCGGGATCTTGGGTTCATGTCACACTACATGTAACCCCCACCATTTGGCCTGGGCTTGCAAAATCCTACTAACTGTCCTGGCTTGAGACGATTCACATCTCTTTTAACCTGTGATTATCCGTCTCAAAAAGAAACACTCACCTGATGAAAGAGCAGTGCTCGTGATTCCAAATAAACCTATTGGACTTTAACCTGGTGTTGTGAGACTTCTTACTGTGCCCACTCCAGTCCAACACCGGCATCTCCACATCATTAGTACTTGAAGTACTTAAGACTGAAATGGATCAGGCTGCAACTGTTGTGGTGAGATCAACTGAAATGAGCCAGGCCTAGATCTCTGTGGCAAGATAAGCTATCCCTTCTCGATCTATCTGTAGCTTTAAACACAGTTGACCAGGTAATTTTCCTCCAATTCCTTTCGTCTGCACCTGCAGTGATTTATTTTTCCACTGTTGCACTTTCCTTTGTATTTAGTTACACCCTGAGAAAGAGCACATAACAGATCTGTCAAACATAATTTCTTTTTCATAGGTTGATGTTGGCCCCACGTAATCATATTATGATTTTTGAAATGCCCTGTTACCATGGGCAGAATCTTGTGGAGGCAATGGCGGTCTTGCTGGAAAACCAGCAAGAGATCTACGTTACTGCTGACCGGCCTTTCCCCAAGATCAGGACCCCAGGGACGGAGGTTAAGCCTACTGAAAGCTGCCGGCCATTCAGAAGCCGACAGCTCTTTTGCTCAGCAGTGTCACTGAGGAAGCAGTGGCTGTTGTGGAACGACAGTCACTGGAGGATCGCAGAGCGACCCAGGCCAGAGAATAATTGGCTGGAGAAGTTTTGCGGGGTGGATCACAGCAGGTATGAGGGGTGGTTGGCAGCAAGGACAGGGGCTGGCTCTCAGCAGGCCCTGCAACCCCCCTCCCCCAGCCACCTTTCTCAATGTTGGGTCCATCAATAAGATACTGAGTGCCTTTAATAATGATAATCCCCCGATAAGCCACTGAACTTGATAATCCTCTCCACACCTCAAGACTAGACATGCCATATACTGTACAATGGCTGAGATTGACCAACTCAGCACATATCAGTTAATAAACTCGGTCCCTTTCTGATAGTGCAACACCAAACAAGGCCTTTACTCACTTCAGCCTTAATGGAGAGACTCAGTGCAGTTGACGTTCAAAGCTCTCGATGAAACCTGGGATATTGATTGTAATGAGGGAAAATCATTTTCAAATTACAGAACTTTGTCTTAGAGGTTTCTGTTGATTCTGCCACATTTTTAAATGATTTAATGAGCAATCGGGTACTGAAGGGACATCAGAGACCATTTAAAAAAAGATCTACACTAGAGAGCCTTTCTGTACCATTGTACAAGGGCAGCACGGTGGCACAGTGGTTAGCACTGCTGCCTCACAGCGCCAGGGACCCGGGTTCAATTCCTGGCTTAGGTCACTGTCTGTATGGAGTTTGGACATTCTCCACGTGTCTGTATGGGTTTTCTCCGGGTGCTCCAGTTTCCTCCCACAGCCCAAAGATGTGCAAGTTAGGTAGATTGGCCATGCTAAATTGTCCGTTAGTGTCAGGGGGATTTGCAGGATAAATACGTGGGGTTACAGGGATAAGGCCCTGTGTGGGATCATTGTCGGTGCAGGCTTGATGGGCCGAATGGCCTCCTTCTGCACTGTTAGGGATTCTATGATACTGTGATTCGATGTCTAACTGGAAGAATCAGTTGAGAATTTAGATGAATTAATCAGAACTGTCTCCTTTAATATTACCTACCTTATGCACAATATTATTAACTTGCTGAGGTTAGAGTTTTTATAGATGTTCTGGGAAAACTTTAGTAAATTATTGCATGCTGCCAGATTTTTTTTTAACTGTTCACGGACTCTTTGGTAAAATTTGCTCTGATTCCTGTAAAGCAATGGAAAACAATTAGAATCAGTCCGTCAGAATAATGCAATGCAAAGGACACATGATAGATACTGTACCAGTGTTTGCTGAGACTGTTCACAGTACGATAGGTGATGGGTTAAATAGTTTTGATGCTCAGCAGTCTCCTGATACATGTCTTGCTTGACATGAAGTGCCGCAAAATGTCTCTATTGTTAAGATAAGTATTCGGTGTGTTTGACGGGTGACATTCAGATGGTCCAAGGCTACTTTCTTGATGGAATGAAAAGTTAAGAAAATGAGCTATGTGATGTATGGCAGTTGAAACATGCATCACTGTAGACGTGTCCTAGCTAATGTGTCCAATCGTTTGTTTAAAGCCAAGGTTAAATTCCCTTAAAATTAGGGCCTGAGAATCATTATATTGCCATCTGATCTTGGTCACCCTCAGGCAGGCAATACAGTGGATGGCATCCAACCTGAGATCAAAGTATATGCTGAGACTGTAGAAAGACCCCTGTAGTTAATTGTTTGGCTCAGATCCTCTGAACAAAGTCAAGCTGTATTCAGCCACTTATTAATTTAAATTTGTTTTTCTTAGTTATTCTTCAGAAGTTACTGGTATAGTACAATTCCACATAGTAAGATAGCAACTGAAATGTTATAAATGAAGTTGGAACAAAGAGGCTTCCCTGTTCTTATTTGCAGAAAATTAAATATTTTTTTCTGGAATAAACTCTTCTGTAACTAACCTATAAAGAGCAACATAGGCAGAACATTTTTTTGCTGTAAGGTTTAAAATTGGCTAGAATCTGGAACAGTGGAGCCTATATCTGTAGGCCTCAATAGGATTGAAATCTCGGATTATCTGTCATAATGAGAAATCTAATGGAACAAGAAGCACAATGTTCAGCTCGTCAGGGAAGCACAAAATCTTCATTTTTGAGTTGTTTCTGCATTAATGAAATTAGTTCAAAGAAACAGAATGCAAAACGTTGATTGGTCTACCGGTGTTTGCTGGCTGAGGGAGCCTTCTGCTGCTGATGCCCCATTTTTTTGCATTGTTTCTGTTACTTTTCATATTTCTCTTTTGCTTCAGGGTAACTCTAAAGTAGAGATTTGACGAGGAGCAGTACTTTAGTGGAGTCACACACAAGTGACTTTCGTGCTCCCCATTGCAGCGAGTACGTGCACTCCTGTCACTCGTCAGTTCCTGTAAATCTTTGCAGATAATTGCTGGAATTTTCTAGCCCCATGTAGGTGAGGGTATGGGAGATTGGTGGGGCAGAGTGTGGGGCTGTGGTGAGAGGAAACTTCTGAAAGAATGGCATTGGATTAGCCGCCTAGCATCTCCATGTACCTTCGCTGGGAGCAAGTCCCAGGAGCAATAGCTACTCACCCAGCAGTGGCAGGTAGTCAATCAAGATGTCCTAAAGTTCAATTGCATCTGTTTGGACACGTCATGATATTTTTCGAATGTCACACTGTGCCTGCAGCTCATTTCTTCACTAGAAGTAAGAGCAGCACAGGAGGCTGGTCAGATGACAGTCAGATGCTGAGTTGACTTTAAAGGTTTACTTTGCAGTACACCTTCTGGGAAATGCTGTGAATTCAGAGTGTTTCCCCTGCAGGCAGATCGAATTTGGAGGCACCTGCTAATTCCAGCATTGGTACCTGCCCTCTCCTCCATTAACCATGCCATTCTCAATGGGGCAGTCAACCATCCTTCCCTTTCGGTGCTTCAGTTGACCCTCCTAAATTGGGGACCCTCTCAAATTGGGGCCCCGACCACTGTCCCCTATAGGCCTGTGAATTGGTTGCCTTCTATAAGATCACAGCTGAGAGTGTGCACTAACATGAGTGAAGTTGGGACCTGGAAATGGTCCTGACAAGTGGCCATTTTCCAACTGGAGATACCTCTGAACAATGAGAGCAAAATAGTGTATATAATCTTTCTCTAAAATCCAATAACGTTGTACTTCTTCCTCAGATTTTTAAATGTGTTCCTTTTGTTTACTGGCATCTGTTAAGCTTTCTGGCCCGCCATTTTGCAGCTTTGTTCCCCTCAATCATCTAGACTCTGAATCGATTTGGCTTATTGGCGCGGTGGCACAGTGGTCAGCTTTGCTGCCTCACAGCGCCAGCAATTTGGGTTCAGTTCCCAGTTTGGCTCACTGTCTGTGCAGGGTCCGCACGTTCTCCCCATGTCTGCATGGGTTTCCTCCAGGTGCTCCGGTTTCCTCCCACAGTCCAAAGACATGCTGGTTAGGTGCATTGATCATGCTAAATTCTCCCTCAGTGTACCTGAACAGATGCCGGAGTGTGGCGACTAGGGGATTTTCACAGTAACTTCATTGCAGTGTTAATGTAAGCCAACTTGTGTCACTAATTAATAAATAATTATTATTGAGATGTTGCAATATCCGGTTTGCTGTATGCGCACTGGTGCAACCTTGTGTTGCCTAACGAACCCGAAATGTAAATTTTAAAACATTTGGAAATTGGTGCTTACTTGTGAAACTGAAGCTATTTGTTACGCATTATAAATATGAGCTTAAATTACTTTTTAACCCAGCTAAAGTTATTGAAACAGTTGCAGAAGTCAATGGCAGTCGTCATCGGTCTCGGTGAAGCAAATTTTTAAAGTTAGTCTATTTTTAATGTTATATTGAGGTTTAAATTTTCAGATTTACGGGTATTGTCGAATGATCAGCCACCAGAAGTATGACTGGGGTTCAAGTTGCATTTTGCCTCTGTTAATTACAATTTTAAAAGATTTTGTTTATTTAATATTATTATATTGCTTCCATGTAGCACAACCAGAATTCAGTTTAGGTTGTTTCACGCAAGTTGTTTTTGCCTCCTCACCACATTTTTTGAAAAAGTATTATTGCAGATCTTGCCAAAACCGCATATAGTTTTGTGTCATACAACACCCGTCGTTGTGTTGTCGTTGATTAGAATAACCAAGATAACATCATTCGATCCTTTGTGTCAACTTGGCTCAGTTGGTGGCATTCCCGGCTCCAAGTCAGATGGTTTTGGCAAGCCCGACTATCGTTTCAGCACAGTGAGGCTGACTTTCAGTACAATACTGAGGGGGTGTTGTCAGAAGTTCAAGTCTTCAGATGAGACATTCAATGTTTTCCTGCTCAGGTGGAATTAAGAAATCCCAAAGAGCAGGGAAGTCTTTCCTGACTAACGTTTCTTCCTTAGCCACTAACACCACAAACGGATTAATTGGGTGCTCATACACTCACTATTTGTGAGGGCGTATTTTGTGCAAGTGGACAGTTTTGTTTATCCACATAGTAAGTGACTGCATTTCAAAAAGCATTGATGGGATGCAAAGCGTTTGGCAAAATCCTGAAGAGACAGTATAATACTGTATAAATGTAAATTCTGTCTTAATCTCTAGAGGGGAGAGATACAAGAGAGTCCAGAGGGTGGTGAGTGTCTGGAACGAACTGCCAGAGGTAGTAGTGGAGGCGGGTACACTTTTGTCTTTTAAAAAGCATTTAAACTGTTACATGGGTAAGATGGGTATAGAGGGATATGGGCCAAATGCACGCAATTAGTACTAGCTTAGTGGTTTAAAAAAGAAGGGCAGCATGAACAAGTGGGGCCAAAGGGCCTGTTTCTGTGCTGTAAACCTCTACGACTATATACAATAAACAACGGGTGTAATTTTGTGCTCTCTCCATGACAGGTTTGATGACGGGGTGGGGGGGCATTTAATCAGGTGGCAGTTGGTAGGTTGGGGCCCTTGCCACTTTCCCACCTCCACCCTATCTAAGTCCGTGGCAGGAAGATGTGCGGTTGGTCTTCCAGCCCCACCTCATTGAGACCCTTAGGTGGGCAATTAATGCTGCTAATAACCCACCAGCAGGTGGAGGCTCACCTTACTGGGAACACGACAAGCAAACCCTCCTGGGTTTGCTTCTCGTGTTCCCAGGGGATTCCACCATTCAAAGACACTCAGTGCCAGATCGAGAGTTTCAACATCAGGGAGAGGGAGGCCCACTGAAAACCATCCCCCTCTCCCAGGATCGCCACCTTCTGACTCCCCCTCCTTCATCACTTGCCCTTGACCTGGGATCCAGCGACAATCCTAGGCCTCTCATGGGGTGGCACTGCAATTGCTGGTCTTTAATTAGCTGAAAACTCTCAACCAACGTGCCTCCCACCCCGGGATTCTCGATCCCAGAGGAAGGGCCATTGCGGACTTGCGAAGTGTCAGATTGGAACTTGTGGTGGGTCTTCCCAAAAGGAGACATGGGGGAACGGGGTAGGAATGGTCTCAGCAGGTCATGTCCATTGACCAAAGCAGGGTGAGCTTGCTTGATTGGATGGCTCTTGTTATGTGAATCAGGGAATGGTTACAGCACTGAAGAAGGCTTTTCGGCTCACTGCGTCGGTACTAGCTGGCTCTCTGAAGGACAAATCTCCTGTCTTCTTCCCGTAGCCTAAGCTAGCAATCCAATTCTGTCTTGAATGCCTCGATTGAATTTGCCTCCACCACACTCTCAGGGAATGCATTCCAGATCCTAACCAAGTGTTGCGTGGAAAGGGTCTTCCTCGTGTCACCGTTACTTTTGCCAATTACTGTACCTTGAATCTGTGTCCTATGGCTCTGGATCCTTCCACCAGAGGAATGGGGTTTCTCCATATCCATTCTTTCCAAACCCCTCATGATATCAAATCTTCTCTCAACCTTCTCCTGGAACCATCCCAACATCTCCAATCTCTACAAATAACTGAAATTCCTCATCGCTGGAACTATTCTCATGAGTCTTTTCTGCAATCCCTCTAAAGCCTTTGCATTCTGCCTAAAGTGTAGTGCCTAGGACTGGACGTGAAACTAGAGTTATATACATGTTTAACTTAACTTTCTTTCTTTTGCATTTTTTGCCCCTATTAATGAAACCCAGGATCTGTATTCTTTATTAACCACTCTCTCAACCTGTCCTGACACCTTCAATGATTTGTGCACATAATCACCCAGGTCCTTCTGCTCCTTGAACCCTCTTTAGAATGACACCCTTTATTTCATATTGTCTCTCTGTATTCCTCCTACCAAAATGAAAATAAAGTTTATTTATTAGTCACAAGTAAGGCTTGCATTAACACTGCAGTGAAGTTACTGTGAAATTCCCCTAGCCGCCACACTCCGGCGCCTGTTCGGGTCAATGCACCTAACCAGCACTTCTTTCAGATTGTGGGAGGAAACCGGAGCACCCGGAGGAAACCCACACAGACATGGGGAGAACGTGCAAACTCCACCCAGACAGTGACACAAGCCAGGAATCAAACCCAGGTCCCTGGTGCTGTGAGGCAACAGTGCTAACCACTGTGCCTCCTCTGCATTAAATTTCATCTGCCACTTCTCCGTCCATTCCACCAATTTGTTTATGTCTGCTTCAAGTTCTTTAATATCTTCTTCACAGCTGACAATACTTCCAAGTTTTGTATCATCTGCAAATTCTTAAGTTGTGCCCTGTACACCAACACCACGGTCATTAATATATCTCCGGAAGAACAAGGGTCCCAATGCTGACAGTAACAGTACAAAGAGTTGGAAATGCAATCTTTTGATTTATGTCAACAGAATCCCTGGATTGAAATGAATCAGTGAAAATCCCAGGCTGAATGCTGGACTGAAGCCATGGTTAATAAACAAATGCAAGTGTTGGTTTTTCTGGAATGATTAAATTATTGCTTCTTTAGCCCCTTGTCAGTAATAGAAATCTTGTTTCTAAGCAGGATCATCGATACCAGTAGATAAGATACATAAGTACTCAACTAGAAATAGAAAAATAAAATTAGAATTAGTATGTTATGAAGCATTTTTCATTTTTGTAGAAAATTGGTTAATAAAATGAATTGCAGTGTTTATCATTATTGGGCAATGCCAAATTCAGATAGAACAGTGACCCCAATGTATACAATACGAGAAAAACACTTGCTTATTTTTGCAGGCGGATGATAGTCACACAGCCAACTGCTTCATAAATGATCAAGTTAAACACCAACAACTTGAATTTATATTGTACTGTTAACTTCTCAGGGATATTATCAGACAAAATTTGCCAATGAGCCACATAAAGAGATACTAGATGAATGACGTCACCCAAAGCTTGGTCAAAGAGCAAGATTTTAAGGAGTGTCTTAAAGGAGGAGAGTGAGGGAGAGTGGCTGCGAGACTTAAGGAGGGAATCCCAGAGTCCATCCCCTAGAGACATGGCTGCCATGACATGGTACAATGATTGAAATTGGGAATGTGCAAGAGGCCAGAATTGAAGGAGCGCAGAGATTAGGTGGGGCTGTAGGAAGAGGATCCAGAGATGGGGGAGCAATGAGACCAGGGATGGATTTGAAAATTGATTCAAACTTTATCATCGAGGCATCGTCAGATTGGGAGTCAGTTTAGGGGTGATGAGAGAATGGTACTTGGTGCAAGTTACATAGAATCCCTACAGTGCAGAAGGAGGCCATGTGGCCCATCGAGTCTGCACCAATCACAATCCCACAACCGCATATATTTACCCTGCTAATCCCCTGACACTAAGGGTCAATTTTGCATGGCCAATGAACCTAACTTGCATATCTTTGGACTGTGGGAGGAAACTGGAGCACCCGGAGGAAACCCACGCAGACAGTGACGAGGCTGGAATTGAACCCGGGTCCCTGGCGCTGTAAGGCAGCAGTGCTAACCACTATGTCACCGTGCCGCCCTTACTGACAAGAAGCAATAATTTATGATTCAGGCAGCACAGTTTTGGAGTTCATAGAGAGTTGAAGGTGGGAGGCTTGCCAGAAAAGCATTAAAATAGTTCAGTTAGAGGTAACAAAGGCAGGGATGTGGGTTTTAGCAGCAGATCAGCTGAAGCAGGGGCATAGATGAGCAGTGTTATAGAAGTGCAATTGGTGTTCTTAATTAAGCAGCAGATATGTGGCCTCGGGGTCAAATAGGATGCCCAAGGTTGCAAACGGTTTGAACCAGCCTTAGATACTGACCAGCGAGAGGGATGAAGAGGGTGACTAGTTAATTGATTTTGTGACAGGGATCTAAGGCAACAAAAAGGAAGCATTGCTATCTTTACCTTTTAAAAAAAAATGAATGAAATCTTATTAGTCCTCTTATCCTTCTTTGTTCCTCTTGAATTTAAAGTGTGACTTCCTGGCATCAGGAAAATAGCTTGAGAAGCTTCAGGATTGGGGAAATGTATGCAGGTAGAGTACACTAGTGTGTAGGTGTTTCTGCAATGGCCTCCTTTTTTGATAATTGTGTTTCTTATGTGATGGAATCTGTGATCAAAGCTTGTGTTTTTTGAGACAGACTCTAATTGAAGCAAGAAACTGGGGAAGGAAACTGACCCTCCCAATTGCTAAGGAAACTGAGGCTCGTAATAAGAATGAAGACCAAAAATTCTGGTTGAAATTATATAAAAGAAGACTGTGTAGGTGGGTTAACTGAGGTGGCATTTAGTGTTTGCTTTGTTTGATTGTGAAATCTTGCGGCTCAATTCTTTCAAAAAATAACTGGGATTTTGTATTTTTTTGCAACAAAAAGTTGCTGACCCTTAGTTCATAACAGTTATGAGTATCAGCCACAGAACCTGTTCTAATCTATAGAAGGGAGGGACGGGGAATTCACAATGTTGAAATGACTCTAAATTTAATCAGCATGGGCACAGTAGCACAGTGTGGTTAGCACTGCTGTCTCACAGCGCCAGGGATCCGGGTTCAATTCTGGCCTAGGGTCACTGTGTGGAATTTGCACATTCTCCCCGTGTCTGCGTAAGTTTCCTCCCACAGTCCAAAGATGTGTGGGTTCAGTTGATTGGCCCGTGTCAGGGGGATTAATAGGGTAAATATGTGGGGCAATGGGAATAGGGCCTGGGTGAGATTGTGGTCGCTGCAGACTTGATGGGCCGAATGGCCTCGTTCTGCATTGTAGGGATTCTATGATTCTCTCAATGTGAGTGGATGCTGATGATTATTTAAGATCAACAGCAACACCAACTTCTATTTATATAGTGCCCTTAACATCCCAAGGCTCTACAGAGGAGTGTTGTCAAGCAGAATGTTGCACCGAGCTTCATGAGATATTAGGGCAGATGGCCTAAAGCCTGGCTAATGATGTAGGTTTTAAGAAACATCTTGAAGGAGGAAAGAGGGGTGGAGAGATGTGAGGGGTTTAAGAGGGGTGGAGAGATGTGAGAGGTTTAAGAGGGGTGGAGAGATGTGAGAGGTTTAAGAGGGGTGGAGAGATGTGAGAGGTTTAAGAGGGGTGGAGAGATGTGAGAGGTTTAAGAGAGGTGAAGAGAGGTGAAGAGATGTGAGGGGTTTAGAGAGGGAATTCAGAGCTTGGGCCGTTGACAGCTGAAGGTACGACGCCAATGATGGAGTGATTAAAGTGGCCAGGATTGGAGTCGCGCAGAGATATTGGGAGAGTTGCAGGTTTGGAGGAAGTTACAGAAGTACAAAGAACAAAGAACAATACAGCAAAGTAGGTTGGAGCGAGGCCCTGGAGCGATTGGAAAACATGGATGAGCATTTTAAAATGGAGGATATAATTGGCATGATTGGTGATTTATTTTACCATCAACAACTTGCAAATGTTTTTAAAGCAGAATCTTGAGTGTGAGCTCTCTCGCTGCTGCCCTTTCAACCCTTGAAATATGTGAGCTGTTCACACTGGAGGTGTACGCCTGCTCACATTTTCAACCTCATCCCTATTTCCCACTAAGCACATGCTTCACTGACAGGCTTAATGGGACTGTTGTTTGCTCTTGTTACAGCTAGCTTGGTAGCAATGCAGAGTTAGTGGTGAGCTGGACTCTTTCACAAAGTAGGTGCAAGAGTGAGGACACATACCAATGCCTTGTTATAATTTTTCAATGAAGGCGTGCGCCAACTGTGTCATTCATTCTAGATGAAATTCTATTCCAGCCCAAAGTTTTTCACATGCTGAGCTGTAAATGAAATGTAGAAATTCAGAATTGAAAAGGAAAAGACAGCTCCTTTGTCAGCAGATTTCAATTGCAAAGTTTCATTCCATTTTATGCTGCGTTGCAAACTTCTTACAAGTAACATTTCAAGGGTGTCGCTATAAACCTGGGAGCCGATTTTTCACATGACCTTGCAGTACCTAATTTCAGACCATTTCCTAGTAACCCAATATGGTTTCAGAACATACTTTGGAGGCATAAATGTCGCTGTGCATTAGAAGTCAAGAATGCAGAAATTGTGTGCCCATGCTAAAAGTTATTCATTCCCTTTAACGGTTGATATTTATCAGCAAATCAAATTAGGGCCGAGATAATAGCCTGTCATTTTTGGCAATCCTATCTAATTTTCAAGAGAAAACAAAGAAAGTTGCTGAAAAGTCTGCCGGCTACTGAGCGGTCCGGTTATAAGATGTAGTTCAGGAGTAACTGATAAGCAAGGCTTAATGTCAAAGTCACATTAATAGGTTAGCTTTCGCAGAAAAGAACTGAGAGATTGTAGGCCTCTGTAAATTGGACCACACAGTAGGAGGTAGCTAGAATTATATACACTGACCCACATAAACAGCATGGACTGATTCAATCTCAAGGGCATCAACTGTACAGTTACCAGATGGTACTGATTAGTGGGTGGAGAAACTAGAGCTGGTACTAGTTTATTTAATAAGTAACCTTTTGCTCATCATATACTTGCAGCAGACAGTAGAATGTTTAGTCTGTTCTGGTATGGGAATATGAATTGAATATAATGTTTTTTTTGTTTTTCTGCAATTTTCTCATTTATACATCAGCTACATTAAAACCAGTTGTTGGCATGTTCGAGCCCCATTATTCAAGAGCTAGAAAATAGTTTATGAACCCAGTTGGACCTAGTGTGGGTACGGCTATAAATATCGTTTCACAGCCGACAGTTATAACGCAGCATTGCTTATGCAGTTTAGGCAAGGCCGTTATGATGATGATATATTAGTCAATAACTGGTAGCTCTTTTTCGTGCAACATCTCTGCACCATTAAGTGACAAGTGTTGAAAAAAGTTTTCCGTTGTTAGTTTAACCGACTTTGAAACCTTAAATGAAGAAAAATGTTGCCTGTCTCTTGGAGTTTGATTCCCATTCTCTGTTACAGTAAAGATATAGGACTGTTTTTGTCCCAGACAATTGCTAGAATTCACTGCAGATCCACCAGCTTCTGGACGAGGAAATCAGCCAGCATTTTAAGTGGGGCCCCTCATTAGAATTGACAATAGTTTTTGTACTTCTGGGCTGGATATTATTTTAATATCTTGGGATCAGTTACTGAGAGATGAACCATTAATGTAGTTATTACAATGCCTTTTGCCTACAACATCCAGTGTGCGGCAACACCAAAATATTCTGTCTCTGTCTACTCATGATCAAGGCTGCTTTGAAATTTTCGCAGAAGGTTGAGCTGTATGGTGGAATATGATCCTAAAAACATCAGTCAAAATCATGGAAAATGCCTTAATCCCATTTAATAAAATCAGTCACCATGAAACCATTGAAATCACATTTTGATTCCCGCACCCACTGATTAAAAAATATTCAAATCCAATGTAACAAGAACCCAATCAGCGCCCTTTCACCATAAATAAGGAAACCTGCTCACTATTATTTGAAATAAATTTCAGTTATTTTTTCAGATGTAGGTAATTTATGGAAATGCATTTAGCACGAGTACAAATTTGTTCCATTGCTTGTTAGTATTGTGATTTCATAACTTTTTGGTGTTAGCTTTCTTAACACTCGAAAGATTTAACAGCATGAATTTGTTCAGTCACAAATGGCATCCTCTGTGACTGACTGCATTGCACTACCCCTTGTCACTCTCTTGACCAGTCTGCCACCTTTGATATGATTAACCACTCCCATCTTCTCCAACACCTATTTGCTACCCAGCTGAGTGGAGAGCCATTGCCTGGTTCTACTCTTAACTATCTGGTTGTATCTGGAAAATCTCTTGCAACACCCACTCCCCCTTCACTACCCAATGTGTTTGTATGTATGCTGGGTATAACTCCAACCAGTGGAGAGTTTTTCCCTTGATTCCCATTGACTACATTTCTGGTAGGGCACCTTAGGATCTCCATAGCACAGAAGGAGGCCATTCGGCCCGTCGAGTCTGTACCAACCACAATCCCACCCAGGTCTTACCCCATAACCCCCCCCCTGCTAATCCCCCTGACACTAGGGTCAATTTAGCATAACCAATCAACCTAACCCGCACATCTTTAGAGTGTGGGAGGAAACCGGAGCACCCGAAGGAAACCCACGCAGTCACAGGGAGAACGTGCAAACTCCACACAGACAGTGACCTGAGGCCGGAATTGAACCCAGGTCCCTGGCGCTGTAAGGCAGCAGTGCTAACCACTGTGCCACCGTGCCGCCCCACCTTGATGCCACGTTCGGTCAAAAGCTGCCTTGATGTCACGGACAGTCACCCTCACCTCTTCACTTGAATTCAGCTCTTCGTCCATGTTTGGACACAAGGCTTGAATGAAGTCAGGAGCTGAGTGGACCTGGTGGAACCCAAGCTGAACATCAGTGAGCAGGTTGTTGCTATGTAAGTGCCAATGCATAGCGAATGATCAAGAGTAGACTGATGTGGTAATAATTGGACAGGTTGGACATATCCTGCTTTTTGTGGACAGGACAATACCTGGGCAGTTTTCCCCATTGCCAAGAAGATACCAGTGTCATAGCTGTACCAGAACAGCTTAACAAGGGCATGGTTAGTTCTGGAGCACAGGTCTTCAGCATTTTTGCTGGAATGTTGTCAGGGCCATGGCATTTGTTGTACCCAGTGCCTTTCAGACATTTCTTGACATCTGGAGTAAATTGAATCGGCTGAGGAGGAGGCTGAGATTGACCATCCACGCAGCCCTTCTGGCTGAAGGTGGTTACAAATTTTTATTACACAAGAATAAACTATTTTGCATAGATTCTGGCCTCCTGGAGGTGGATACTGAGGCAGGGTGGCGGGTAAAATTGCAGGGAGCCGGGTCAGATCGGCTCCCCGATGCTATCCCATTAGCACAACATTTTATTGATGTTGAGAACAAAAATGGACGATAGGCTGTCCGCACAAGGAGTTGAGAAGCCAACTTCCATAATCAAAGGTCTGTTAAGAACCATTTTATGTGTTGTCAGTTATTTAATCAAAGGACTCAATCAAGCATACTAGAGATGATTGTCCTTTCACAAATCTTTGTTGGCTATCATTTAATGAGTCCATGTTCTTCCCATTGGCAATTCATTTTGTCCCAAGGAGCACTTCCCTACTATCAATAATAGGCTGATTTGCCTGCAGTTATCAGCTTTATAGCTTTGCTTTTTATAATGCTTGCAACCCTTCAGTCCCCTGACGCCACCACCATTTACTGCACCCTTTGCTGTTATCAAGATAAATTATAGGGAGACCCAGGGATTGCAGCAGAAAACTCTTCCTTGATTAGTGGAATGCGTTGTGCAGCTGCATCATTGCCCTCTCTTCAAAGATATACACTGGCGTAATCCATGATTGGGACTCTGAAATCGATAGTTCATTTACATAAAACATTGAACCGTGTATAGTATAAATCAATGAACCATACGCTTCACTATCCTGGTCTTGAAGGGGCTTCCTTTATGGAACAGACTTTGAAGCTGCCTCAGAATGGGAATCCGTTTCATTGTATTTATTACTCAAATAGATGAAAGCTCAGTAGTATTTTTCAATATTTTATTTTTAAATGTTTTCTTCCCTCCCACCACCATTATTTTTCTAATTCCCTTTTCCGAAGACACTGGTTTCTGGGCTGTGGTATGTGTCCTTGGTTGCTCGTTGTTCTCTAGTACCTGCCCACCTGGCTATTTTTTTTTTTCTCTTTTTACTCGGGCAGCATGGTGGCACTGCCGCCTCACAGCGCCAGGGAGCCGGGTTCAATTCTGGCCTCGGGTCACTGTCTGTGTGGAGTTTGCACGTTCTCCCCATGTCTGCGTGGGTTTCCTCCAGGTGCTCCGGTTCTCTCCCACAGTCCAAAGATGTGTGGGTTAGGTCGATTGGCCGTGATAAATTGAACCAAGCGTCAGGGGGATTAGTAGGGTAAATATGTGGGATTACAGGAAAAGTGTCCGGTGGGATTGTGGTCGGTGCAGACTTGATGGGCCGAATGGCCTCCTGCACTGTAGGGATTCCACCAGTGCAGTGCAGGAGGCCATTCGGCCCATCAAGTCTGCACCGACCACAATCCCACCGGACACTTTTCCTGTAATCCCACATATTTACCCTACACCGTTCCACCTTCTTAGACATTTTAATTCCCGCCATCTTAAACTGCCCACATATAAGTGGCAGGCTATTGACCTTTGGAGACTTCATAGCTGAGCCCAACCTATTTATCACTTGTCCTCCAGTGAGGCAATGCATAGTGGTATTGCCATTGGGCTAGTGATCCAGAGACTCTGGTTCAAATCCCACCACGGCAGATGGTGAAATGTGAATTGAATAAAAATCTGAAATTAAAAATCTGAAATTAAAAATCCAATGATGACCATGAAACCATTGTGGTTCACTAACATCCTTTTGGGAAGGAAATCTGATATTCTGGCCTACATGTGACTCCAGATCCACAGCAGTGTGGTTGACTCTTAACTGCTGTCTGAAATGGCCTAGCAAGTCACTCAGTTCAAGGGCAGTTAGTGACTGGCAATGAATACTGGTGATGTGGAGATGCCGGCATTGGACTGGGGTAAGCACAGTAAGAAGTCTCATGACACCAGGTTAAAATCCAACAGGTTTATTTGATAGCACAAGCCACAAGCTTTTGGAGCACTGCCCCTTCATCAGGTGAGTGGGAGTTGTGTTCACAAACAGGGCATGTATATATGTGTCTATATATGCCCTGTTTGTGAACACAACTCCCACTTACCTAATGAAGGGGCAGTGCTCCGAAAGCTTGTGACTTGTGCTACCAAATAAACCTGTTGGACTTTAACCTGGTGTTGTGAGACTTCTTACAATAAATACTGGCCCAGCCAGCGACGCCCACATCCCATGAATGAATGTAAACAAAACCTTCCCAATTGGTGATGATAATCAGGAGAAGAATCTCTGATCAACAAATTTTAATCTACCATTCCTGGATTTATACTGCCTTATGATAAGGTTTATTTTATCATTGTCACAAGTAGGCTTACATCAACACTGCAGTGAAGTTACTGTGACCACACTCTGGTGCCTATTCGGATACACCGAGGGAGAATTTAGCACGGCCAATACACCTAACCAGCACGTCTTTCCGATTGTGGGAGGAAATCGGAGCACCCGGAGGAAACCCACGCAGACACGGGGAGAACGTGCAGACTCCACGCACCCAAGCCAGGAATCGAACCCGGGTCCCTGGCGTTGTGAGGCAGCAGTGCGGCGCAAATAAGTGACTGAACATGGATCCTTCATGTGTGACTCGATAATACTACCACCAAATGATGGGAACAGCATTTAATGTGTTTAGTTTGGCTATGCGTTCAATGGCCTCCAGCTGTGTTGAGTGGAGAAATGAGGTGCCTTCAGAAGCGGATCTTAATGTGCAGGTCAGTGTGATGTGTTCCATGGTCTGACAGACTCATGGCGACAATTACATTTCATAAGTTCATAAGGTGTAGGAGCAGAATTAGACCATTCGATCATGGCTGATACGCTCCTCATCCTCATTTCCTGCCTTCTCCCCATAACCCTTCAACCCATTACCAATTAAAAATCTGTCTAACTTCAGACTATGGTCCTTCAACTTCCACTTTTCCACTCATCAGATCAAATTACTGAATCATCAAAGAAACCACCACACTCTTTATATAAAATTTTTTTAAAAATTCCTTGAATATCCTTCTGCAAAGTCACTGCAGTGTGTATGTAATTAGTTGAATGTTGTGCTGGAAGGTGCTGTAATACCAGGTTTATTGTGCTCCTGAGGAAGCTCTCTTAATTCCCGCTGCTTATGTTGCGTGTAAATTTTAATTGAAATATACTATGGATGTTCTCCAATTAATGTAAAACAAATCCAATTTTGGATGACTTTCTGAAATTAGGCCAAGAAATGCTTCATATTTTAGTAATGAATTGCAAATGTGGCCTGCAAACAGTGGGCAGTAAGTTACCAGCAAAAGCTGCTGTAAGTGCATGATCAAAAAGAACAGGCAAGAGAGAAAGAGTAAGAGACCATCTTGACTGTTTCCCACATTAGCATTACGGAGCCTGGATGAGCACCTCTGTTCTTCCTGACTCTACAAATGTAATTACAGACTGTGTGCTTTGACAAAGGGTCGTCTGGACCCGAAACGTCAGCTCTTTTCTCTCCTTACAGATGCTGCCAGACCCGCTGAGATTTTCCAGCATTTTCTCTTTTAGTTCCAGATTCCAGCATCTGCAGTAATTTGCTTTTATTATTTTATAATTACAGACTTGTAGGGCTGGGGCTGGGGGTGTTACTGCACGGGGGGTTAGTGGGGGATGCATGGGGGTGGGAACCTCTTCACCCTCAGCACCAGGTTTTACTGATTGAACGGTCACAGAGCACATCTGTTAAAATTGCACTGCGATCCTGTGTAAGTCATAGGTGCCCGATTTGCACAGATCAACGAGACACTCGCCTGTTTTAGACAAGGTCTTCACAGTGGGAGATCCCAGGAAAAATGGCAGTGGAGTGGAGTTAGGGCAGTTATTGCACCATCTTAATTTCAACTCCGTGACTGTCCCGTTTCCACTAGGTGGACAGAGTCTCTTCTCTAATCTGATAGGTTTATAAGTACAGCAGTCCCCCCGCCTCTGACTAAAATTAGTCCACGTTGTATGCCCAAGATGAGGGTGAGGTCTCAACCCACAACTTTTTGATTCTTGTGAAAAGAGTCTGCCAACTTGCAAAGCAGGCCCTGTAAAGTAGGACGTGTGTAAACGGTAGAAAAAGACTAGCCAGTCGAACAGGTCGGTTCTATCTTATAGAATCATAGAAACCCTACAGTGCAGAAGGAGGCCATTCGGCCCATCGAGTCTGCACCGACCACAATCCCACCCAGGCCCTACCCCCACATATTTACCCACTAATCCCTCTAACCTACACATCTCAGGACTCTAAGGGGCAATTTTTTTTTTAACCTGGCCAATCAACCTAACCCGCACATCTTTGGACTGTGGGAGGAAACCGGAGCACCCGGAGGAAACCCATGCAGACACGAGGAGAATGTGCAAACTCCACACAGACAGTGACCCGAGCCGGGAATCGAACCCAGGACCCTGGAGCTGTGAAGCAGCACTGCTAACCACTGTGCTACCGTGCTGTCCCTCTGCAGCCATATAATTTCCTGGGAGAATCGTTTGAGAGAAGTTTTAATTTTTTTTGCAATTTAAACAATGAAACTTCTGTACCACGCCATGGGTGGAACAATGGTTAGCACTGCTGCCTCCCAGCACCAGGGATCCGGGTTCGATTTCCGGCTTGGGTCACTGTCTGTGTGGAGTTTGCATGTTCTCCCTGTGTCTGCATGGGCTTCCTCCGGGTGCTCCGGTTTCCTCCCACCGATCAAAGATGTGTGGTTAGGTGCATTGGCCATGCCAAATTCTCGCTCAGTGTACCCGAACAGGCGCCGGACTGTGGCGACTAGGGGCTTTTCACAGTAACTTCATTGCAGTGTGAATGTAAGCCTACTTGTGACTAATAAATAAACTTTTAACTTTTGCACTGTTAAAATTGTGAGCCTGTTTCAAGGTGGTTTGAAGTTTATTAGTGTCACATGTATATTAACACTGTAACAAAGTTACTGTGAAAATCCCTTAGTCGCCACACTCAGGCGCCTGTTCAGGTACTGAGGGAGAATTTACCATGGCCAATGCACCTAATCAGCACGTTTTTCGGACCGTGGGAGAAAACGGAGCACCCAGAGGAAACCCTCACAGACACGGCTGGAACGTGCAGACTCTGCACAGACGGTGACCCAAGCTGGGAATCGCACCCGGGTCCCTGGCGTTGTGAGGCAGCAGTGCTAACCACTGTGCCACCGTGCCGCCAATGTCACTCCTGAATGTCCAGCAAGAGTTGCAGCAACTCTGCTAGTTAGCAGCAGCTTTAATCATTGCCTCGTTTACGGGAAGTGCTTCTTCCCCAATTTGATTATACCAACGGAAATAAACTCATCCATGTTTGTTTTTATGAGAGCAAGGCAAAGTGGAAGAAACATTTAGAGACCCCATCCGCCTGAGTCAGTGTTGTTATATTAATAAATTGCCCCGCCAGGAAACTGCTTTTGAAGCAGAACCTTCTGCAATGAATTACTTAACTGGACTTGTAAGTTAATCAGTATAGCAATGGCTTGCTTATTTATAGCTGCAGCTCATTAGGTTGTAAGCATTCATCTAAATCCGTAAGCAACACAAGAAGCTTCCAAAATGACGAAAGTCTGGCGCACTAATAGATATTTCAGGAAGATCACCTAAACCAGCTTCATATGTTTCATAATTTAATTTCCACACACGAGTAATAAATGGGAAAACCCATGACTATATCAAACTATTGGGAAGTTTTGACCAGATTAGGACAATAATTTTCAAGGGAATTTGCTAACTTGTTTACAAATCAGATCACTTGTTAAATTTTGCATTTTAGCATCCGCAGTGTTCCAGCCCTGAACTGAAACTGTTGTGACAATAGCGTAGCCCATTAATTTTATTCCAAATTTTCTGCCCTGTTGAGTTCAAAATCAAGTGTAATCACTCAGTTGCTGGTAATTACTGGTGACAGAATGGTTGCAATGACTGAAGCGTGCAACAGTATGAAATCATTCAAGGCCCAAGTTCAACTTTAAGTAGCTTCTTATGTATGAAAAATGGGGAGTTGACGTATTTTTAATAACCCGGGGAGAAAAGTAGAATTGTCTTACTAAAGAAGCTAGAAGAATTCGCCGTACGGGCCGTTCATAAAAGCTTTGGCCTCCAAAAGTTTCCTTAATTGTATGAGTGCTCCAGAAGTGTGGGCAGGTTAGAGTTTGTAAGTGCAAGTAGAATCATAGAATCCTACAGTGCAGAAGGAGGCCACTTGGCCCATCGAGTCTGCACCAGCCAGAATCCCATCCAGGCCCTATCCCCATGACCCCATGCATTTACCCCAGCTAGTCCCCCTGACACTAAGGGGCAATTCAGCATGGCCAATCCACTGAACCCGCACATCTTTGGATTGTGGGAAGAAACCGGAGCACCCGGAGGAAACCCACGCAGGGAGAACGTGTAAACTCTGCACAGTGATCCAAGCTGGGAATCAAACCCAGGTCCCTGGCACTGCAAGGTAGCAGTGCTAACCACTGTGCCATCATGCTGCCCCCAATTACAATTATCAAATTATTAATTTAGGTAATTAGCATATTGTTACAAGATGCCATTCTCATTAGAACATGGAAATTGCCTTTGGGAATAGGTGATGAACACTATAAAATGCAAAGAAGTGCAAATAAGAACTAAAGAGAGGACAATTTAGGAAGAAGAACCCAGCATTGGGTTGAATTTTTCATTTTATTTCCTAAATGTTGTCTCGGGCGGGTAAGGCAGAGGGCAGTCTTCCACCTGCTTTGCCAGGTTTTTCTGCTGTATTTTTACTTGGTGACAAAAAAAATGGAAGGAGCGGGTCCCACGACGTCTTGCTCGGCCACCTCCGCTCCTGACAAATCTGTCAGCACTTTGTTCAATTTCTTGTTGCAGCCTTTGATCACCCTCACCGTCCAGCCCAAACTACCGCCTGGGCATGACCCTCCAGCCCCTGAGGGCTGTACTTGCCTCTGTGCCTCCGGTGGGTTGTGTTTGCCTGATTCCCCTTTGTCAAGACCTGTTGTAAACTGCACCAAGGTGATGCCACACTGGCGGGAGGGGAATTTCATACGTTGGGGGGGGTGTTGCAACACTGGGGAGGCCCGCTAAGTGGATGCTAATGGCGATTCCTGACCTTTCATGGTGGGAACCCCATTACATCGTGGGGAGGGACATGACGATTTCAACGAGAAATCCTGCTGGCCTAGAGCTGTTTTGCAATCCCATTGAATGCTCCGCCCCTCCAGCCTTCCTGCCGAAATTCAGGGGTGGAAAATCCCCCCTACCCCCGACATTATATATAAAGTTAGAAGTGATACTTCACACATCAGATATTATGTCCTGAGGACCTGTCAACTCTTACCTGTGGGTGGATTTACTGGTTCATTGAGAGATAGATTTGCAGCTTCAGGGTTGGGAAATGGATGTCCCACTTTTGGATTTTTACACTAGATATTTTTCTCACATTGAGGGGGATCTCTGGTTTGTGTGTCAGGGGCTGATGCACACACAATTACAATTGGTGGCACACAGAGGAGACACATTCGATTATACGGCAAGGGTGGGTATTCATTGGTGGATCCTGCCATCAGGTGACAATGCACTAGATACGGAGGCTATGAAGGAGGCTTGTGGACATACAGGGAGGCTCTGCATCATGGTCGCAACTTTCCTATTCCATTCTGCCTGCACTTTGTTCAGTTTCATATTGCAATCTTTCATCACACTCACCAGCCACCCCAAACTACTGCCCCAAACTCTGTCTTTCCCCTCCACCTTAATTATCCTTTCGTCTCCTGGAGCCACCCACTCCCCCATCACATCCAAACCCCTCAATTGCACTTATATCTGAGCCTAGATGGTTTAGCAACATCTGCCTGCAGATTCTCCTATGGCAGGAGGTATTCTTCCCCACAGAGAGTAACAAAAATTCCCCTGTCTGACCAAGGCAGCCTGGGTGGAGATCGCAGAGGTGGTGAGTATCCTCCTTTGGGGTCCTCCAAAGATTGGGGGGGGGGGGGGGGGGGTCCAGTACAGCAGAAGGGTCAATAATTCCGATCTGTCACATGTTACCAAAGGATCACTCATGGGATCATCAAATAACGTGTCTTTATGAGCGGGCAGCTAGGCTGGGCATGTGAATGCATGATCAGCCTCAGCACTGTATGATAATTGAGACTGTGAGTGCTTGGATTCAACTTACCACTGAGGAGTCAGTATCTATGATGGGGATGCATACAGACAAGGGGATTAGGTTTCACTTGATATGTCACTCTATAGCATATAGTCCTGCAGGAAAAGCAGACTCACAATGTGAGGGAGAGGGAAAGGAGTGGAGTGCTCAACCTGGAGTTGCTCATCCCTTCAGAGGAAGAGGCATTGCAGATCGCAGAAGAAGATGGTGGCCAAGCAGTCGCAGATGGCAAGGCTAGAATAGCTTGACATAAGAGTGAGAATCCATCCAGCCTGGTGCTGGCATGTGGGCACGCAGGAGGCACATGAGAAAATATGAAGCACTCATGGACTCTGCTGATCTTTAATGTGGTTCTTTTTGCTTTCCAGTGCGGGTCCTCACAATCCCACACCCAGGTTACAGTGGGAGCCTGAAGATTCTACCTCTGGGGACAGTGACACAACCCAGATGATGCACTATCATCTTCCACAACCATCACTAGCGCAGTTACACTTACACAGGTCGTGGAGGGTTTGTACTTGGGTTCAGGAGTTTGTCTGGTGAACATGTGGCCTAGTGGTATTATCACTCATCTATTAATCCAGAAAGTCAGCTAATGTTCAGAGGACCTGGGTTCGAATCCCGCCACGACAGATGGTAGAATTTGAGTTCAATAAGAAACATCTGGAATTAAGATCTACTTCCCTACTTTTATGCTCTATTGCAATAAAGTCTAAAATTTGTGATGGCCTAGTGGTATTATCGCGAGACAATTAATCCAGAAACTCAGCTAATGTTCTGGGGACCTGGGTTCGAATCCTGCCACAGCAGTGGTGGAATTTGAGTTCAATAAAAAATATCTGGAATTAAGAATGACCACGAAACCATTGCCGGTTGTTGAAAAAATCCATTTGGTTCACTAATGTCCCTTAGTGAAGGAAATCTGCCGTCCTTACCTGGTCTGGCCTACAGGTGACTCCAGAACCACAGCAATGTGGTTGACTCTCAACTTCCCTCGGGCAACTAGAGATGGGCAATAAATGCTGGCCAACCAGCGACCTCCATGTCCTACGAATGAATTCAAAAATATATTTCCCACACATCCCAACAGCTGAGGTGAACTGTGTCAGCTAATTTCCCTCACACTCGGAGGATTGCTGAGAAGTATCGACACGAAATTCAAATTAAAACCTTTAAATTCAGAGGAGACATATCTCTTTTTTGCTTCAAGTGAAGGATTGTTTGGTAAGTAAAGTTAACAGCCTGTAAGCCACAGCATTTTCAGAGTAATTGTTTGCCTTTTTGAAGCAATTGATCAGTTTATGCAACCTTTCTAGATTGATCTACATGAAGCAGGAGCAAACTTTTTCTATTAAGCAGATCACAAAGCTTAATATTACCTAGAAATTTAAAATGAGGATCATGTGAAAGCCCCTCTTGAACAAGGAAAAGTGGCCTCAGCGGTGACATAAAAAGAACGTAGGCAAAGGAAAGGAAAACTTAATAAAGGAAGTGAATGAGAATAATGTGTACTGTACATTTGGAACCATTCCTTTCAGAGAAACTGATCTATTTTCAGCAGTGGAGGTGAACAAGTTGTTCATAAAAACCTTTTAGTGTTAGATTTGTTGCTGCAGGGCTCAGAACTGAAGCTTCAGAACATCCAAACAACTTGAGTTTTCTGATTTCAAACAGGTGGAACCAGGGTTATTACCAAGCCAAAATCAAAACATTACGGATGGTGGAATTCTGAAATAACAGTGCTGACGACAAGTCGATGAGGCATTAGCTGTGTTTCTCTCTCCACAGAAGCTACCAGACCTGCTGAGTCATTTCAGCATTTTCTGGTTTTATTTCAGGGTTAGCAACCAATTTGAGAGAAGTTAAGCCTGCCCTGTGTGCATGTAGCAGTTAGCACTATCTGAGTCTTGAGTTTTTTGTAAAGTTAGAATGAGCCATAGAATCCTTACAATGCAGAAAGAGGCCTGTCAAATCTGCACCGACTCTCTGAAAGAGCTTCCCACCCAGGCTCTCCCCTCTGCCCTATCCCCATAAACCCACGCATTTACCATGGCTAATCCACCTAACCTACACACCTTTGGACACCAAGGGGCAATTTAGCATGGCCAATCCACCTAACCTACGCATCTTTGGACTGTGGGAGGAAACCGGAGTACCCGGAGGAAACCTATGCAGACACGGGAGAACGTGCAACTCCATACAGTCACTCAAGTCCAGAATTTAACCTGGGTCCCTGGCGCCATGCCATCATGCCGCCCATTTAAGTTTAGATGCTAACAATAAAAGTTACTTAATGGGAGTACATCGCCGTAAGCAGAAAAAATTCCAGAGTTTCACGAAACATCGTCTTATCTATTTAATCTGGTATTTTATTTTTTTTGTTCATAGGATGTCAGCTTTACTGACAAGGCGAGCATTTATTGCCCATCTCTAATTGTCCTTGAATTTATGTCTATGTTTTGAGGTCTATCCCACATGTCTATGAAATCTTAGCATTTTGTATCGAAATTTAATCTATAAAAGTGAAGTTTATTTATTAGTCACAAGTAAGGCTGCAATGAAGTTACTGTGAAATTCCTCTAGCCACCACAGTCCAGCGCCTGTTCAGGTCAATGCACCCCCCCAACCAGCACGTCTTTCAGAATGTGGGAGGAAACTGGAGCACCCGTGGGGAGAACGTGCTAATTCCACACAGACAGTGACCCATGCCAGGAATCGAACCCAGGTCCCTGGCGCTGTGGAGCAGCAGTGCTAACCACTGTGCTACCGTGCCGCCCCATCTGTATCCCCTGTTTCTCTTTGAGTATCTCTCTTCTTCATCTATCTCTTTCAATGTCATCAATATATATTTGTTGTAAAATGGTCCATCTAGTATGTATATCCTTTCCATCATGCTTCATGCTCACATTCCTGTGTGTCACGTGTTTAATTTAAATTATAGAAAGAGAGATAAACATTGGAGTCACAAAGTTCTGTAACCTCTAAGTAGCCTTACCAGTGATGGTTCAAAGCAAAGACAGCCATTCAATCCAGCAGCTGCAAACTGCAACCTCTGACTGATCTTGCCAATCAAGCTTTAAAAATAGGAAGAAACAAGACAGGTTTGTGACCTAGAGTGAGAAAAGCAATTAAACTCCGGTGTCGCCCACTGTTTACATCATGGCAGTTAGCCTCTACGGCCTTGAAAGGACATGGCTGCAGTTAAATAGAACCTTCTACAATAGATAATATAACATGTTCATTATAAAACAGCATGTCAGCCAACCTATCGTGCAGAGTGCCACAGGGAGCATGTCAGCTGTGGCTCACCTGGTAACACTCTTACCCTTTAAGTCACAAGGATGCCGGTTCAACTCTGACTCCAGAGACTTGAACGTGGAAATCTTGATTAACACTCCAGTGCAGTGCTGAGAGAGTGCGGCACTGTCGGAGGTGCCAATTTTCCGATGAGGTGTTAAACTGAGACCCTGCCTGCTCTGTTAAGGTGGATGCAAAAGATCCCGGGACACTTTGTTGAAGAAGACTTGGGGAGCTATTTCCAATATTTGTACCTCAAGAAATACCACAATAACAAATGGTCTGGTCATTTTACACATTGTTCCTGGTGAGAACTTGGTGGGGATAAATTGGCTGCCATGTTTCCCACATTACGGCTGTTGACAATACTTCAGAAGTGCTTGGTTCGCTGTAAAGCACTTTGGGATGGCCTCAGGTCGTGAAATGTCCTATATAAAAATTCAAGTCTTTTTTCATAGCAGTGTATTAAAAGGAATACCCCAGTTTGTGCAGATGTCACACTTCATTACTGTTGAAAATCAATCTAAATATGTTAGGTGCCCGATGTTGTAACCTGAGACTGACGAGCTCTTTGCAATACGGTCACTTCCCTAGCCAAGCTATGGCTAATCACTAGTATATATTATCAAAGCAGCATGTGCGTATCTCTATGCTGGAGACTGAACTCTCATTCTCCGGCTCACTTACCTTACTCTTCTCAGGAATGCTACTTTAAAATAGTTCCCAGTGTATAAAACCTACTTTGTTCTTTTTGAATCAATGTCGCAATTGAACACATTAGCACTTTGATTCCTACTGCCATTGACAGAACAAAGTAATCTGCTCTCGTAGCTCTGATAAAGTAGAAGCAAAACAAATAACAGTGCCAGAAGTTGAGACAATTTGGGCGACTTGTTTTGAGTGCTGGCTCAGTTGCTCTATTTCTTGTCTTAACTTCCTAACTTTTCTGCCCAGCCCAATTGCTCTTGGATGCTCCAATACTCGGGGCTTGGTCCTGTGTCCTGGGGAGAATCCACCGTCTACTTTTAGCTCCCTGCTCTTGATCACCATTGCCACCATTCTGTATCTCCCCTCTGTGTTCTCTACTGCCACAGTGCAGCTATAACCCACTCTTCTTCCTTTGGACCTAAGCCCTCACCCATCTCCTATACACCAAGTTCCCAATAATTGAATTATCTCACCCACTGCTTCCAATTCTCCCAGGGATGCACAAGACTTTATTACGCACCCACCAATAAAGTATTTTCAGACCCCCAAGCATTCTTGCAGTCAATCTTTCTCTATTGCTCCCACGTCCAGTTCTCCTCTCTGCCTCCTAGACCTAAGTAGCTCTACCCACTAGTTTTTATACAGTAGCTGGAAGGAATGAACTCTTTGGAGATTAACTTCCATTTAGCATATTAACTGCCTCTTAGCATATTAACTCCTTCATCCAGATCATTTTTTTAAAAAAAGCAAATGAGAGTGTCTGAGACACTAAGGCTATGGGCCTTTAAAATATTCCAGCAACAGTAATGAAGATTTGCGCTCCAGAACTAGCCGTGTTCCTAGCCAAGCTGTTCCAGTACAGCTGCAAAACTGGCAACTAGCCACCAATGTGAAAATTTGCCCTGGTATGTCCTGTCCACAAAAAAGCAGGACAAATCTGACCCTGTCCCATCAGTCTACTCTCAATCATCAGCAAAGTGATGGATGTTGTTATCGACAGTGCCATCAAGTGGCACTTACTCAGCAATAACCTGCTCATGGACACTCAGTTTGGGTTCCGCCAGGGCCACTCAGATCATGACCTCATTAGAGTCTTGGTCCCAAACAAGGACAAAAGAGCTGAACTCAAGAGGTGAGGTAGGGGTGACTGCCCTTGACATCAAGGTAACTTTTGATCGAGTTGTAGCATCAAGGAGCTCTTGCAAAACGAGTCAATGGGAATCTGGAGAAAACGCTCCAATAGTTGGGGTCATACTTAGCACAAAAGAAGATGGTTGTGGTTGTTGGAGTTCAATCACCTCAGTCCAGGGATGTCGCTACAGAAGTTCCTCAGGATAGTGTCTTAGGCCAAAACCATCTTCAGCTGTTTCACCAATGACCTACCCTCCACTATAAGGTCAGAATTGGGGATGTTCACTGATGATTGCACATTTTTCAGCACCATTTGGAACTTTCAGATTTTATAGCAGTCTTTGCCCATATGCAGCAAGACCTGGACAACATTCAGACTTGGGCTGATAAGTGGCAAGTAACATTTGCACATGTAATTGCCAGGCAATGATCATCTCCAACAAGAGAGAATCTAACCATTTCTTCATTACAATTGCTGAATCCCCCACTGTCAACATCTTATGGGTTTACCATTGACCAGAAACTGAATTGTACCAGCCATATAAATACTATGGCAATAAGAGCAGGTCAGAGGCTGGGGATCCTGTAGAAAGTAATTCACCTCCTGACTCCCGCAAAGCCTGTCCACAAGGCACATCAGGGTGTGATGGAATACTCTCCATTTGCCTGGATGAGTGCAGCTCCAATAACACTCAAGATGCTCAACCATCCAGGACAAAGCAGCCCACTTCATTGGCACAGTATTCATCACCTTAAACATTCACTCCCTCCATCACTAATGCATGGCGGCAGCAGTTTCTACAAAATGCGCTGCAGCGACTCATCAAGGCTCTTTCGACAGATCCTCCCAAATCTTTGACCTCTACCACCTAAAAAGACACGGTAGCAGATCCATGGGGACACCACCACCCACAAGTTCCCCTCCAAAACACACCCCATCCTGACTTGGAGCCATGTTGCTGTTCTTTCACTGTCGCTGGGTCAGAATTCTAGAACTCACTCCCGAATAACACTGTGTACCTACACCACATGGACTGCAGCAGTTCAAGGTGGTGGCTAACCAGTGGCTAACCCACAACTTATGACATTTTTTTAAAACTTAAAAATAAAATTAATAGTAACTCTTATTTTTCCTAAATCCCTTCCTTGACTTCTCTATCTCCATTTCTCGTATTTTGCTTTTAGTCACTTGGTAGTACAGAACTTGAGTAATGATGCAACAGAACACATGTTGTCGAAGCTTTATGCTACATATATTAATAATGATGTGGAGATGCCGGCGTTGGACTGGGGGACAGACATATATTAATACACAGGGCCCTGTTCTTCGCAGACAGGAAGAGTATGTACACACATTGCGCCTGTTTCAACTAAACAAAATAGGTGACAACCATTCTCTGGCTCGTTCCCCGTAGCAATACCTTGTTCAATCAGATTCAGCCTGTCCGATTTGAATTTAAATGAAGCTGGGCTGTTAGCTGTCAGTCATTAGTTAACTGGTACACTCTCCATGGCAAATCCTCTACTCATTAGAGTCCACTTGTCAACCAATCAGCACCCTTTTCTCATGAAGTATAAATTGTTATTCCCTCTACATTTGATATTCTTGTAAATTGACCTGATGGGTGCAAGACGAAAGGCATTGACGATGTGTGTCTTTTTTTTGAGCAACATTTTGCTTTTATCGAATTACCAGTCGTGTCCCATTAGAAATCAGCGTTGGAAATTGACATTGTTGATTATAAAAATGTGATTAAAATATGTTAAGTAGAAATGTAGATCAGACCCCTAAACAGGTACCATTTATGATTTCTAGATCTACTACGTATGAGCTACTTCACTGAAATTACAATTGAACTATTGAGATGTTCCTGTTTAAAGAACATTGCAGGTTAGCGTACTGCTGCATGATAGCACTAAAGTAAAAAGGCAACTTTACTAACCCATTTTCAGGACTCAATTAAACAATCTTTTACCCATTGTTCTACTTTAGACAATAAGCCGGGATTTTACGACCTTGCTCGGGCGAGGCTCGTAAAATCCTGCCTGAGGCCAATGGAGAATTCGGTTCTACAAGCCTTGCCCGCCCCGATAATGTTCCGGCTATACTATCTGCGCCCTCTGAGAACATGGTGACTTCAAACCGGCAGGTCTTTAAGAAAAGGAGCAAATTGGAATCCAAAAGCTATAAAATTTGAGTTAACATAGTTATTTAGAAAAGTTAATGAATTTAAAGGGGAGGGAAACTAAGGACATTTTTAAAGCAAATTAAACCAAAATAAAATTCAGCAACGATAATTAAAACTATTATTACCAGAGTAACGCTCTCAAGAATAAGGGGTGCAGGGAGCAAAGGCTTATTTGTACATATGGAGATAAACCAGATTTCATCTTCCTTTATTATTGTTTTGCTTGCAACCTCTCAATTTCTCGAAGGACAGTGGTTACACAATGTATGTAATACTGTTGAACAGATAAAGTTCCATTGTTTATCCCATGCATTCAGGTTTTAACCAAGTATCATTGATCCTCAATTCTCCCACCAGCATAACACTACAGTTAATGTCATCTGTCAGGTTTCTTCACATCGCACCCAGATTGGATTGGAGCATTCTTTCTTCCTAATGCTAGCACAAATCTTAGTGTCACCTGCAAACTTTTGTATAGTTTCCCCGATGCCTTCACTCAGATTAATATGGCTCATTGGTAGCACTCTTCATCTGAGTTAGAAGGTCATGGGTCAAAACCCTGCTCCAGATCGTTGAACACATAATTTAGGCTGATACTGAGGCAGTGCTGCACTGTCAGAGGTGCCGTCTTTCAGATGAGTACTTAAGCTGCCCCTTTGGATGGATATCAGAATTATTGATGTCCTTCCCTACCAACTTGTATCCTTCAACTAACCTCATTAAGGACGATTGACTGGTTGTCTATCTCACTGAGACTTGGGGGACCTTGTTACTGGGTTTCCCTATATATTAGATTGATTAAGTTCAAAAAGTATTTAATTGGCTGTGAGGACGTGAAAGGTGCTACATAAATGTAAGCTCTTTCCTTCTATTAATTTAAATAGCAAAGGACCGTCCCTAACTCTTTCCTGTGGAACTACGACTAGAAACCACTCTACATATAGGACCATTACCATGAATAACAATGGGCTTCCTACAAGAATGCAATCTTTATCCAATCTATAATCTGCCCTCCAGTCCCAATAGGCCCTTTCAAATAAAGCATGTGGCGCCTTGTCAAAAACTTGTGGAGTGGCCACGCATATATTGTTGATTGGGCTACCTTCATCCATTAACATAGCAACCTTCTCGCAAGAATAACAGATTGGGACATGCGACCATTTTCAGCAGTCATGCCAAAAGTCTCTAATAACCTCTGCCCTGTCCAGCTGACTGCACAGAGCATCTGTAATGATTGCTTTGGTATAACTGTAAGAAATCCTTTCCTTTCTTTTTAGCAGAGATAAAACATCAACCGGTCAGGTTTGCAGTAATAAGGACTTTCCTTGGATCTCTGCAGTTATAGCAAAACGTAGAGACTGGTACAACTTTGGCTTCAGGTTGCAGAAACTTAGTTAATTATAAACTCTGAAGGGTGCATTATTCTTGCTTAATTCCGTTCGGCTGCTTTCATATAGCACACCCACTAGTCCAGGTTGGGGTTTACTTTATGGAAGTGTTGTCAACATCATATGCTCAGTGCAGTAGCTCTGTTATATTTTTCTTATTCTTTTTGAGACAGATTCACTGCTTAATATTTATCGATACCAAGGCATATGTTGGTGTTCACAGCACCCGAGGCCATAAAGCAGAACTATATCGCACCACTTAGTCAAGAAATGATGAATGATGACATGCTTGGTTGCTGGTTTGAAGCCTAATGCTGTAAGTTTGATGATAATTAGTACAGTGGTGTAGACAGAAGCATCTATTTGTCAGGGAGTGGAATTAGAGGGGATAATCAGCAGACACGATTGAAAGTTCACATTCTTTCTCGTGCAGGCTCCCACTCTCTCTCAAAAATCTTAACCTCTTTCTACAGTTTTCAAAGTAAGAAGATTATTTTTATCATAGCACAAGCAAAATGTGACGGTGCAGGCTACAAAAAGATGTGTGATAGCAGTCATATTGACTATTATTTCTCATGTTAACTGATATTGTTAACAGCTCTCCTCAGGCGCTGTCCTTCTGCAAATCTGCTGTCATCATCTCTCTCATCGAAAAAAATAACAGCCCTCGGTTCCCCCCTATCCTTGCAAAATACCACCCCATCACCAACTCTCCTTTCCTCTACAAAGTTATTGAATGTGTTGTTGTCTTCCAAATCCAATCCCATCGTTCCTGGAATTCCAGGTTTAAATCCCTTCAATCTTGTTTCCAACCCCGCCGCAGTACTGAGTTGATTCTGATCAAAGTCACATGACCGTGACAAAGCAAAACTATCCCTCCTGATCCTTCTCAAACTGTCTGAAGCCTTTGATGCAATTAACTAAATCATCCTCCTCCAACACGTTACTCCATCATTCAACTATTTGGGATTGCTGTAACCTGGTTCCATTCATATCCATTCAAAGAATCAGAGAATCATAGAATCCCAGAATCCAGTGCAGAAGGAGGCCATTTGGCCCATTGAGTCTGCACTGACCACAATCCCACCCAGGCCCTATCCCCATAACCCCATGCATTTACCCTACTAATCCCCCTGAGACAATTTAGTTTGGCCAATCCACCTAACCTGCACATCTTTGGACTGTGGGAAGAAACCGGAGCACCCGGAGGAAACCCACACAGACACAAGGAGATTGTGCAAACTCCACACAGACAGTGACCCAAGCTGGGAATCAAATCTGGTTCCCTAACGCTGTGAGGCTGCAGTGCTAACCACTGTGCCACCCCTTCATATCCATCAAGCCATAGCCAGGGAATTATCTGCAATCAATCCCTTCCTGCTCCCACACCATTACCTGTGATGCGCCTCAAGGATCTAACCTTGGCCCCCTCCTGTTGCTCATGCACGTTCTAACCCTGTGACATCATCAGAAGACACATTGCAGTTTCAACATATACTGCACCAGATCTACCTCAGCACCGTCTCTCTCAATCCCTCCACCATCTCTAAATTGTCACAGTGTTTATCTAACGTTCAGTTCTGAATGAACAGAAGTTTCCTCCAGTTAAATATTAAGAAGGCCAAAGCCATTTTTTTCAATCCCTACCGCAAACTTGATTGCCTCTCCACTGACTGCATCTTGAGGTGAACCTATTTGACACCAAGATGGGTTTCTGACTCTGTATCTGTGCCATCACTGAGACTGTATTCTTCCACTTCCATAACATCCCCTGGCATTGTTTCTGCCATAGCTCATCTAGAACATAGAAAAGCTACAGCACAAACAGGCCCTTCGGCCCACAAGTTGCGCCGAACATGTCCCTACCTACTCGGCTTACCTATAACCCTCTATCTTACTAACTTCCATGAACTTATCCAAACATCTCTTAAAAGACCCTATCGAATCCGCCTCCACCACCACTACCGGCAGCTGATTCCACGCACCCACCACCCTCTGAGTGAAAAACTTACCCCAAACATCTCCTCTGCACCTACTCCCCAAAACCCTAAACCTGTGACCTCTTGTGGCAACCATTTCAGCCCTGGGTAAAAGCCTCTGCGAATCCACTCTATCAATACCCCTCAACATCTTATACACCTCTATCAGGTCACCTCTCATCCTTCGCCTCTCCAAGGAGAAAAGACTTAGCTCTCTCAATCTATCCTCATAAGGCATGCCACCTAATCCAGGCAACATCCTTGTAAATCTCCTCTGCACCCTTTCTATGGCTTCCACATCCTTTCTGTCATGAGGCGACCAGAACTGGGCACAGTACTCCAGGTGGGGTCTGACCAGGGTCCTATACAGCTGCAGCATTATCTCCCGATTTCTAAACTCAATTCCTCTATTGATGAAGGCCAGCATTCCATATGCCTTCTTAACCACAGCCTCCACCTGCGACGCTGCTTTGAGCGTCCTATGAACCCAGACCCCAAGATCCTTCTGATTTTCCACACTGCCAAGCGTCTTACCCTTAATATTATATTCTTTCATCCTATTCGACCTGCCAAAATGAACCACCACACACTTATCTGGGTTGAAGTCCATCTGCCACTTCTCCGCCCAGTCTGGCATCTTATCTATGTCTCGTTGCAACTGCTGACATCCCTCTACACTATCCACAACCCCACCAACAGATCTCTGGGGCACTCCACTGGTGACCGACCTCCATGCTAAAAAAGACCCATCTACAACCACTCTTTGCCTTCTGTGGGCAAGCCAGTTCTGAATCCACAAAGCAATGTCCCCTTGTATCCCATGCCCCTTCACTTTCTCAATGAGCCTTGCATGGGGCACCTTATCAAACGCTGCTGAAATTCTTCAATGTCTTTGTTACCTCTAGTCTTGACCATTCCAAAACCATCCTGACTAGCCTCCCATCTTCTACCCTCTGTAAACTTGAGTTAATCTAAAACTCTGCTGCCCATGACCTAACTCAGACTAAGTCCCATTCACCCACCACCCCCTACTCATCGTCATTGGCTTCTGATTAAATAAAATTCTCATCCTTGCTTTCAAATCCCTCCATGGCCTCCCTCTCCGCCTCTATCACTAATCTTCTCTAGGCTTACAATTCTCTGAGATATTTGAGCTCCTCCAATTCTGGCATTTTAAACTACCATGATTTTTGATTGCTTTCCTTCCTTCCTTTTGAAATGCTACCTCGAACAAATTATTGGTAATCTGTCCTCATGATACCCTTCTCTCACTCAATGTCAAATTTTGTTTGATAACACTCCTTTGATTAGACACTTAACTTCGTTAAAGGTACTGTAAATACTTGCTGTTATAATCAAACCTTTCTAATGTATAGTAATAAAAGATGTAATTCATATAGGATGCTTTAGATGCAGAAATGGTATGAAATACTTTACCAGGTTATGAAGGGATACAGAGAAAGTGACAGCACATTGGTTTCCCAGTCCAGCCTCTGCTGGAGAATAGTCTGTGATGACAGACTGAGAATCTAATGCAACAAAAAAAGGTTTTGACCCATTAGAACTAATATAAACCCTTTAAAAGTTTATTAATCCATTCAAAAGATCCCTAAACTCCATTGCTAAGTGTACACAGCTGCTTTGTGAATATTTTTTCAAGTTAGTGAATATGAAGAACTTCAGCTGAAATGCTGATGAGAATCTCAAAGGTGTCAACAGCCTGTCAACACTTTGATAGCTCTACAATAAGTTGTATCTTTGTGATGTAAACTGAGTTTCCAGCTGTCTCCAGTTTAATCTCTGTAATATTGTATTTTCAATGCAGCATAGTGTTTGTATGATTAGTCGTGTGATATTATGGTGTGAGGGTACGAGATCAGAAACCCCAAGGTATGTTCTGAAATCAGACTAGACCCCAACAGTTTTCTATTTTGGCATTAATGTGAGGATAGGATGTTTCACTCCAGGCACGATTCTACTGACAAATGGGAAGCTTTTACCAAACCAAACTTTATTCAACAACATAGTTTAACTATAACAAAAGAATTAGCTGAACATTTAACAATTGAACAATATTTAAACATGACAAGATACAATTCTTAACTGCTAACCTATCCCTATGAGTTCCAATTCAAGTAATATTCATCTTACAGACTAAAAACCCCTTTTCAAAATCAGTTAGCAAAACATGGGCTTACGTGTTTGTACTTAGGTTACCAGTCCTAGAGTTTTCAGAGCACTTCTGGAGAAAGAGGCAGAATGCTGCTCATTTTTAAAAATGAAAGAGAAACTTTACATCTTGCAAACTTAGCTCTTCCCATTAGCACATGACTCGGTCCCTGTCAATCACTCTACTCTGAAACCCCCAGGGGCAAAACCAAGCAAACACAAATGTATTAACTATGTTTAGACAAACACACCATTAGCTAAAATGAGTTATTATCCTGCAGTCTCAGCATGGAGCTGCATTTTTTTTTCCAGACAAATTAACTCCTTGCATCAAAGCATTGCCTCTTACAAGAAACTTGATGTAAATATCTTTCTTAAAGGCACAGAGTCATCACAGTGGTCTGTGATATGGTATGATTATCATGGCCCATTTTCCTATTGTGAATTAAGACATCCAAAATTAGTTTGCTTTGCAATCATAAAAAATCTTGCCTTTATATCAATAAAGTAAAACATGTAAAATATGCGAGTATTTGGGTTGCTGTACTATCCCAGTGTCTTCTGCCAATCTCCTGAAATGATGGGAACTGTGAAATTAAGAGATTGGCACAAAGCAATTGACCATTCCAAATATGAGATTTACCTTGGTTGTATAGCATAGTACACAACATAATCATTCTTATCTGATATTTTCCCATGTATGCCACCCAATTTTAAGAAAATTTACTCAGAAATGTTTTGCTCTACAGTATCTTCCATCTTTTGGATTTACAGGGCATGCATTGAAAATTCAATGTAAATTCCAACATACGTAATTACAGTTTAAAAAGGTCAATTCATAAACCTTTGTCTGTGCTGAGTACAGCAGAGAGTGGAAGGTAGAGATTTCATACAGTGAAGTGATTGCTGTAAATAAAGTACTCCCATTAGACTGTTCAAATATGAACTGATGTAATGGAAAATGGTAGTTCAAAAAGAGGGGAAATTATGTTTGAGTGAGGGCTCTCTACGTATATTGGAGAATTTTATTGTATGCAATGGATTTACTTCTGAGATATTGATAGCTTGCAGTGCCTATAGGTATTAGTTGTCAGGTACGGACATATTGAAACTAGCTTTTGTGCAATATATTTTAGTTAACCAATGATTATATTACTGCCAACACAACCTGACAGTTATATCTTGTTCATCAGTTACATTTACACACAGCTACTGGCTTTGATCAACAAATATATATATTTATATCGAGCACATAGGTTCACATTTACAAAGAAAAGTTAGTTGAATCACCTGTACACCAGCATTGCCACCGAACAGCCTTTAAAAACTATGAGAATGATACCAGTCTCCAGAACATTAGAATATCAACGTATATAAGAACATAAGAACATAAGAAATAGGAGCAGGAGTAGGCCATCTAGCCCCTCGAGCCTGCCCCGCCATTCAATAAGATCATGGCTGATCTGAAGTGGATCAGTTCCACTTACGCGCCTGATCCTTATAACCCCTAATTCCCTTACCGATCAGGAATCCATCTATCCGTGATTTAAACATATTCAACGAGGTAGCCTCCACCACTTCAGTGGGCAGAGAATTCCAGAGATTCACCACCCTCTGAGAGTAGTTCCTCCTCAACTCTGTCCTAAACTGACCCCCCTTTATTTTGAGGCTGTGCCCTCTAGTTCTAGTTTCCTTTCTAAGTGGAAAGAATCTCTCCACCTCTACCCTATCCAGTCCCTTCATTATCTTATAGGTCTCTATAAGATCCCCCCTCAGCCTTCTAAATTCCAACGAGTACAAACCCAATCTGCTCAGTCTCTCCTCATAATCAACACCCCTCATCTCTGGTATCAACCTGGTGAACCTTCTCTGCACTCCCTCCAAGGCCAATATATCCTTCCGCAAATAAGGGGACCAATACTGCACACAGTATTCCAGCTGCGGCCTCACCAATGCCCTGTAGTTACGATGCACAGTGAAAGCAGAATGCAGGACCTAAAGTGATGAAGGAAAATAATCAACATTGGTGCAATCAGTGGTCATGAACAGACCACTGGAAAGCTGACTTGAGTAGGTACTGGAAGTACATTGAACTGATGACTTTTTTGAATGAAAAACCTACTGTACATGAAAAATTAACCAAGAATGCAACAACAAGAAAGGCGGAATAAAATGTATCATGATGATCTGGTTTAGCTCAAAGGAGGCACTTCTAATCTCAGAGCTCTGTTGAGTCATGCAGGAGTGTTCTCTTCCTGTTGGGGAACACTTCAGCAGTCACGGGCATTCAGCCTCTGATCTTCGGGTAAGCGTTCTCCAAGGCGGCCTTCACAGCACACGACAACGCAGAATCGCTGAGCAGAAACTGATAGCCAAGTTCCGCACACATGAGGACGGCCTCAACCGGGATCTTGGGTTCATGTCACACTATCTGTAACCCCCACGACTTGCCTGGGCTTGCAAAATCTCACCAACTGTCCTGGCTGGAGCCAATTCACATCTCTTTAACCTGTGTTTAACCCTCTCTCCACTCACATTGTCTGTACCTTTGAGACTTGATTACCTGTAAAGACTCGCATTCCAACCATTATCTTGTAAATTGAGTCTGTGTCTATGTATGCCCTGTTTGTGAACACAACTCTTCACTCACCTGAAGAAGGAGCGACACTCTGAAAGCTTGTGCTACCAAATAAACCTGTTGGACTTTAACCCGGTGTTGTGAGACTTCTTACTGTGCTTACCCCAGTCCAACGCCGACATCTCCACATCATGAGTTATGGCTGAACAGTGCTAAAAGTGTATTGCAGTAAGCAATTACACATGAAAGGGCTAAGCAAACTCAGTGGCTGCTAGCTGTTGCAGTATCTATCAGTAGAATGTTGTGAAAAACCTCGATGTGTGAGGAGATACAAGCCTTCAGCAGAAGCAGCAAATAAGGAAGACTAGCTTCGCTGAATTGTGTGAAACAGTGACTGATTAGAACAGATATTCCTAACCTGTAGTCAGCATGTAGGATTTTTGATCATGGAAAAAAACTACGTGTATTTTGCACCCCATTCTGAACTTAATTCTTTGGGCCATAATACAAAAATGTTAGGTTTTAATGTTGTGATATGTTGTAACACCTGACACTGAGAAGGACAAGTGGCAACATCATGGGAACATCAACCTACAAGTTCCCTTTCAAGTTGCACATCCTCCCTATTTGGTCATTAACTACCACTCCCTCATTGGTGTAAAAGGGAGGAAATTACTATCTGGAACACCATGCCCATGAGGTCAAGACAAAGACCCACCACCACAGAACAACTAGGGATAGACAATAAATGCAGCCATGCCAGTCTTAGCTATATCCCATGAACAAACATTAAAGACTTGCAACTGATGCTTGAAGCAATGTTTTCCACAGCTGCATGCATACTGCAAAATTCTGTAAAAGCGTAGTGTGACATTAGTGTACCTTTAAGAGATGGGTTTTTAAAATCATGTTCCCCACAGCTATCAGTTGCCGAGTTGTCTATAGAAACCCTTTTATTGCTCCTTCAGTGGCTTAAATGGGGTTTGTTTATTTTTACTCTGGGTTGTTTTTTGTCCCTGCATTGTTCAGAGGAAGGTCATGTATTCTAAACATGTATTCTGCAGAGTTAGTTTGAGAAGGGACATTAAACTGAAAGCAGTGTCTTTATTTCTCTCTCTCTCTCTCTTTCTTTCTCTTTCTCTCCCTCTCTCTCTTTCTCTTTCTCTCTCTTTCTCTCTCTCTCTCTCTTTCTCTCTCTCTTTCTCTTTCTTTCTCTTTCTTTCTCTCTCTTTCTTTCTCTCTCTTTTTCTTTCTCTCTCTTTCTCTCTTTCTCTCTCTCTTTCCCTCTTTTTCTTTCTCTCTTTCTCTCTCTCTTTCTTTCTCTCTTTCTCCCCCTCTCTCTCTCTCTCTCTTTCTCTCTCCCTGCTTTTGGAAATTTTGCTGGTTAGCTGAAAGTGAAGCTTCTTACCTTCCTGGAGTAGAGAATCTGATGTTCGTGGCTTCACCAGAGTCTCTCCCTGGTGTTCTGGGAAACTGTTCTGACTTCAAACTGTTCTGAGTGAATCCGGAGGTTAGCAGTTACAAGGTTGAGAAGTTAGGATTTTCAATTCTCCAACTAAGGGACTCAATTCCAGTATCACATGATCATTAGTCTTTGCTGCGTTAAACCTGTGGAAAGGGTTTTTTATCTAAAGGAAGTTTTGTTTGATTGGAACATCTTCGATATATTTGTTAAGGGTTATACATTAACATGGTTGTTTTGTTTTTGTTTGTAATTGATAAAAGTTAATTGCTAATTTTCTTTCCATACATGTTAACTATATTCTTAAATAAACTTTGTTTGATGATAGCTCCCTAGTAGGTCATTTGAATCGTACCTGAGTTGAAGCATATCATGCTTATCCTATCCAAATTCAAGGTGCAAAACATATGATTCAGGTGGGTTCCATAAAACACTCTGACCTGAACCATAACAGGAAAACATTCAAAATTGATGAATCACAGTGTAAAGCAATGAAGTATTATTGATAGATTTCACAGGGTCTTCCTGACTGCACAATCAGTATATCATACCTAAAAGCATACAACCCTAGACTGTTATGTAAGCATTTTATTTGCACATATTAGTTGAATTATAGTCGTGCTTTTGTGCTTTTTATATCCCAAAATGTTATGTTTTATGTAGGGATGCTTGTGGAATGTAAATTTATAGCGAAATGACAGTAATTCATTAGGTATATTCTCTACAAAACTGTATTAAATTTTCTTCAGCTTTAGCAGTGCTTTTCTGGATGTTTCTGGGTGCACCCTTGTCTGTGTTGGTAAACACATCAAGAAGGAAATCTCTTTCTATTGTGCTGGGTTTCTCAGGCAAAATGAGAGCTCCAAAATATTTATAATGAAAGTCAAACATTGGTTTCATCATTCCACTTCCCCGAGGGCACAAGGTTAAAATGCGGCTATGTAACAGCATCATCATAATTCTGTTGGCTGTGTGTTCTTTACCATGTCTATGGGGCATTGTTGATCGCTGTGACATAATCCAAAGGTATAATTCATGGATTGCGACCTTGAAATTGCTTCAATGACTTTAGTGCAAGTTTGTGCTAAATTCTGTACAATTCTTTACATTTCCAAATGATTATTGTGCTACAATAGCTTGCTCACCCAGCCATGTTATAGGACTAAGTACTTCTAGATGGCTATCACAAATCTGACAATCTAACTGGGAAATCTCTGTGAAGTCTATGTTCTTAAAATACTGTCTAAAGCTCAAACCAATCATTGGCTATTCAGACTATAATCGAATAAATATTGTGTGCGATCGCAATGACTGAACTAAAATAATAGGTCTTTAGATGGTTAAACACTTGACTGTCATTTCCCACTTGATTTGCTGTATCGTTTTTCCAGTATTGTGTATTATAGGTCCACTTGTATATGTTTGATATGCTCATTTGAAATGTCACAGTGAACCTCCAATTGGTTTTTCACTTCCACTTTTAAAATCTGCCTTGTAACATTATTTGCTTGCTTCTTTTCACAGTTTTGTAATGTCAGAATATTCTAGCATGACAGACATGGAACGTGACCAGATTGATCAAGATGCCCAGATTTTTATGAGGACGTGCTCTGATGCCATCCATCAGTTGAGGGCAGAAGGTAAAAAATCAAAAAGTGTGAAGCTTAAAATTTCCAAAGCCTTTTGATAAATTGGCTAAAAAGCCCAACTGCTGTAAATAAGCAGCTGGAATTCATAGAATCCTTATGAATCCCCAGAGGGAGGCCATTCGGCCCATCGAGTCTGCACCTACCACAATCCCACCCACACAGGCCCGATTCGCGTAACCCCACACATTTACCCTGCTAATCCCCCTGATACTAGGGTCAATTTTAGCATGGCCAATCAACCTAACCCGCACATCTTTGGACTGTGGGAGGAAATCGGAGGAAACCCATGCAGACATGGGGAGGAAGTGCAAACTCCACACAGACAGTGGCCAAGGCCGGAATTGAACCCGGGTCCCTGGCACTGTGAAGCAGCAGTGCTAACCGCTGTGCACCATGCCACCAGAAACGTTTAGAACAAGTTAACCGATGGTGAGCTTATTACAGTTATTAGTTTTATTGGATGGCCCAAAATATTTTTTAGAGTGGTGCGGAAAGAAGTGAAGGAACTTTGCAGGACCTGTCCTCCCATGGTTAAGTATCTGAGGTAGAATGCATAACACAGTAGCGTGTCAGTGGATCATTGAAGAAACATCTTAAAGAGCAAACAGTTTTTCACACCAGATATGTGTCTGAAGTTTCTATTGGCTACTGTTTCTATCAGCAGAAGTTCAAGAACAATTTTCAATGCTATCTCACTATTAGTTTAGTGAGGAAAGAGTTTTGAAGGGGTTTTGGGGGAAATTGCAATTGAAAGCAAGAAGAGCCAGAAGTATGAGAGAGGCCTCAAATTGCATTGATAAATTCAAACTTCTAAGAATTTGCTAGTCTTTGTTCTCTTCAGGTGAGGCAGTGGTGTAGTGGTATAATCACTGGACTAGTAACCTAGAGACCCAAGGTAATGGTCTGGGGACCTGGGTTCAAATCCTACCAATTTCAATTTTTAAAAAATTAAAATTAAAAGTCTAATGGGCATGAAACGATTGTCATAAAAACCCACCCGCTTTATAATGTCCTTTAAGGAAAAACCTGCTGTCCTTGCCTGGTCTGGCCTACATGTGACTCCTATATACTGTCCAACATTGTGCTTGTTTTCCCGCATCAGGAAAGTATTATTTTTCCCTTTGTCATACGAGCCATTTTTGATTCTAGTTGGCCATTGTCAAGGACTGTTACAAAGTTTTTAGTTACAACAAGAAAACCAATCGTTCCCCTCAAGTAGCCAAACAACGTAACAGAGTGGTTCCAAGATGGACTTTACTATAGCCAGCTGCAGGACCCTGAACGTCCATTGAGGGCATTCAGAGTGAAAATTCAGAAATACAAAGCTAATTAAAGTCTCAGCATCGATAACAAGTATTTAGCATATACCTATAAAAGAGTTGGAGTTATCTCTGTCCAATCATAGTTATGGTTACATCATGCATACATAAGGGTATAATGTCCAATTAAAACTTGTGCATGTTATATCGTCAATAAATTATAGCTACATCTCTGACCAATGGTATCTCAACCTCCCTCTCCATTGTTCCTTGTTCCAATGGGCAGATATGAACTGCAGCTGCACATCATTCGATGAGGTAGTCCTTGAACCTTATCTGGGCTTACTTTAATCAAAACCTGTCATTTGCACAGAGCTTTCCCTGTGTGACTGAGGTTCAGCTTTCAGCTTATGTGATTTTTAAACTTGTGTGATTTTTAACCCTTTCAGCCATCATGTAATTGTGGGTTTGTTTGAGGGATCAGGACCCATTCTCAACCTGACGTACATGTACTATGAATCCTTTCTGGAGTCAGGTGTGTCTCATTGAGGTTAATTGAACCAACTCTTATATTCATTAAAAAAATAGGCAACAGCACGCGAATAGGCATTACTTCATCAGCACGAAGGTCACCCTGGTCAAACTCACTGTCCGTTCTGACCACAACTGTAGCAACTGAAACTGTCTTAGTTCTCCTCGTCACCTTGCCAACCACACAGCCATTGACAGACATTGGTTTTCACTCCCTCACCTGTAATTTGTACTGACTGTGGCCGGAATTCTCCCAGTCACACCCCAGCGCTGCCAGCGAGAATGGCGAATTTGACGCTCGGCCAAAACTCCGTTCCCATCAGCGGGACCGAAGAATCCCAGATGTAGGCGAGGTCGGAGAATCAGGCTTTGTGTCTTTATAGCTAACTGTAGATGTCAGATCCCGTGGGAAATAGTTGAAATAATTAATTAAAGAATGTTGTATTGGTTTTCTGTCCGTTCTGCTATGTATAAAATGAAGGATTTGGGAGATCCTGATGAAGGGTTCTCGTTAACTGGCTCTTAAACTGTATACCGTATTTTTCAATATGATAGTTAAGCCATGTGATTAATATGACACAACATTGTGGATAGTGTTTGCATTAAAGACCTATTATCTCCATTACAGCAACCAAGAATGTGATTTCTCCCCAAGTAAAGGAACACAGGGAACATGTATTGGATTTGCTCGATATTTATCTGAAAAGTAAGTTTTATCTATATTTTGATCAGTAATGTGGGAAAGCTTCATGACTTTAAGAAACACTGCAAAAATGGTTATGTAAAATATTACTGTATTAAAATGCTGACAAAGGATAATAATTGTACATTTCAGCTAGCTACATTTTTACAATGAAATCAAGAGTGCATGAACCCAAAATAATCAGTAACAGAGAATCTTAGAATCCTAGAGTGAAGAAGGAGGCCATCTGGCCCATCGAGCCTGTATCAACAACGATCCCACCCAGGCCCCATCCCCATAACCCCATGTATTTACTCTGCTAGTCCCCCTGACATTAATGGACAATTTAGCATGGCCAATCCACCTAACCCGCACATCTTTGGACTGTGGGAGGAAACCGGAGCACCCGGAGGAAACCCAAGCAGACACGGGGAGAATGTGCAAATTCCACACAGACAATCACCTGAGGCCGGACTTGAACCCATGTCCCTGGCGCTGTGAGGCTGCAGTGCTAACCACTGTGCCACTGTACAGCCAGAGAGTGGCTAGCAACCAACACCGGCGAGTGCTGACCACACACTAATGCAGTACAAGCAGTCCTTGACTTGACGGCATTCAAGTTATGACAGTGTTATTATTTGAGTTACAATTTTTATAAAATTATGCCATCTTTCGAATTTGCAGCATTGGTTTTGACATCAGCATGCCATGCCAACGAACAAGCTCATTCATACGTGCACTGACATTCTGCAGCACCCCTCTCGCTGACTCGAGGCACTCAGTTTCTGCTCCAACACATTTTGACTTAGTGAATCGTTGTTTCCAAACTTTTCTTCAAATTTATATTTTGCAATATTATTTTATTGCTTTTTAAAAAATTTATGGATTGAGTCCAAATTTCAGGGTTATTTTGGTGAAAATAAGCGGCACAGTGGTTAGCACGGCTGCCTCACAGCGCCAGGTAACTGAGTTCGATTCCCGGCTTGGGTCACTGTCTGTGTGGAGTTTGCACATTCTCCCCGTGTCTGCGTGGGTTTCCTCCGGGTGCTCTGGTTTCCTCCAAAAGATATGCGGGTTAGGTGGATTGGCCATGCTAAATTGCCCTTTAGTGTCAGGAGGACTTGCTAGGGTAAATGCATGGGGTTAGGGCCTGGGTGGGATTGTGATTGCTGCAGACTCAATGGGCCGAATGGCCTCCTTCTGCACTGTAGGATTCTATGACTTTATTGGGTTTTGATCCTTGGTTTAGGAACCAATCCCTAATTTAAAACACTATCCTTATGGGGAAAATCAATTCTGACTTGCAGCATTTTGACTTGAGGTGCATTTTCAGGAACCATAGTGACTGAGAACAGCCTGTAGATGCAAAATTGCAGTCGAAATGAATGGAAAAGGTAGTCATAATAGGTTAAATCACTAAAAGAATAGTGTTACATTTTTCATTTTTTACCTCAGATCTTCTCTTCGTGCTTGACATCAAAGGGCAATCCTATAAAAGTGGGCTCTTTCTTCTTGCAAGCTGGAGTCTAACTTTATGCATGCAATATCTACTGATGTAATGAACCCAGAGGCCAGACTCAAATCCATGTCATTGTCTTTCAGTTACTGGATATGTTATTAGCCCGTTTGTGATTTCTTAGACCTTCAGAAATGTTAGAACAGACACCTATCAGCCACTGCATCAGTTTATGAGCTACAACACAAATATAAGAATAATAAATAGATAAGGAAAAGACAAATTGCAAATTTACCATTCTATGCAGAACATGCCAATACAGAAAATAATTAACACTCAGAATTAAAATTGGGCTTGTCTTTTGGCAAAAGACTTTACATGGGGTTTAGGTTCTTACTTTCATGGAGCTTCCAGATGTGTCTCGGTCCTGTTATCTTAGGAATATACTCCCTTAGATCTACACAGGTACTCTTTGAAATTGACCCAGAACAAAGGATTTTGATATATGTAACCCCTGTGATTGCATCATCTCTGATTTCCAAGGAGGAAATTGCCTGTTTCTAGCTATTGGGAAGGACTGAAATGTTTTCCTTTGAATATAAATCTTATTAAACAAGGCATGACAGCTCTTCTCACACACCCTTAAATGAACGAACCACGAAGAACTATTGCAAACTTGCTTTCAGTTCCGCTGAGGTTTATTGAAAATTGGCAATCTCATGTGTCTTGCAGTCCACCCTCGGAATTCTAAGGCGTTCAGCAGGAGGTTGAGCGCTCTTCAGTGAATCATTCACTACTTTTCCCAAAACCTGCCATCTAGGAAAGCTCCAGGATCCAGAAAATGCCTTGCTGGATTCTATAATGCTTGGATTCAACTGCTGCCATTTTGCTGAAACTACTCCATTGTTTCGTACTCTCCCAAGCACTTCTAAAAATAGTTAAAATTGTATCACTGCAGAAAGACAAATGCTCGCGTATGCGCTGCAAATCCATTGTTAATGTCCTGTCAATTACATGATTCAGGTTAAGAGAAACAGGTGATGGGTATTAATTGACTTTGAGCAGATATAAATAGGGATAGCTGGGACACTGGGTTGAGTGGGAGGAGAACTTCGAGGCTGAACAAGTCAAAAGCATCTCAATGTTTTAAGAAAAGCTGCACTTTGGTTTCGGTTTCACCAGCCGGCGTGGATCCTAGTAGCTCTCATTTCCGTCTTCGGCAGTAATTATGAAATATTAACCAAAACCTTACCCCTTAAGTGAGTTGACACAGATGGTGTCCGTATTGGAATTTCATGTAGGGCCAGATTCAGTGTGATATATTGAACATAGCTCAGTTTTGTAATGGAACTTACTCCGATCCTTTGCCGCAAATGAAACAATTTGCCCAGATAGAATGGAGCTTCAGACTCCCAGGGCCCGATTTTACCATTTTGATTCAAAGTGCTGGGCGGACCTGAATCTGGGAGTGTTTCAGATCCGACTTTTAGACACATTCTCAGGCGCCCCCATAAGCACACTGCCTGAAAAAAAATCAGCGATTCTGAATCACGCTGCAGAAGCATGTGGGCGGGGCTTAACGCCCTGAAACACTGCAGCTCTGATCGGCGCCTTCAACTGCACATGCGTAAATTTTTAAAAAGTAAAACGCTCCCCTGCCACATCGCTCCCGGGCCGGATAATGCCTACCCCCTCGTCCCCACAGACATTGCACCACCCCCACAACATAACTTTATCCCGACAACCCCCCCTTACCCCCCACCAATTGCACGCAGAGTGGCAGCAGACCCCCCTGCCCCCCCCCCCCCCACTGATCGCACGCAGAGTGGCAATGGACCCCCCCCCCCCCACCCCCCCGAGAATAGCTTTTAGGAATAAACTCCTGCTCACCATCCCCATCCAATAATTCACAATGTGCAATGATGACTTTAATTTTCTTTTTACTTAAGACTGGCATAACCCGAGTCAATGATAAGGAATTACATTTTGAAATCATTGACCCCAGGTTGGAGAAGCAAAGTGCCTCTCTGTTAGGCGGCATGATGGCACAGTGGTTAGCACTGCTGCCTCACAGCGCCAGGGACCTGGGTTCAACCTGGACCTGCAGTTTGCATGTTCTCCCCATGTCTGTGTGGGTTTCCTCCGGGTGCTCTGGTTTCCTTCCACAGTCCAAAGATGTGTAGGTTAGGTTGATTGGCCATGCTAAGTTGTCCCTTAGTGCCAGGGGGACTAGCAGGGTAGATATGTGGGGCTACAGAGATAGGGCCTGGGTGGGATTGTATTCGGTGCAGACCCGATGGGCTGAATGGCCTCCTTCTGCACTGTAGGGATTCTATGAACGGAGACATAATATTTTCCAAACTTGAATTCAGATGAACAAACACTATTTCTTCCCCCACCCCTCCCCAGATTCTGAACTGATCAGCAAAAAGGGCCAACCAATACTTTGGGAAAGAGCAAACGATTTGTGATGAACACAAACCCTAAGTTAAAGCCCTGTCACTTTACATGTGTCCTGCAATGCAAAGATTTTACATTGAAATTTTCATTTTGACAGAAGAATAAATGAACAAAATTGAATATTGTTCCACTTACCATCTGGTGAACCTTGCTTTTGATTGTTGGAATTACAGAGGGAGACCGGACACCTCCCATGAGGAGTAAAGATTTTGGGAGTCCAGCAGTCCCCCGGGGCTATTTCCACAGAGTCATCCTGGTGGTTGACTGCAGAGGACTGTTGATGGCGATCTGTCTGCCTGTCAGGCCCATCCTCGCAATCTGACACAGCTGATTTGCTTTGGGATTGGGAAATAGTTTTTTTTAAAATCCGCAACAAACAAAATCATATTCCCCAATTTTAATGTCCATTCTTTGAGCTTGTGTGTACTTGGTGAAGCAGTACAGTTTGAATCCTTCCTTAACAATAAAATGCTTGTGTTGCTGGGGGTTGCGAATTTACCCCCAAAAACGTGTTATGTAAAATAATTACCTTTTTGTTCAGGTTTAATATATCTTTTCTTTGTAATTTGGCAGATGTGTGTAAAGTGTACTCTGAACAAAGAGCAATTCGAGTCAAACGGGTAGTGGACAAGAAAAGATTGTGAGTACAGTAAAATAATGATGCTCAATTTTAAAGGACAGCCTGCGATTTGGGAAGCGATGTAGTGGGTGGGATTTTCCGGCCGCACTGGCCACGAAAACGGGAAGTCCCGCCCGAGATTAACAGACTTTTCTATTTGATTTTCTATGCCTTTTAACTTTGACAAAGGGTGATCTGGGCTCGAAACTTCAGCTCTTTTCTCTCCTGACAGATGCTGCCAGACCTGCTGAGATTTTCCAGCATTTTCTCCTTTAGTTTGGGACTTTTCTATTGACTGCCCCTCACCCGCTACGATTCCTGTGGCGGGCGGAACGGGAAAATTCACCCGATTGACTGAAATTGATCCTCCCGAGAGTACAGCAATGTTATATTTTCTCAGTTCCGTCATTATTTTTGGTTTTCCATTAATTATTCACTGCTAAAAGTGTGGTTATCACCAGTTGTAATGGCATGAACAGAATGTTCTGCGAAAGCTCGGTATTTAAGTTAACCTTTCAATTTAATAAAGCTTCTGGCAGAGAATTCATATTTGACAATTCCTTTCCATCAATCTGTTGGTTGAACATTGAACAGAGACACAGGCCGGAATTTCCTGGCCCCTCCTGCCAGCTAGGATCTTCCAGTCCCGCTGAAGTCATTGGATGCTTGAATGGCTCGCCACATCGGCCGCGGGGGAATCCCACTACGGCAGGGCTGGAAAATTCCAGCCCAAATTAAATGTTACTCCACACACAATGAGGGAGTGTGGGAGCGAGTGAGGAAGAGAGCGAGTCAGGGAACATTTGGAGAGCAAATAGTTCGCCACTGAATTATTTCTTTGCTTTCTTGACCAGCAAGTCATCAGCTATAGAGAGCACTCAGTTTGCACTAAAACTCCACACTGAGGTTGTGGGTCGTTTATAATAGTGATTATAGGAATTTTAAACACCCCCTCTCCTTCCCCCTCCCCCAAATCATGGGTGCGTTTGCGTTGCATGAGATGTGAAAAATTTTTTAAAACCCAAACTGACTCCAAACCAGCCCACTTCCAGCTCTCACAGAGGTGTGGCAGTGGATGGGCCACCAACCCATCCCCAGGCTAGCTAGCTCAGTTGGTTAGACAGCTATCAAACTAATGCAAGCAGCATGGGGTTCAATCCTTATTCCGGCTGAGGTAGATTTAAGACCCTGCCTCCTTACCCTCCCTGCAGTTTTTAAAAACAAATCACAGCACTTTGCTGTAGTTCAGCAAAGAACTTCAATAAAAAGAATCAAAATTACAGAAAATTTAAGACTAACTCGTTTATGATATCTCCATTGCAAACAGACCACTGAGACCAATTTGTCATAGTGTTTTCATTAGAAATTATGCTGCAGTTGAAGATATCACAGCTCAACTGGGCCAATTTCAGTGCAGATGGAACTGTTGTAATTATGCCCATGGGTGTTCAGTTCATTTGGTTCCACATTGAGAACAAATATGAAATGCCATTATATGGCCATGTTAATATCGCTTGGGTGAATAGTTAGTGGTGGTTTGCTGCTCTGAGAGTTTCTGTAATTACTGTAAAGCGATTCTCTGCTTTCCGTCTGTCTGCTTTCTTGCTTTTTCGCATGGTTTTAAACAGAAAACAGAAGGGATGTTGATTGTTCCTGATACTTTGGTATTTTTGCTTTGCCTGAATTTGGTTAACATACAAGATGGTCCATTTGAGGCCATGGCCTAAAGTATTCCCATGATTTCCACAGATTGCTTGGTAAGTTTTGTAGCAGTCGCTTGTGGTTAAGATCTAATTGCAGCCAAATATTTAGCTCAATACGGCAGCACTGAAATAACAAACTGAACCAGGATATTCGGGCAAGCGAGAGGATTGCGTGACCATAAGAAATGGAGAGAGTGAACATTTTATGTGTAACGGAGAGAGCAAATGAAAGTGACAGCTGAAAAGTAAGTCGAGAAATCTGTTGAAGCGGGGAATGGAATCGAAATATAATACAGAAATAGAATATGAACAGAAGAAACGCACTAGATGAAATAATAAATCAAATTAAAATGCACACAACTGCACAGATGGCTCATTTGCTCCGGTTATTTGTAGCAGAGCCACGCAGATCATTAATAATTGCTTTTCAGATATCATTTATAGCGTAAGCAGTGAAGATAGCCTCTGAGGTACAGGAATATGAAAGCTAGCACGATTGACTGAGGTAAATTGTGTATATTTATGGTAATGTTATTTTTGCTTTGTAGAAAGTTATGATCTTATAAATCAGGAAATTTAGGGTTCGGTACATCTAAGCTGTGTTTGCACACGGTTCTGACAGATTTATTTTTCACAGGTCAAGACTCGAACCTGAACAATATAGCAACAAAACATTAGTATCATCTTCGGAGCGTATTCCTTCCATCAAGCCCGAAAATTCAGAGGAGCCAGCCTTAAAAGATGAAAGCAATGGTTTGTAACAGTGAATGTAGTGAATGGCATGTGATTTGTGATGAAAGAAAGGCCTTGTTATTTTCCGAAGCAATGAAAATGTATTAATAGTTGTTGTTTCTTTTCCCACATCTAATGGTGTACAACGCAGATTTTTCTTCTGTTCCAATAGCATGATTTTTCCTGTCACTTTCCTGTCACCAGAGGCATATAGTTTGGGGTGCGCCACTCTGCATCAAGCATAGCTGACCAGTGAGCCGCCCTCTCTTACCACCTGCCATTGACGTATTTTGCAGGTTGATACATGACCTGTTTGGCCATGTTAGACCATAAGACCATAAGACATAGGAGCGGAAGTAAGGCCATTCGGCCCATCGAGTCCACTCCACCATTCAATCATGGTTGATTTCAACTCCATTTACCCGCTCTCTCCCCATAGCCCTTAATTCCTCGAGAAATCAAGAATTTATCAATTTCTGTCTTGAAGACGCTCAACGTCTCGGCCTCCACAGCCCTCTGTGGCAATGAATTCCACAGACCCACCATGTGTTATGAACATACCTTCTTTGGCCATCAAGTCCTGGGGTGGGACGTGAACCCAGAGCTTCTGACTCAGAGGCAAGAACGCTACCTATTGTACCACAAGACCTTCGTGTATTAATAGCAACTGGTAGAAAATGAACGCAAGCAGATGATAGAAGCTTGAAGCACCAGAAGACTGAATTTACCAAATGGAATGTAGCTAAAACTAGTAGAATTGTAAACATTATCTTAATTATTTACATGATGTAGTGAATTTAAAGATTTTGTGAAATACTATGCAGTAATAAGTCGAGAAATTAGAGCTCTAATTGTCCACTTTTTCACAAATCAGTGAAAGATGGTCACAATCTATACAAAATGTGAGTTTGGCTTTACACTTGTACAGCTAAGATCTCTCATTCCTACGATTAATCAGAGAATTTTAATCATTTTAATTCAGGTCTGAGATGTTTGGGACGGAGGTACTTAAAACCTGAAAGAGAGACCGTGTGGGTGAATTGAACTGATTCGTCTGTTTGGTTGAGGCATATTTTCCTTCTGTAACTTTGATCTCCTTGAAGTTAGCAAAGTAATGTTGGAAGTGAACAAATTTATTTTAGCTAATGTAGATAAGGCTGGCAAAATAAGCTTTCCTGCGATTCAGTTTGCTTGAGAGGCAGATTTGGGAAACTTATTAAGTGCAATGCCTGTTACGTAGATTATATAGAGTTACATAGAATTTATAGCATGGGGACATGATATTCAGACAACAGGCCAGTAATGATGTTTATGCTCTACATAAGCTTACTTCATCTCAGCCTGACTTAGGGCAGCACGTGGAACGGTTCTATAGTTAATACCATATTCTTCTGTTTGTTTTCCCCTCATGCTCATCCGAGTTCCACTTCAATTCCTTTATGGTTCATTTAAGTACATTTGTGATAAGATTGTACAATGTCAATATTAAAATTACTTTTCACAGATAAAACTTTTTCAGAGGTACAGGATAATTTGGATCTTTGGGAGGAATCAAAAGAAGATGAGCTTTCACCGGAAGAAATTCAAATGGTAAATTCTGTTCTTAAGCATAGTTAAGTACTTAAATACTTGAACAAAGTCCTTAACTTGTTCACCAGATGTTTGTTTTCGAATGACTTCAGCTGTAGTCTCTGATCCCAGAAAGATCCCAGATGATTTCTTTTTAGGCAGTAAATGGTAATTTGTACCACGGTATCTTTTTTTCTATTTCCGTGACTTCAGTAATGAGGAGTTTTGGTACTGATTTATGGCCCTCATTCTTCCAAAGCAATTTAACCTTCACACATCCTTTCAGCCAACTCTTTCTTTGTTTCTGAGCTATCATAAAGTTCAGAGTTCAGTTATTGTGTCACAAGTAGGTTTACATTAACACTGCAATTAAGTTACTGTGAAAATCCCCTAGTCGCCACACTCCGGTGTCTGTTTGGGTAACACTGAGGGAGAATTTAGCATAGCCAATGATACTTTATTCTTGTAAAAACAGCAAATGTTGGATATACTCAGCAGCTCAGGCAGCATTTGAAGACAGGGAAACGATTCCGCTCTAGACCTTTGGTGAGTCCTGGAAAACTCTCTCTACTTCTCTCTCCACAGATGCTGCCGGACCGGCTGAGCATATCCAGCATTTTCTGCTTACATTTCGGATTTCCAAAGTCCGCAGTATTTTGATTTTGTAATTGTCTGTTTTACATTGTCATGACCTGCAACTCCCTAGTTCCCCAGCGTCACATTTAGGAGTAGGGGGCACTGCAATGATGTGCTGGGGATCCCTCCGGGAAGTTCCCACAATGAGGTTTATCCAGCAATTGTCCAGATGTCCCCTCCCCCCTCCCCTGTAAACCACTTCCCAGTGAAAATTACCTGCTCCCTTTTCCCTTTAAACATCCCCTTTACGGCAGCTACTGCCATAAAGAGAGGGAGCCATGATGTGGATTGGGTTGGGCACAGTAAGAAGTCTCACAACACCAGGTTAAAATCCAACAGGTTTATTTGGAATCACGAGCTTTCTGAGTACTGCTCCTTCATCAGGTGAGTGGAGACACTGGAGTCACTCCCAAAGGTCGTGATTCCAAATAAATCTGTTGGATTTAACCTGGTGTTGTGAGACTTCATAAAAAGGGGGGGTTAATGAATTTGTGTAAGGAGAGCTACAGTATAGGGTATATCGTAATGAAGGTTCCTTTTGCAGGTAGTGAGAATTGGATTAGTTGGTTTCAGAAATGCATCTTCTGAGTAGGATTACGTGAATCAAAGTACACTTTGGAAGTCCTAGCAGCTGAAATAATGAACGAAAGAACATGCATTTATGTATCACCTTTCATAACGTTCGGACATTGAAAAACATTTGTCAGCCAAAAATTGAAGTGCTGATACTTCTGCAATATAGGGCAACATAGCAAATAACCAAATAAAATGCTTCATCATGTTAATTGAGTATTCACAAAAATGCCAGGTTGCTCTTTTTCAAATAGAGCCATACAATCTTTTACCTGAGAGTGAAAATCATCCCTCAATTCAACGTTTCATCTGCTGGACCATATTTTGGCACTGCAACTCTCCCTCAGTGCAACAGGAAGCATTGGCTTAGCTATGGAGCAAGGTGGCACAGTGGTTAGCACTGCTGCCTCACAGCTCCAGGGACCTGGGTTCGATTCCCGACTTGGGTCACTGTCTGTGTGGAGTTTGCACTTTCTCCTCATGTCTGCGTGGGTTTCCTCCGGGTGCTCTGGTTTCCTCCCACAACCCAAAGATATGTGGGTTAGGTTGATTGGCCATGCTAAACTGCCCCTTAGTGTCCCGGGATGCGTTGGTTAGCGGGGCAAATATGTGGGGTTACGGGCATAGGGCCTGGGTGGGATTGTTGTCGGTGCAGACTCGATGGGCAAATGGCCACCTTCTGCACTGTAGGGATTCTATGATTCCATGTGCAATGTGTATTCAAGTTCCTAGACTGGGACTTAGATTCATCACTGATTGACTCAAAGGCATTACCGAGTCAACGCTGACACAAATATTTGCATTTACTCAATATGCTCAGGTATAAAACTGAAAATGTATGTCACTAATTGGGGTCAAATTATGGGAATAATTTAGCATGCTGGTCAAGGTCTCACTTAGTTAGCATCCTATTTCGTAAATTAAATTTCCAAAATCTGTGGATTCCTTATCAGCTGTTGCTTCAGTATGTTCCTCCAGTACTGAGATTTTTAAGTAGCAACTTTCTCTCATCTCCTGACTTCAGGTTAAGCTGCTGCTACCAATTTAAAATCTGAAGACATTTTTGAGGATAAGGAATATTAAACTCAACATTGAAGATTAGGACTGAAAGCAAGAGTCAAGGGTTGACATTTAAATGTCACTACAGTGGGAAAGCACAATAGAAACTGTTATGAGGGAGAAGAAAATAACATAGATGTGAACATTATCCAACAGGGGGAGTATTTTGATGGATAATATCTTTGATGTTGACTTCCATGCATAAAGGGACACATTTTTGGGTTTTTGTCAGTTGGATTGGGTGTGGGGCGGTGAGGGTTCCGATTACATCATAGAATCCTACAGTGCCATTCGGCCCATTGAGTCTGCACCGACCACAATCCCACCCAGGCCCTATCCACATAAACCTCATGCATTTACCCTAGCTAGTCCCCCTGACACTACAGAACAATTTAGCATGGCCAATCCATCTAACCCACACATCTTTGGGCTGTGGGAGGAAATCAAAGCACCCGGAGGTAACCCATGCAGACATGGGGAGAATGTGCAAACTCCACACATTGAAATCGAACCCGGGTCCCTGGCGCTGTGAGGCAGCAGTACTAATCACTGTGCCACCATGCTGCTTTATACACAGGTACCATTGCTAGTAGTCTGTGAAGTTATAATAGTTGTGCAGACTATTACCAGATCTACTGAACAGGCTGCAGAGGCTCTTTTCTCTAGAAAAGAGAAGGCTGGGGGGATGACCTATTAGAGTTGTGTAAAGTTATGAAAGCATTTAGTAGGTAGATATAAAGAGAAAATGTTTCCACATGTGGAGGACTCCATAACTAAGAATAATAAATTTAAGATGGCCACTCATAAATCCGTTAAAGAATTCGAGAGAAACTTCTTTACCTAGGGAGTGATTAGAAAGAGAAATTTGCTACCACATAGAATAGCTGAGGCGGATAGCATGAGAAAAGCTAATAGAATATTATAATTTATTATGAGGGGAATTTATTGCAAATGTTGGGACGTTATGTTTCAGTGGTGCAAGACATTGTTGAGGCCACCATGGGAGTGCTTTGTACAGTTTTAGTCTCCTTTTTTAAGGAAAGATGCAAATGCATTAGAAGCAGTTCAGAGAAGGTATACTAGACTAATACCAGGAATGGACAGGTTGTCTTTTGAGGAAAGGTTCGAGAGGTTAAGTTTGTATGCACTAGAGTGTAGAAAAGGAAGAGGTGACTTGATTGAAACATTTAAGATCCTGTGGGATATTGACAGGGTGGACGTGGAGCGGATGTTTCCTCTGGAACCAGGGGTCACTGTTTATAAGGGGTCACTCATTTGAGACAAAGATGTGGGGAAATATTTTCTCTCGGGGTCATGGGTCTCGGGAACTCTCTTCCTCAAAAGGCAGTGGAAGCAGAATCTTTAAATATTTTTGAGTCGTTGATAGATTCTTGATTAACAAAGGGATGAAAGGTTATCTGGGATAGGCAGGAATGTCGGGTTGAAGTTACAAGCAGATCAGCCAGGATCTTATTGAGAGGTGAAGTGGGCTGAGTGGCCTACTCCTGCTCCTAATTCGTATGTTCATAGATACGTGAAAGGAAAACACATGAGGGAGAAGAAAGTAGAAGGATATGCTGATAGAGAAGAGATGAAGTACAGTGGAATTAAGGAGGCTTGCGTGGAGCAGGGGAGGCGATGGCCTAGTGGTATTATCGCTAGACTATTAGTCCAGAAACTCAGCTAATGTTCTGGGGACCTGGGTTTGAATCCCGCCACAGCAGATGGTGGAATTTGAATTCAATAAAAAAAGACAAATCTGGAATTGATGACCATGAAACCATTGTCGATTGTTGGAAAAACCCATCTGGTTCACCAATGTCCTTTAGGGAAGGAAATCTGCCATCCTTACCTGGTCTGGCCTACATGTGACTCCAGAGCCACAGCAACGTGGTTGACTTTCAACTGCCCTCCAAAATGATCTAGCAAGCCACGCAATTCAAGGGCAATTAGGGATGGGCAATAAATGCTGGCCCAGCCAGCAATGCCCATAACCCATGAACGAATAAGAAAATAAAATTAACACTGGCATCAAACCGGCATCTATTTCAATTCTATAAGTTCTGAGAGTACAATTAAAAGAATTAATATAAAATTAACATAAAAGAGTGGAGAAAACATGATAGTTGCAAAGAAATGTAGCTTTATTAAAATGAGTTAAAATAGTAGCTATCAGTGTTGTCTTTACTGAGCTCAGGCAGCAGTTGCTAACTAGCCGTAAGCCTGATTTGTGCATTCCAAAGTTACTAAGTTTCACTCTGATTTTATTTGAATGATGTTCAGACAAACAGTTTCCTTGCTGCACTGAATGAAGCAGGGTATGCCAACCCTCCCGGCGTACGCTAACATTTCTCTCCTCGACACCAGTGCAAGCAACCTGGGAAGAACAAAAAAGAGAGGGGCCTTAAAAAAAGTTACATTCATTTTCTTTGAATACTTCCATTTATTAGTTATGAAATCATAGAATCTATGGCACTGAGACAGGCCCTTCGGCACAAACTGGTCCATGCTGACTGAAAAGCCCATCTAAGGTAACCCCATTTGCCTGCATTTGGCCCATATCCCTCTCAACCTTTCCTATCCGTGTATCTGTCCAAATGCCTTTTAAATGTTGTCAATGTCCCTGCCTCAACCACTTCCTCCAGCAGCGGTTTCCACATACGTATCACCCTCTGTGTAAAAAAAGTTGCTCCTCGGGTTCCCATTAACTCCTACCCCTCTTACCTTGAACCTATACCCTCTAGTTCTCGATTCCCCAACCCTGTGAAAAAGACTGAGTGCATTCACCCTATCCCCATGCCTCTCATGATCTTATACACCTCTATAAGATCACCCCTCAGTCTCCTACGCTCCAAAGAAAAAAGCCCTAGCCTGTCCAACTCTCCCTATAACTCAGTCGCTTGATTTGATTTGATTTATTATTGTCGTATGTATTAACATGCAGTAAAAAGTATTGTTTCTTGTGTGCTATGCAGACAAAGCATACCGTTCATAGAGAAGGAAACGAGAGAGTGCAGAATGTAGTGTTACAGTCATAGCTAGGGTGTAGAGAAAGATCACCTTAATGCAAGGTAAGTCCATTCAAAAGTCTGACAGCAGCAGGGAAGAAGCTGTTCTTGAGTCGTTTGGTACGTGACCTCAGACTTTTGTATCTTTTTCCCGACGGAAGAAGGTGGAAGAGATAATGTCCAGGGTGCGTGGGGTCCTTAATTATACTGGCTACTTTGCCGAGGCAACGGGAAGTATAGACAAATCAATGGTTGGGAGGCTGGTTTGTGGGTTGGATTGGGCTACGTTCACGACCTTTTGTAGATCCTTGCGGTGTTGGGCAGAGCAGGAGCCAGACCAAGCTGTGATACAACCAGAAAGAATGAGTCCTGGCAACGTCCTTGTAAATCTCTTCTGCACTCTCTCCAGTTTAATAACATCTTGAAATCAATTTCACTATTTGCCATAAAGGGATTTGAATCCACGCCTGGGTAAGTGGTCCAGTTCCAAAACCTCTGGGTTACCTTTTTGACTTATTAAGCCTGTTCCATCCATTTTATGCAACTGAAATGAAATAACTGTGTCATGTGTTGATGATTAGAGAAAAGGGCTGTTTGATTCATAGTCAAGAATTATCCAGTCGAAAACCAAGAGTCAGTTCATTTTGGGATTGTTGTGGGAAGACCGTGTGCGTGAGGGCTGCCCCTTGTGACAACCAATGTCAGGAGCGAGGGGGTGGAATGGTTGGAGATGAAAGTTCACGTAATACAACCTCCAGAAATGTGTCAAACATTGTTGGCACTGTATATGCAACTGTGGGTATGATTTTGTTTAGAAACCAGCAGATATTTTTCAAAACCACTTGTATGTAATTTTCAAACTAATTCAAGCATTCTGTATCTTGAAGGATGAAGCCAAAATATTCCATGGGAGTAAGCTGGAATGATATTGAATGATGAAGTAATAACATTGAATCTTATTCAGTTAATTTGTTTGCTTTTCTCTCTCATCCCAGGATTATAATCGAGTTGTATTAACCAGTGCTCCATTTTAAGGTCTTCTGAGAATTTGGCCTTTGAGAAAATGCTGCATAAATTTTACATTTTGTTATGACCACAGCAGATGTTAATTGCTGTGCAAATCAAATCCCTAGAGAAATTTGGCTTACAGGCCATACCCTTTTTCATATTCCGAGAATGAGAAGTAAATGTACTGATCTCAGCAGAAAGAAGTCCAGTAACACTTTTGAGATTTTCAAAATTAAACGTAAAAGGCTCATTCGCAAGAAGGAAAGAAAATTTAAGCACACAAGATTACAATTACACAGTTAAAATTAGTCTTACAAAACATTCTCCTCAAAAGACTCCCTACTTGGTCAGACCGACAAGTAAACATCTTCCAGGCAATATTCCCTTGTAGCTGTTTAATCCAGTAATAATACCTACGATTTAATAAAGCAATAGCACGCAACTTTCAAATACTTGCAGTCTGCTCTGGAAATCGAGGACTTCAGAAGTAGACTGCTTTTTTCAGCCCAAATTTTTCTGGCTTGACTGGGTGGCTGATTCAAACTTCATATCTTCTCGCATCCCAGGGCTGTTTTCAGGGAACCTTCGTCATATAGCCAACGTCAAAGCTCTCAACAGTAATTCTAAAATATCCCTTTCTCCCTTGCATATCAGGTTCCATTGTTCTTTGAAACACAAATCCTTCCAAATATAAAATCTTCTGTGTTTCTATTTTATCTCTGCTTCTGCATCAGTAAACCGTAATAAAACCTCTTCTGTTTACCCTGTAAGATGCAAAAAATGTTTCTTGTCGCCTCTCACTTTTGTTTGATGTTCAAACGAACTTTCAACTTATCTCAAAATGCAAATGTTACATCCAACCTATTTACTTGTACCCCAAAGCTACCATAATATCTCATTACGAATGCAAACAAACTTCTCATCTCTACCCTTTTATGTCTTAAATCTCCCAGACAACCTGTCCCTAGTAACCTTTTTCCAGCTTAATTAAGTAACTTGCACAGACACACAACCTTCTTCACAGAATAACACAATATTCCCCAAAAGAGATTTTTAAACATAACATGGATTCTCATAATTTCCAATTTCAGTTCTCGAGTTGCAGTAATGTCTAGGGAATTCACTGTACGAGTCTTAAGGTATCAAAAGGCAGCAGAACCTGGACTCATTCTATTGCAACTGTGAACATTAAATATCATTGTGTTCATTTTATTGGTTTCTTACGCAAAGTATAGCTAATCTAGCAAATGCATCTTTGTACCTTCATGCACAGAAACTTTCCTGCCCCTTTTCAGTTACGTGGGTGGGCAGCATATTAGAGCTTATTTTTGTCCATATTATTTATTAAATATGAAGTATTTTTGTGCTTTTGCAAGATTTTTTTTCCCTCCAATGGTAAGAAAAATTGAAGTTGTGAATTGAACTGGTAATATTGATAGAAGATGATGCTAAAAGGTGGAGATCACACTAGTTGTCAAAGTGTTTCAGCATGCCAGTAAAGTATTCCATTCAATTTTCTTCACATTGAATAACATATAACTATCAATTTACTTGAACTTTGTGATTTGTGCATCTTGAATGTGCCCGAAGTTTGACGATAGTAATTTTTCTCTAAGCGTGCATGAATAGGAAAATATTAATACATGAACAATTGGAAGGGGTAGGACATTAGTGATTGGGAGGACGTTGGGGGAGGCGATGGCTTAGTGGAATTATTGCTAGACTATTAATCCAGAAACTCAGTTAATGTTCTGGGGGCCCGGGTTCGAAAGATGGTGGAATTTGAATTCAATAAAAAATATCTAGAATTAAGAATCTACTGATGACCATGAAATCATTGTCAGATAAATCTATCTGGTTCACTAATGTCCTTCAGGGAAGGAAATCATCCGTCCTTACCTGGTCTGGCCTTCATGTGACTCCAGAGCCACAGCAATGTGGTTGACTCTCAACCGCCCTCCAAGAGCAACTAGGGATGGGCAATAAATGCTGGCCAGCCAGCGACGCCCATGTCCCACAAATGAGTTTAAAAAAAACATTTGGATTTATACTAGCTCTTCATGTGTTTTGTGCATCCCCAGCCTCAGTCTCCTAATTTGCTGTGTATGCTGAAAGCTTATTACTGTGAAAGAAAGAGGCTGGAAGACCCAGACATCATCCTATAGTGAGCATTGGCAACAAACAAAAAACCTTTTGTGTGTGAAAGTTGTCTTTGCTGACAAATTGATTTGTTCGTTTTCTATTTTTATTTGAATTATGAAAGGGATTATAAATGAACCTGAAATGGTTCATGTTGGGAATATTCGTGTCTCTTAATTTTGTATAATAACTAATACTGTACTTTATTCCTGACAGTTTGAACAGGAAAATCAGCGCCTTGTCAGTGAGATGAATAGCCTGGTGGATGAAGTGAGGTAATTTTATATTAATGTGGCACTCTTGACAGAAAAACATAAAAAGGAAACAATTCAAATCCAATGTCAACATTAATATAACTAATGCTTCTGTCAACTCTTTGTGAAAATCATTGGAAGTGGAGGGAATGTTAAGCCTCCGATATTTGCAAATGTTTTCTTTCCAGATTTATGAATCACTTTCACTCCAGTTGAGTAATTGCACTGGTAAACACACACTCTTCCCTGTCTTAGCTCTTTATGTATTTCAAATTTCCTCAGGAACATATTTGTTACGATTCACGACTTACGATAATGTCACCAGCCGTACTAATTTGGTAACTTTGTGGATGGGCATCCAGTTAGCAGACCCACCTTTACATTCCCTCCCTATTGTTTTCACTCTTTCCTTAAAAGCAATGACTCATGAAAATGGATAAGATGAAGTGTGAATTGTACAACTTTGCCCTCAGAAGGGGGCAGGGGTTCTAGCCACAGGAGAACATTGAGGAGGAGCAGAAAGACTGCAGAGAGAGACCAAGCACGGCCAAAGTTCTCAGGCAGCAAACTGTTGATGAGAGACTCTGATGAATGCTCCTTCCCCTCGTGAATGCATCAATGGCCCCAATATCCACCCAACCCAATCTTCACAACTGCCAATTGAGTGTCTTCATACAATTTGATGGGTGTCGTCCTTGTATAATTAAGAATAGTGAGATACAAAAGAGTCCAGAGGAGCAATATTTTTCACTCAGAGGATGTTGAGTGTCTGGAACAAGCTGCCAGAGGCAGTAGTAGAGGTGGGTACAATTTTGTCTTTTAAAAAGCATTTAGACAGTTACATGGGTAAGATGGGTATAGAGGGATATGGGCCAAATGCAAGCAATTGGAACTAGCTTAGGGGTAAAAATTGGGTGGCATGGACAAGTTGGGCTGAAGAGCCCCTAATATCAAAGGCAAAAGAAATGTAAGAAAAGATTGCTCACTCGACTAAGACACTTCATTTGACCGTTGCTGCTACTGAATATCAGTAACAAGAATTACCATTGTCCAAAGTCCTATTGACCGTGTTGCGTTCTCACTGTAAGATGCACTCCAGTGGCCATGGCAATAGCACAGGAAAGCTGCTGACCCGTCAGTGAGGACTCCTGAGGTACCCGTGCTGGGTGATCTTGGACCCAAAGTCGAAACCAATATATTTTATAACTAATAAATTAAAGTATTCAAAGAAAATGAGTGCGACAAATGTTTTTAATGCACCGGGCTCATCAGAATAGAAATCCCAGCAATAATGAAAACAAAAAATGCTGGATAAACTCAGCAGGTCTGGCGGCTTCTGAGCCGAGAGAAACAGAGTTAGCGTTTCGAGCCCAATATGACTCTTGTTCAGATCATGCAGTGTTCATGGTGCTGACCAAAGCACTTCATAGTTAACTGCATAATCTGGATAGTGCGCATTTAGACCCCACATAAATTGGACGTGGACTTCTTGATGCTGTCTGCCATTCTGCAGATTATTAGCAAGCTGTCCAATGCTCTTGGAAGTCTGTGGCTCATAGCCGATAGTTCTCTTCTGTAGGCTAAATCCTAAAGGTTTTCATCTCCTCTCTCTGTATCAAGGGTAGGAAGTGAGGTTACCCTCTGCTGATATGCTTCCTGGGTGTTGGACTTCTTTTTAGATTTAAATTTGCCTTGTTATTTTAAACACATCCACACACATCCATATATAACGATGCAGGGCCTTATCTTCACTTCACAATTCCAGCTGTTGTAAAGTGATTCATTAAGATTTAGGCACCATTTTTACCTTTGACCTCTTCGTGCCATGAATATCACCAATAACTCCTAGTGTTATCAATAACTAACAAGATTCATACAAGTGCGATAAAAGCAACATGCTGCAGATGCTGGAATCTGAAACAAAAACAGAAAATGCTGGAAAATCTCAGCAAGTCTGACAACATCTGTGGCGAGAGAATAGAGCCAAGGTTTCGAGTCTGGATGACCCTTCGTCAAAGTTGAAGGGTCAGCTCTGATGATTTTCCAGCCACAGTGATTAACACCGCTGCCTCACAACGCCGGGGGTCCCGGGTTCGATTCCCGGATTGGGTCATTGTGCAGAGTCTGCACGTCCTCCCTGCGTCTGCGTGGGTTTCCTCCGGGTGCTCCGGTTTCCTCCCACAATCCAAAAGACATGCTGGTTAGCTGCATTGGCCATGCTAAATTCTCCCTCGGTGTACCCGAACAGGTGCTGGAGTGTGGCGACTAGAGGATTTTCACAGTAACTTCATTGCAGTGTTAAGGTAAACCTACTTGTGCCACTAATAAATATACTTAAACTTAAAAAGAGATGTATCTGCTGAAAGCTGCAGTCTTTGTTGTGCACACTGTGTAGGATGAGGTTTCAGTGAGAAGCAAAAGAGAGTGAGATCCCTGCAGGAAGAAGCCAGGCTCCCGAGGCACGGCCCCACCTCCTCCTGACTAAAATGTGTATGACAGTCTCTTACAGAGTGGACTTGGTGTGTATGGATGATTGACCTCTCTTTGTGGCTATCTGCTCCCTGTCATTCTATGCCAGTTAGGAGGGTGTGTATGTCGGAGTAATGTTGCTGGTGTGTAGAAAGGTGACACTGATATAAGGCGAGGTAAATGGCATTGAGGAGAGTAAGAAGTTTAACAACACCAGGTTAAAGTCCAACAGGTTTATTTGGTAGCAAAAGCCACACAAGCTTTCGGAGCTCCAAGCCCCTTCTTCAGGTGAGTCTTTTGTGGCTTTTGTGGCTTTTGCTACCAAATAAACCTGTTGGACTTTAACCTGGTGTTGTTAAACTTCTTACTGTGTTCGCCCCAGTCCAACGCCGGCATCTCCACATTGAGGAGAGTAGCAGATGTTTTAGCTGCAGAATGAGGTGGAGTGAAAGGATGCTGCAGTGACTGGAGGAAAGTAGTGAGGAGCAGAGAAAGAAGGTTCGCCAAGGTTACAGGCTGACAGTGGTGCAGTGTAGTGAGAAGTTAGGAGTCACAGCTTAACGAGCTCTTTCAGATCATTGAACTTTTTTGTGCAGTGCTTCCAGGTCTTTGGGAACATTGCTTCTGGCAGTGCCCTGCTCTGCAACTTCTGCCCACTTTTGCCAGGCAGCTAGCTGGGATATTTTCATGCTGATAGGTCAAAAAATGAGGCCTCTGCTCCCACCAACCTCTTCCATCAGCACCTAGAAGGTGCATCTGAAAGGCAGGGACCCTCCTGATAACTCTTCTGCCTGTCATTTCAGTGGTGTTTCAAATAAAGCCGGTGGCAGTCGCAATACATCCCCTGCCCCACCCCAATTACAAAGCACTGATTTATTTTAACTGATGCCAGTGATGCCCTGGGCCCTGCCACACTGCCAATGCAGAGCACGAGTAGTGCTGCCTGTTTATTTGTTTCAGGTTAGGTAGCCATGAGGACCAGTTGATTATGGTTTCAAATCACACTGCCATCAAATCTCACTAACTATTTTACTCCATTTCCAATGGATTGTGAATTTAGGCCTGACTGAATTAATAGAGAAGATAGTTAGATAAATTAATGCATTTCAAATGAGACCAGAGATTAGATGAATCGCTCCCCTGAGTTGTGTGTCTTTGAAGTACATTCCTAGTAAAAGCAGAGACACTGGTGTTCACCAGTTCCATTCACAAGAACCTCAATCAGTATCTGCTGAAGATTAACAGTCAGAAAAACGTGCATAGAATCAGAAGATCAAACGCTGCCCTACACAAAATGAAACCTGCGCCACAGAAACTGTAGATGGGCCTGCAGGATGAAACTGGTTATATTTTAATATTGGCCTAATAACTAGGAGTTTTACAACATTTCCTTGGGGGTCCAGGAGACATTTCACAGAAATTCCAACAGCATATTCTCAGTTACCTCCCTCAGGAGAATAAATAAGTGGTATGGAATTCTTGATATTGTAGATGAGGCAAAATTTGTGGGCTTGCAGACCTTTGACCTCTTTCATTCCAAATTCTTGTGTGTTCGAGGTAGCCAGTATCATTTTAGACCCCTTCCAATCTTCTTTGTCTCTTGTGCCTTCTTGCAGAGAGCTATTTTAGTTATTTACTTTATATTCTTCTCTCTACCTAAAAAGGGAAAAAAACAGCTGTTTTAAATTTAGGCACTCTTTAGGGGTCAGAGGCGGCATAATATAATCTAGGATAAAAGGCTTTGGGCCGTGTGTTGGGCTGGAAGTCTCAGTGTGCATGCACTGGCAGCATTTTTGTACAGCTTGCAAGTGATTATTTTCGAGACCATGCCTTTAGATCTGACCTGAGGGTTTGTTTGTGATGTTTGTTTTCTCAGTTCCTGAGTATTATTGGCAGTGTATTAAACGTGAGCAGAATTTTAAAAGTTATCTACTGCTGCGCTGATCCTGCATAGTTCATGTAGGATACTGGATGAGTAAAATTTAGTTATTAACATCCATAGAACAGACCTCACTAAGATGCAAAATGGCAACTAGAGCAAGAGATCTAGGAATGTGATAGGAGAGTAGCATCATTAGGTGTCGGTACACTGAGAAAGTACCTGGTGTACCCCTGGAACATGCGTTTGATTCTAGCCAAGGCAGGCATGAGGCAAATCTTTTCGAATGAAACAAATTTGTGCAATCTCAATCCATTCTGGAACTCCTAGCTTAAAAAGAAAGCTAAAATTTACATAGCACCTTCCCAGACCTCAGGAACATATAAAACAAATGAAGTGCTTCTGAGATATAGGGGAGGCAGTGGCATAGTGGTGTTATCATTGGACTAGTAATCCAGAGACCCAGGGTGATGTTCTGGGGACCCGGGTTCGAATTCCATCATGGCAGATAATGAAATTTGAATTAGGTAAAAATCTGGAATTAGAAGTCCAGTGATGACCATGAAGCTATTGTCGATTGTGGTAAAATCCCATCTGGTTCACTAATATACGTTAGGGAAGGAAATCTGCTGTCCTTACGCAGTCTGGCCTACATGTGACTCCAGACCCCTGGAGTCCACCACTGTGGTTGACTTTCAAATGCCTTCTGAAATGAAGGGCAATTAGTGATGGGCAATAAAAGCTGGGTCCAACCAACAGTGCCCACATCCCATAAAGTGAATAAATAAAAAATAAAGTGTTATAATAGGAAAACCATCATGACGAGGACTGCAACAGTCAAGGAAAGTCACCAATACTAACTGAGGGCAACTGGACATTGTGGCTTAACCCACCTCAGCCAGGAACAAATAATCACAAGGAAATTGTGGTGGTGTACAAAGTAAAACCTCCCTTAATGCGGCACTTAGAAAACCCGTGAATGGTTTGAATGGGAAAAGTAACCTGAATGGACTAACTACTCAATCTCCATTGTTCAAAGCTCTGAGAGGAAACAAATTCTGGAAATCTGAAGTAAAAACAGAAAATGTAGAGCAGGGTGACCACAATTATAAAGGAGGAAGGTGGTTTCAAGGTTCAGTTGTGACAATTCATCAGAATCCACTTATCATCCTTTACCTTGATGAGCACTGAGACCAAGAAAGGAGAGTTTGGTGCAATATGATTGACAGTATTGGGGATGAGTTTAAGATTTAAAGTTCATTTATTTGTGTCACAAATAGGCTTACATTAACACTGCAATGAAGTTACTGTGAAAATCCTCTAGTCGCCACACTCCAGCGCCTGTTCGGGTACACTGAGGGAGAATTTAGCATGGCCAATGCACCTAACCAGCACGTCTTTCAGACTGTGGGAGGAAACCGGAGCACCCGGAGGAAACCCACGCGGACACCAGGAGAACGTGCAAACTCCGCACAGACAGCGACCCAAGCCGGGAATCAAACCCGGGTGCCTGGTGCTGTGAGGCAGCAATGCTAACCACTGTGCCATTGTGATGAGGCACTTTTTTTTAAAGATACCAAATTGTCATCATCTGCTCATTACATTCCAAACGATTAATGACCCAAAATTCTTAACCTATGTCAAACAAGAGAAAAATGAGCTTCCCGTTACTGTCTTTTATTCAGGAAAAAAATGAAATGTTTTGTTTTATACAAACAGGCAAATTGAAGGAAAGGTAGTTGAAATCTCCAGACTTCAAGAAATTTTTACTGACAAAGTGCTGCAACAGGTGAGTTGAGTTTCATATTGTTGTGTAACATAATACCCAAGTAATTTATTCTGCACAACATGGTAAAATTTGCTAATTTTGAATGTGCTAATCAAATTAAATCATGTTTTTTCATTCCATTGCATTACATAAAGCCTATCAGATCCCAGAGAGTGGTGAATCTGTGGAATTCACTACCACAAAAAGTAGTTAAGGCCAAAAGGTGTGTGATTTCAAGAAGAAATTAGATGTAGCTCTTGGGGTTAAAGGGATCAAGGGATGTGGGGGGAAGGCGGAATCAGGATATTGAATTTGATGATCAGCTATGATTATAATGAACGGCAGGGCAGGCTTGTAGGGCCGAATGGCCTACTCCCGATTCTATTCTCTATGTATATATCTATGTATGATTTAACTGTGCTCAGAACCAAATAGTGCTTCTGAATTTTGCTCATACAGTGCAAAACAGTGTTCCTGTTAGAAGTGTTCATTTGCCAGCTACTTAGTGTAACTGAAATTGGACTATCTTCGGATTAACTTTCTCGCTCAACTTGAAAATTATGTTTGTTGCACCTTCCAAAATATAAATGCAGTAACACATTTTACCAAAAAAAAACAATGGTCAGCTGAACAGTGAGCCATTGAACGATGCTTAATAAGTCAGACTTTTGAATGATGGCGAACTAACATCAGGAGTAAATTGCTACTTTTATTCTGGTGTCTTGCCATATTTGTGAATTTATCAACTTAACATTGATAAAATTGGCTATTACATTTCTTGTCAGTTTAAAATGTTGCTTCAATGACTTGTAGTCTAAAACGCCTTCAGCAATTTTAGGAATTTGTGCAATGGATTTTGTTTTACCATAGTTTTGCTCAGTTCGAAGTTATATCAAATCCAGAAAAGCAGCTGGTTCTTGAGTACTTTCTAAATGTTACATTTTTATGTTTGGAAACACATCCGAAATAATGTATTTACAATTATTGTATAATCAGTATGGCCTAGTGGTATTATCGCTAGACTATTAATCTAGAAACTCAGCTAATGTTCGAATCCCACCACGGCAGATGGTGGAATTTGAATTCAATGAAACATATCTGGACTTAAGAATCTACTGATGACCATGAAGCCATTGTCGATTGTCAGAAAAGCCCATCTGGTTCACTAATGTCCTTCCTTTAGGGAAGGAAATCTGCCACTCCTTCCTGGTCTGGCTTACATGTGACTCCAGAGCGACAGCAATGTGGTTGTCTCAACTGACCTTTGAAATGGTCTAAAAGAAACACTCAGTTGCAAGGGAAACTATGGATGGGCAATAAATGCTGGCCAACCAGCGATGCCCATGTCCCATGAATGAATTTTTAAAAAATCACCACAGTAACTTTACTACCAAATGCATCAGCATTAATGTTCTGTTTGTCACGTTGTTGTACAGCAGTTTGGGGGTTTATTTTTCACTGACTGATTATATGTTAGTAAAATGGAGATTATAGCAGTCTTATATTTGTCATTCAACAATTGCAAATGGTGCTTTCTCTCTTTCTTGGCAGGAAAAGGAGATTGACAATATTCACGAACTCGTAGTGGGCACAACCGAGAATGTTAAGGAAGGGAATGAAGACATCAGAGAGGTAAGGGGTGTTGTTTTTCGGCAAATGTCATTTTCACAGCTTTCTCTGCAAGATGAATAACTTATTTTCTGAAAAGAGAGAGAAGAGAACAGGGCGGCACGGTGGCACAGTGGTTAGCACTGCTGTCTCACAGTGCCAGGGATCTGGGTTCGATTCTCGGGTCACTTTCTGTGTGGAGTTTGCACATTCTTCCCGTCTCTGCATGGGTTTCCTCCGGGTGCTCCGGTTTCCTCCCACACTCCAAAGATGTATGGGTTAGGTGGATTGGCCATGCTAAATTGCCCCTTAGAGTCAGGGGGATTAGCAGGGTAAATATATGGGGTTAAGGGGAGAGAGCCTGGATGGGACTGTTGTGTACAGACTCGATGGTCTGAATGGCCTCCTTCTGCACTGTAGGGGTTCTATGATTCTATGAAATAAGAAATAGGGACAGGAGCAGACCATGCAGCCCTTTGAGCCGGCTCCGTCACTCAACATGATCATGGCTGAAACAAAAACAGAAAGTGCTGGAAAATCTCAGTTGGTCTGACAGCATCTGTGGAGAGAGAGTAGAGCCAATGTTTCAAGTCTGGATGACCCTTTGTCAGACCTGCTGAGATTTTCCAGCATTTTCTGTTTTAGTTTCAGATTCCAGCATCCGCTGCAATTTATTTTTCTGATCACGGCTGATCTTGGGTTTCAGTTTCATTTTCTCGCCCGCTTCCCATACGCCTTAACTTCCTGAGAGACCAAAAACCTCTTTATCTCAGCCTGGAATGTATTCAACAATGGAGCATCAACAACCCTCCGGATTAAAGAATTCCAAAGATTCACAATGATAACATGATAAGGAAGAGGTTAATCAATACAAATTAATAATAGACTAATTAACAACTAGAGAAATATATCGCCATTTCTTAGCAGTCACTGGGTCTAAATCCTGGAATTCCCTCCCGATCGGGATTGTGGGTCAACCCACAGAACATGGACTGCAGCGATTCAAGATGGCAGCTCACCACCACCTTCTCAAGGGCAACTAGGAATGGGCAATAAATGCTGGCCAGCCAGCGACACCCATGTCCAACGAATAAATAAAAAAATAATGATGAAGGCTGATATTGTTTGAAAAGAACACTCGAGGCTTTGCCTGGTCATTAAATTCTGTTCCTTTCCAAAGCTTTACTTTTTCACCATAAATATTGACTTCCAACATTCCTTAGTTTAACTCCCCTTCACCAACCTCATTGCAATAGCTATCTAGCACAGAACTTTGCTTTTAGTCCTTTATGCGTTCTGTCCGATTTAGGAAGCGGAACTAGAGAACTTCTTTTAATAATTATAAGCAGTAAATCGTAATTAATATTTTATAGGAAGGATGTCAAGGCCTTGGAGGGTGCAGAGAAGATTTACTAGAACAGTACCAGAGGTGTGTGACTTCTGTTACGTGGAGAGTCAGAGAGACTGGGGTAAAAACAAAAAATGCTGGAAATACTCAGCAGATCAGGCAGCACCTGTGGAGAGAGAGAAGAGAGAGACACAGAATTAACAAGAGTTCAGGTCAATAGCCTTTCATCAGAACTGGGAAAAGGTAGAGACGTAATGGGTTCTGAGCAAGCAATGGATGGTGCACAATAGTTGGCATTGCTGCCTCACAGCGTCAGGGACCCAGGCTCAATTCCAGCCTCAGGTGACTGCGAGGAGTTTGCACATTTTCCCCGTGTCTGCGTGGGTTTCCACCGGTGCTCCGGTTTCCTCCCACAGTCAAAAGATGTGTGGGTTAGTTTGATTGGCCATGCTCAATTGCCCCTTAGTGTCAGGAGAATTGGGTGTAAATATATGGGGTTGTGGGGATGGGACCTGGTGGGTTTGTTGTCGGTGGGCTGAATGACCTCCTTCTGCACTGTAGATTCTATGAAGGACAAAATAAAGGTTTTTCATAAGTTGGCAGACAGGAGAGATTAAATGATAGAACGGTTAATCTTGGGAGAGTCAGAGGGAATAGTGATGGGACAAGAAGAGAAACAATAGATGTGCCGAGGATAGGTGTGCCACTAACTGTAAAAGTCAGAGAAAATATAACATTTAAAGAAAAGGAAACAAAATGGGGGTCAGAAATTTCGGTCTAATTGAAAGATGAGATGCTGTTCCTCAAGCTTACCTTGAGCTTCACTGGAACAGTGCAGCAGGCCAAGGACAGAGAGGTCAGCATGAGAGCAAGGTGGAGAATTAAAATGGCAAACCACAAGAAACTCAGGGTCATGCTTGCGGACTGAGCAGAGGTGTTCTGCAAAGCAGTCACCTTATCTGCGTTTGGTCTTCACCCATGTGGAGGAGACCACTTTGTGAGCTGCGAATACAGGAGACTAAACTGAAAGACATACAAGTCAATCACAAGAGTTGTGAATCTGTATTGTCTGGGGCCTTGGATGGTGAGGAGGTTAAAGAGCAGGTGTTCTATCTCTTCTGTTTGCATGGGAACATACCATGGGGGTGATTGAGGACTATTACAGCTTGGGATGCTGAAAGGGCAGGGGAAGGTGCATTTTGTGGTGACTTTGTATTGGAGGTGGTGGAAATGGCAAAAATGAACTGTTGAATATGGAAGCTGATGGGGGGTGGGGAGCTCTGTCGTGGTTCTGGGAGGAAGGGAAATGTGGTGGCCACGATCGAGGACCCTGTCAATCACACAAGAGTGGAATCCTCGTCTGAGGAGAAGACAGCTCAGAATCACTGTTGTGAAATATTGCAACATCACAACTGATGCAACTGAGATGGAGGAACTGGCGAGTTGAATGGAATCCTGGCAGGGTGTGGGATGTGAGGAAATGTAGCTGAGATATCTAGCGGTGTCAGTGAGCTGAGAATGAATGTTAGTTGATAGCCTATCTCTAGAAATGGAGACAGAGAAGTTAAGGAAGGGAAGTGTTGGAGATGAGTCATGTAAAACTGAGAATTTAGATGCAAAGTTGATGAAGTTTTCTGATTCAAGGCAAGAGCAGGACATGGCATCTATAAAGTTATCTTGAAAAGAGTTGCAGGAGGGGACCTGAGTAGGACTGCAACAAGGAATGTTCCACCTCTACAGAGGGTGGTGGATGCCTGGAACTCGCTGCCGGGGGAGGTAGTGGAAGCGGATACGATACTGACTTTTAAGGAGCGTCTGGACAAATACATGAATAGGATGGGAATAGAGGGATATGGTCCCTTGAAGTGTAGGGGGTTTTAGTTCAGACAGGCAGCATGGTCGGTGCAGGCTTGGAGGGCCAAAGGGTCTGTTCCTGTGCTGTAATTTTCTTTGTTTTTGTTCTTTGTATATCCCATAAAATGACAGACAATGCTTGGACCCACACAGCCACCCATAGCAACACCTTACATTTGAAGGAAATATGATGAGTTAAAGAAGAAATTGTTCAATGGGAGAAACTGGTTGGGCCTTCATTCCAGGAAGCGGCAGAGAGCCCTCAGGCCATCCTGGTGGTGGATGGAGGTGTAGAGAGATTGGACACTCATGGTGAAAAATAGATGGTGAGGGCTAAGAAATTGGAAATTATTAAAGTGACGGAAGTCATCAGGAGAGTCACAGGTGTAGGTTGAGAGAGACTGGGCTAGGGGAGAAAAAAAAGATTTAAAATTGGAAGGAATCAGTTCTGTAGGGCTGGAACAGACTGAAACAATAGGTCGACCAGTGATGTCCTGTTTATGGATCTTGGGAAGGAGGTAGAAGCGTGCCGTACACAAACTTACAAAATAGGAGCAAAGTAGGCCATTCGGTCCCTCAAGTCTGCTCCGCCATTCAGTTAGATCATGCTGCGTGGGGTTGGGGAGCGGAGGTGGGAAACTGTGGAGAAATCGTGAGAGGAGTTGAAGTCAGTGACGTTTGGAAACAATACCTTGATGTTCAGTGGTGGGGTCATGGTCTGGCAGGAGGAAGTATCGTAAGATTTGGCATTCAGCCTCTACGTCAGGGTTGGACCTGAGAAAACAGAGTGCAGCAAGTTCAGAGGGAGAAAAACTAGAGTGAGTGAAGGGAGCAGGAACATTGAGACAGCCAATGTCATCCTGACATTTCTCAATGAGAAGACTAAGAGGGTAAGTAAGAGGCCAGAAGGAGGGTTCCAGGCGAAGCCAGAGCATTGGAGAGGCACTAATGAGGTAGCTCTTTCAAAGTAATGGCAGAGGCACATGATTACATTCTGTAACCTAGTTTGTTACTATAAATGCCATTATACTTTGAAAGGATAAAGTACCCACCAGAAAATCCGTCCTGGTGCTCCAGGTATTGGTTCTGGACCACGGTTATGTTATTAGCAGTTGACTTGTTTTGTCTTTTTAAGGATATAGATTTAAATTGGAGAAATCCAAGTAAACTGTATAAACTTGGAGTGGCATGGTGGCACAGTGGTTAGCAGTGCTGCCTCACAGTGCCAGGGACCCGGGTTCGATTCCGGCCTTCGGTAACTGTCTGTGTGGAGATGGCACATTCTTTGATTTGATTTGATGTATTATTGTCGCATGTATTACTATACAGTGAAAAGTATTGTTTCTTGCACGCTATACAGACAAGGCATACCGTTCATAGAGAAGGAAAGGAGAGAATGCAGAATGTAGTGTTGCAGTCATAGCTAGGGTGTAGAGAAAGATCAACTTAGTGCGAGGTTTCCTCCCACAGGTTAGGTGGATTGGCCATGCCAAATTGCGCCTTAGTGTCCTAAGATGTGCAGGTTAGGTGGATTGGCCATGGTAAAATTGCTCCTTAGTGTCCCAAGATATGTACGTTAGATGGATTAGCCATGGGAATGTGTGGGGTTAACGGGTTAGGGCAGGGAGAGGGCCCTGTGTAAGACACACTGTCAGAGAGTCAGTGTAAACCCGATGGAGCGAATGGCCTCTCCTGCACTGAAGTGATTCTATGAACAGGTTGTAAAATGCTGAGACCATTCACAGGGCAATAGTAGTTGTACATTCCAGATTCTCAGTCACTATCCAGCTTTCTTCATCATTTACCGATTGTTTGAAGTTTGGAGTATGACTGAGTGTTTGACTTTATTTAATGTATATGTTTGTATATAAAATCTCGAACTTCGAATCATCCAATGCCTATGTTAACTGTGCTTTTTTTCACGTATCGCCGTTCTTTTGCTGTTGCTGTCAGAATCCTGGAATTCTCTCCCTAATGACACTGAGGGTGTATCTACACCACATGAACTGTGGCGGTTCAAGAAGGCAGCTCACCACCACCTTCTCGAGGGCGATTCAGGATGCTGGACTAGCCAGCGAAGCTTACGTCCCGTGAAAGAATAAAACAAAACATAAATAAATGGTCGGAGCCCCACCCCAAGATTCTAATTCTTCCTTCATGCTCTTATTTTTCTCCTCAAAGTATTTGAGCTTAATATCCCTAAACAACATATTTGGGCTTTAAGTCTTGACTTTGCTTACGCCTGTCTATCTGTTATATATTGAAATTGCTGAGTGAGTTGTAACAATCTATTTCAAAATGGATACAATAAATTAGGAGCTAAGGCAATCTCAATGGGAAAATGCATGATGGTGGTAATATTAACCTGTAATACCTGTTGTACTTGTAGGAAGTGCTATTTTATGGTTCTTTTTACAGCATCAGTTATCACAATGTCAGCTGCTACTTAAGCAACATCGCGTACAGGCTGCAATTGCAGGCTGCAACCATCGAATGTCACTGTTCAGCAACCTTATTGAGCTTCAATGACCTTATCCAATAGCCACCTTGGTACATGTAAAGGAGTTAGGAATTGAAATCTTAAAGTTAATTTAAAAAAATAAAACATAGCAACTAGGTAAGCTCATATCATTCTCTTGGAATTCGATGCCCTCAACTTTTGTGGGCCGCAGTAATTTAATGCTGTGATGGGGCCATCATCCAGGCCTTGTTTGTTGAATGAAGCCTGGGGCTCAAGCTGTTGCTTTCTTGCCTGGAATTTCCCCTTTGCCCACTGCCAGCACAATTCCGCCCCCCACCCCCCCTTCCGTGGAGTCAGATTGTGACTTGCCTGCAGCTATGGAGTCTTCCCTTGCACAAGACTGTTCTCCTCCTAACGACATTGAGAACCTGGACCTCCCGTCCCCACACTTTCCTCACTGAGAATTCATTCTCTCACTGGTGAGGACAAGGAGAGAGAAAAGTTACCCGCCTCATTCAGATCAGGAACGGGGCCTGGAGGAGATAATTGCCTTGTTCTCTCCTAGGGAGCATGCTTCAGACCTGGATGGAAGGGTGGATTAAATGATTGATTTCCCTGTTCCTACAATTACAAGAATTAGAGAGGAGTGATGATGACATAACACATCCCCCCCGCCCACCGACTAGGAAGGAATGAGTGGCTGAAGGAGGAATGAGAAATTCACTATCCCCTCTGCCTCCCTCCCGGGCTGCCTGTGCTCTCCTGCCCCTACTCATCTTGTGATCTACCCCATCCTCCTCACCTTGGCATTCCCCATCTCCCCTCATCCCTATAGGAATTAATCTGCTTGTCACTGCCTTCGCCCATTCCCTCCCTCACTGATAAAAATTGGGTGGAGTGGTGGAGAGTCTGCTTCCGACCCCCCTCAGTTCCACGTTTGGTTGGAAATTCTAGCCCCCCGCTTGCTGCCTTGTTCCTCCCATTATGCCCAATGCCCCCCCCTCACCCCATCTCTATTCTCATAATGCTTGATGAAAAAGCATTTGAATTGTAACAGAATGAATGCGTTGATCATAGAAACCCTACAGTGCAGAAAGAGGCCATTCAGCCCATCGGGTCTGCACCGACAACAATCCCACTCAGGTCCTATCCCCGTAACCCCACATATTTACCCCACTAATCACTCTAACCTACGCATCCTGGGACACTAAGGGGCAATTTAACATGGCCAATGCACCTAATCCGCACATCTTTGGACTGTGGGAGGAAGCTGGAGCACCCAGAGGAAACCCACGCAGACACGGGGAGAATGTGCAAACTCCACACAGACAGTGACCCAAACCGGGAAATCAGCAGTGCTAACCACTGTGCCACCGTGCTGCCCTGTCCCTATGTCGGAACTTTCCTGCTGGAAATATTTATCGAAAGTGGATTTGGCATGTGTAAAGGTTTAAAAAAAACTATGTTGTTGGCAATGTAATAATAAAGTTTTATTCGTCCAACAGGCTATCAAAAATAATGCTGGATTTCGTGTATGGATCCTCTTCTTCCTGGTGATGTGTTCATTCTCTCTGCTTTTCTTGGACTGGTATGACAGCTAGCAGATGGAGATAGCCAAAGGTCTTCATTATGTTGCATTCAATGTGACCCGACAGGACTTTATTGATGTTAATAATATGCGACTTGTTCACAGGAGACTAGCTCGCGCATAAAAAGACATCTAAGATCAGAACGTACAACGTATCCAATATCGCACACATGTATCTGCTCAGTTTAGCAACCACCTTGGTTGCGATCTGTTTAAAAAAAAATTTCTTTTACGGTAGAAAACTGGTGTATGTTTATTTTTGTGCTCACTGGCAGCCACATCAGATATAATCTGTACGTCCAATAACGTTGATTTGTAATTGTACAGTCTTGAAATGAACCTGTGGACAGGAAACTCTCACTTGGCAATTTTCACCTTCACCTATTTCTAGCTCCCTAGAGTACAGTTCTTTGCTAACACTGAAGTGCACAATGCCATCAGCATGCAAACTGCTGGCTTATTCATTACGCCAAGTGTATTTATCATTTGAAACTGTAAATAAAAGCATTGATCTGAGATTGCGAAAAAAACTTCTTCATTCGCACTTAGTTTGAACAATAAGAAACATAGGCCGTGATCTGGTGGTCCCTTAAGCAGTGGGCTCAAATCCCACAATGGCCAGAAAGGGCGTGCACCTGATTTCAATACATTAATATATTTTAACATATTATTAAAGTGCTTAGCTTCCAACCATGGCGTAACCTCTCTTCCCCCATGCACCCCCCGCCACCCCCCCTCTTCACCCCACCCCCTTCACCCCACCCTCCTCACCCCCATCGGCAGCGTAACATCAGAAAGTGCAAATCACTACTGGTTTTCAAAGACAATCAACAGTTGTGATGACCACGTTAGGAGTGCAGAGATGCCAGCTAGCCCCTGGTTTGAGGGACAAGGCTGGGTATTGCCCCCTGGCACTGTCAAGGAGGGTCTAGTGGGGGGGGGTGGGGGAGGGAACTACCCTTCTCCATTGGGGTGAGGGGAGTTCCCCTTCTGAATGGGGGGGATGTTCCCATTGTCTGTTGGGAGATGGGGGTCCCTATGTCCGAGGCAAGGGGCCCGATCCTCATGGGAGGGGGGACCTAATGTCCGTGGTGGGGAAAATGGGGTCCAAATGTCAGAGAAGCGGGGGGGGGACTTATATTTAACTTTTAGATTGGAAATGGTGCCCCGATCTCTCAATCCCAGCATTGCAGGCGTGTTTTGGCTGTGATCCTCACCAGCACTTTCCAGAGTGCTGTTAAATCAGGCGAGAAGCGACAGCTCTGAAGCCAGCGAGTTTCACACAGCCTTTCTCACCTGATCCAACACTCTGTGAAATTTTGGGAGAATTGCACCCATAGATTTTCATCCTAAGTGTGAGAGGGTTGAAAACTCTAAATAGTACCATATAAACCACAAAGGCACACTGTCTGATCTCTAGTCTCTGATAAGTTAACTCGGCTCAGTCCAAAAACATTACCCTGAGCGGCCTTCTGGGAGGGGAGAGGTTAGTTTGGGTTCCTGCTCCTGACTGCAAGCCAATATCCTTTTGCTCGGTAGTGCATGAGTCCATGTCTGGTGAGCAGCAGATCATCTTAGTCATCATCGCCTTTATAGTCAATTAGTTGAGAAAGAACGGATGTTGTGACTGGTATCGTTGCACGACCATCACCTGAGAGCCCACATTATTTCCATTTCAATTGATTTGCATGGTAATGAAAACCAGTGGGCTCAGTGATGGTTGTGTGATACACTTTTCTAAGTTACTGTATAGGCGGTGAAGGTGAAAACTGCTCCCAGTGGCTGTGACAAAGTGAAAACAAGCATGAGGGGGGAAGAAAAGAAGAGTTACATTTAAATGATTCACAAGCAAATAGAAGCATTGGGTCTTTCAGAGAGAATGAGCAAGATGGGCTAAATGACTTTCCTTATGCATATTGATCTTTTAATAATAGATTCAGATCTCAACTTATTTTAATTCAATTGACAATTATTCTGTTGAATTGCATTACCACCTACAGTGACTGTAAACTGAGGAAATGTTTTTACACTAGGACAACATTTTGCTCTTTTAGGAAAAAAAACACACACAATGTAAGGATGTCATTATTATCTGACTTTTATTTGTTTTAAATAGTGAATCGGTTATACCCTCATTGCTTCATTTTACATCCAATACAAGTATCATTTTTGCTCAGATGTATAAAACACATGAAGTTCTGTACAAACAGGACTTAAATAACACCATAAACACTAAATGACAAGTATGGCACACGTTTTACAAAGCATGATGTTTTGGCACTCATTTTAATTTGTTGCGTCTCTACATCTTTTTTCCTCCCTCCCTTTTCCTTTCCTGTCTTCCCCTCACCATCCAATGTGATTCTGTAGAAATCTGTTTCAAGTGTCCACATCTGGCATTTTTTTGTCTTGTGATGTTGGCACCTCTTCATTCTAAGGGCAAGTTTGACCAATTTGGCTTTTATATAATCATTCAGAATATTTGACCATTGACATTAACAAAATGAGGTGCTAATTTTCTCCTGAATTTTGTGGTGGGGGTGGGGTTATGAAGAGATGTCAAACCAAGGAAATATTATCCTGAAACATAGCCACCGTTTTGTGTGTGTGTGTGTGTGTGTAATTCAAACCATTAATTCTGAAAGATATGCACAAGTACGGCTGAAAAATAAACTTTTTTTTAAGATACCTGGAGTTGACATTGTGGTTCATTCGTATCAGTAAAAGATCTCATTTTTTTTAAATCGGAATAATTCTCGTACATTAAATTTGCTACATTTTGTCTGACAGAACAGGCCTCTGTTATTGTTCATGATGCAAGGAGATCTAATGCTTGGATCTCGTCCTGGGGAAGGCAAAAGTATTCCAAGCGCCATTCAAATCCCGAGCAGTCAGAGCATATGCATGTTTCAAGAAGTCGCTGCTTAGGATGTCTCTCCTAGGATGGCAGGAACCAGTCTAAAACCATTTTTTTTTCTTAAATACAAAAACGCACATTTTCTTCAAAATTTGTGACTGGCATAGAATATCCCACCATATCAGAAGAAACGAGACAATGTGATTGTTCCTTTGCAAAGTGATATTGTTGGCTCAGGCTTCAGGGTGTGGCTGTGACACATTCTGGGGTAGCTCTGCCTTGCTGGCCATTGTCGAGCTGTGACAATGGTACCTCATTGTCATTTAGCTTGGCATTGCTTGCAACTAAAGGGTGGTGGAAGTGACTGATTATACAGAAGACCAGAGTGTATAACTTTATGACCCAACTGCCAAATTTGCTATTCCATACGTTCTGTGGATCCGGTTTCAGCTAAATGCAAAGCTCGTATCAACACACTGCATCAGAGAGAATGGAGTATTTTATTGTAAATAGTTTCTTTAATAAAATCTCTTGCTGCTTTCATGTTCTAAAAACAATTCACATTATAGTTTATCACAGAATCAGAGTAATATACTTCATTGTATTTGCTAATTTGAAAATACAAGAGAAATTTGCTAATCTAACATACCATATGATCAAGTATCCATTACCACTACATAGGATTTTTTTGGAGGTGACTTTGCCCCTTCTTTTTAAAAAAAAGCATCATTAATGTTCAGGGTGTTTTGTTGCAATTTTAGAAGATCTAGCCAGAGAATTGATATGTGGAGCAGGTCTTTTCTACTTAATTACTTTCACATCCACAACCTGAGATGAATAAAAGTACTGCATTCCTAGCTGAATGTCCTAATAAAATGAGACAAGCATGCCATCTTGCAAAGAGTTTCATTAACACTTACAAATAACATGAACAGAATGAAGAGGAGTGGAAGAAAAACTGAGCTGGACCAAATTAACAAGTTCTCTTCCATCCTTCACTAATGTCAGTGCCTTGTACATTAAGCAGCTAATGTTGGTTCCTGCAGTAGTTTCGGCAAGGAACCACTGGTTGGACCCGGTAACTTACTCGGCTACTTTGCCAGCATCTTCACTCTCCTTCTCCAACACTTTCTCTTCGGAGAGTGCGGCCAGCCAGGGTGATACCGAGCGTGAAATGGTCTGTTTGGCCAAGTTGTAGTGGTTGATGACGGTGTAAAATCTTCCCCGAGAAACAGAATCCTGTTCCGAGTAGTAGGTCTCCAAACCAGCTGGGATGCAGCGGTTATGCTGAAAGGAAGAAAGCGAGAAACACAGACATCACATAATGTTTCATCCACAGGCTGGTATCAGCGGAAATGACCTATACTGCATTCAGTGAACTCCCACAAACAGCAACACGATTACGATCGGCTAATTTGTTTTAGTGATATTGGTTAGAAGCTGTTCAAATAATGCTTCGCTGTGAAGCCAGACTGTGTTGGATTAAGATCCTATCCGAAAGACAGCACCTCTGACAGTGCGGCACTCCTCCCAACACTGCAGTGATTGTCAGCTACATCATATGCTCACATCTGTGGAGTGGGACAAGTCGAACTCAGCCACTGAGAATTACCGCTGTTCTCAGTTTTGAGGGCATGTGAACTGTTATTGGTCACCTTTTTTGCTAGTTTTTCCAGGTTGCTACGCGAATATTTCTAACGCTGCATTTTTTGGTTATTTCTGATCTCAGCCTTTGTTAAAAACCCATGCGGGGAACGCATCCTCAGCGACTCCAACGGGTCCAGCTGTCTGCAACTAAGTGCCTGGAACCAGAGGAAAGGTAAGCGGCAGCAGTCAAAGATGGTGGAGTTGGGGGGTGGGCAGGTGATTGGGATAGGTCCGTCTGACTCTTCTCTGTGGAACAGTAATACTGGACTCAACGTTTATTCTGATTCTCTCTTCACAGATTCTGCCAGACCTGCTGAGTTTTTACAGCAATTTTTACTTCCGAACTCCAACATCACCACAGCCTGCTTTCATCTTTTCTTAATTTTTGTTAGCCTTTCAGCTCCAGTGTCATCCTTATAAATTGGGGTGGCACAGTGGTTAGCACTGCTGCCTCGCAGCACCAGGGACCCGGGTTCAATTCCAGCCTCGGGTCACTGTCTGTGTGGAGTTTGTACATTCTCCCCGTGTCTGCGTGGGTTTCCTCCGGGTGCTCCGGTTTCCTCCCACAGTCCGAAGGTGTGTGGGTTAGGTTGATAGGCCATGCTAAATGGACCCTACTGTTAGGGGGTGTTAGCAGGGTAAATATGTGGGAATAGCGCCTGGGTGGGATTGTGGTCAGTGCAGACTCGATGGGCCGAAGGGCCTCCCACACTATAGGGATTCTATGAAATTGTTGCTACAGCCTTTCCAGTATTTCCATTTGGCCCCCTGAACTGTACACAGTATTCCAAACATGATCAAACTGAGATTCCATTCAAATTTACCATAATTTCTCTACTTTTCAATTCTATCTATCTGGCCATCAACTGTTTTTTTTAATTTAAAATGGCTTTATTAACCGGAGTTGTTACTTTTAGAGATTTGTGTACTTGTGCTTCCAAATCTGTTTGCTCCTCTGCCCCATTTAGATTATAGAGTCCCTACAAGTGCAGAAGGAAGCCATTTGGCCCATCGAGTCTGCACCGACCACAATCCTACCCAAGCCCTATACCCGTAACCCCACATATTTACCCTGCTAATCCCTTGATACTAGGGTCAATTTAGCATGGCCAATCAACCTAACCTGCACATGTTTGGGAGGAAACCGGAGCACCCGGAGGAAGCCCACTCAGACACGGAGAACATGTAAACTTCACACAGACAGTGACCCAAGGCTGGAATTGAACTCGAGTCCCTGGCGTTGTGAGGTAGCTAACCACTCTGCCGCCCCAAATGAAAAAGGTTAAAATTAATTCTTAAGTTCCTAATATGTGACCATCTTATTTTTCTTGTTAGGCAACATGCAGGGGTAAAAAGCAGGGGAATGGCACCAAGTCATGATGCTCGTTTGGAGAGCCAGCCCAGCCGCAATGGGCTGAATGGCCTCCTTCTGTGCCGAAGCAATTCTGAGATTCTTATTAAAATGTTCCACTCGCGTTGCAATTCAATTTGGCCCAATAATGCAACACTGCAAATTAGTGCCTTGGCATATATTTCCTTTAAGGATAACGATTTGTAGTTTGTAGATAGTTTTAATTAGTTAATTTTATAAAATGAGGGGGGTGGGGTTGCAATTACAAAGGAAAAGCTGCTGGAGTCTGCTTTCGTAGCAAGAATCCAATGTCAGTCTGACCCTTGGGTTGGCTGCTCTTCCTTTCTTGTGCTAATGTATAGACCGGTGTCACAAAACTGAGTGGATTATGGCTGAGTCTTGCAGCAATTTGAAACATCTTTTTTTGGCAGCAAGTGAATTTAGAAAATCACAGCACATTTTACAATAGCGGATTGGCTGAGTCATGAAATGTGGCAAGCCTAATGAGATGGTTGTGATGGTGACTCAATTGCTGGGTGTACTTTTAATGACACATAAATGTAATGAAAATGTGGATGTTGTTCATTAAGTGCACTGAGGCAGTAAAAATGCATTTCACTAAGAATAATAATTGTGAATAAGAATCACTGCTATAATAGTTTTTAAAAATACAGTGTAACCACACTGCACATCATTCCAGGGCCATCGAATATTGAAATTCTCTCATCCTCCACATGGCACTGACCAAGTGGAAATATGATTATGCGCCTAAACTTTCATGTGGAGTCTTATTATTTCCATGCCATGCTTCCAAACACCAGATACACAAAATAGGAGCAGAACTCGTGTCTGCGTGGGTTTCCTCCCACAAGTCTAAAGCGCAGGTTAGGTTGATTGGCCATGGTAAATTGACCCTGGTGTCAGGGGGAATAGTAGGGTAAATTCGTGGGGTTACGGGAAAAGGACATGGGTGGGATTGTGGGCGGTACAGACACAATGGGCCGAATGGCCTCCTTCTGTACTGTAAGGATTCTATGATTCTAACTGGGACATTTGGCCTCTTGAACCAGCTCCACCACTCAATAAGATCTTGGCTGATCTGTTTGTGTTTCTAATTCCACATTCCCCTCTACCCCCGATAACCTTTGCTTCGCTTGCCTAACAAGAATCTAATTCCGCCTTAAAAATATTCAGTCACCCCCGCCACCACTGCCTTCTGAGGCAGAGAGTTCCAAAGTCAGGCAACCTTCAGAGAGAAAGGAAAATCTCCTCATCTCTGTCCTAAAAAGGAGACCCCGAATTTTAAACCCATTCCCCCTATTTCTGCACCCATCCACAAGAGGAAACATCCTTTCCGCGTCCACCTTGTCAATACTGCTCAGGATTTTATATACTTCAGTCAAGTCACTCCGCACTCTTCTGAACTCAATTGGAAACAAGCCCAGGCTGACCAACCTTTCCTCTCAGGACAACCCGCTCACTCTAAGTATCAATCTGGTAAACTTCCTCTGAACTGCCTCTATTGCATTTATTTCCTCCATTAAATAACCCTTCTCAATCAACCCTTCTCAAAGCCAAAATTACCACTTGTACCAAGAACTATCTTTTGATCTTTTCACATACAGATACACTTAATTAAATGCCTCATGATTCAAGGGGTCTTGCATGTCTCATTAGGGAATTCGGAAGAAATTTCTTGATGGAGTTAGATGAAGAGGGGTGGAGTGAAGCCATATGGAATATAAACACTGCATCAAGCTGTTGGACCAAATGACTTGTTTAGCTGGAAATACTTTGCAAGAGCCTGGTCTGCTAATGACCTTAGAAATTGGCCATACTCTCTTTAATCTTGATGGGTATAGCTCTAGACTTTCAAAAGAAGATGACACCTGCACACTTTCTTTTGCTAAGCACATTTGCTTACATTAACTAGTAAAAATGTTATCTGTCTACTGGAGACACCAGTTATGGAATTAGAATACTCTGTGTGACGTTACATAGCATAGTCTGGTCTATGATACAGATCTATTTAAGTTTAAAGTTTATTTATTGGTGTCTCAAGGCTTACATTAGCACTGCAATGAGGTTACTGTGAAAATCCCCTAGTCGCCACACTCTTGCTGCGTTTGTCTGCAAAACACTGATTCTACTTCAAACATAATTCATTCAGCGTGAAGTATTTTGGGATGTCTTGAGGATGTTTATTTTATTTTTCATTATTGTTACAAATAGGCTTACATTAACACTGCAATGAAATTACTGTGAAAATCCCCTAGTCGCCACACTCCGGCGCCTGTTCAGGTACACTGAGGGAGAATTTAGCATGGCCAATGCACCTAACCAGCACGTCTTTCGGACTATGGGAGGAAACCGGAGCACCCAGAGGAAACCCACGCAGACACAGGGAGAACGTGCAGACTCCGCACACAGTAACCCAAGCCGGGAATTGAACTCGGGGGGGCCCTGGAGCTGTGAGGCAGCAGTGCTAACCACTTGTGCTGCAGCTCATACCAACAAAACAGCCATTCCCAGATACAGACCAGTTGGTTTTGAGGTCAGAGCAATGAGATGGACAGTATCGGAATTCAGGATGCACAGAGCAAACATCAAACCTAATTTGATATCCAATGCCTGTCAGGAAGTTTAAGCGTAGTCATACTGGAGCATCCATGTACACTTTGTAACAGCAATAATTTCCGACCCAGTGAACTGAACTCAACTTGAAACTAAGCAAGCTGTTGCGCGCATCATTTCAGTAAAATGAAGAATAATGCATGGTAAAAATTCAGCTCAAATACAACACCCTTGGAGGGAGAGGGGCAAGGCTTGCTTTATATGCTCAGGGTTTCTGTCCATGCTGTTATATTACTTAGAGCTACTCTAAACATATGGGGTTAAGATTGCCATTTAGCTGATGATTTTGAAAGATATAAACGGGCTGACTCCATCCAAAGCCTATTTAAAATTAACAGAAGGAAAAAGAAACAGAGAATCACTGAAGCAGACCATCTGTATGTTAAATCCAACGATCACAGTCCTTTCCAATAATCCTTTGGTTGCTTGTGGAGGTCAACAATTCAAAGAAAGTGAAGTATAAAATGAGACACTAGCCAGAGGCACTGTCACTCAGATGAAATGTTAAACCAAAACCCTGTCTGTTCAGCTGAGTATAAAACATCCCATGTCACTATTTGAAGAGGAGCTCAGGTGTGTTCTGGTCAATGTGTCACCAGAACAGATTCATAGAATCCCTACAGTGCCGTAGGAGGCCATTCGGCCCATCGAGTCTGCACCGACCATGATCCCACCCAGGCCCTATCCCCTAGTAACCCCACATATTTACCCTGCTAATCCCCCTGACACTAGGGTCAATTTAGCATGGCCAATCCACCTAATCCACACATCTCTGGACTGTGGGGTAAAAAACCAAAGCACCTGGAGAAAACCCACGCAGACACGGGTAAAATGTGCAAACTCCACACAGACAGTGACCCAAGGCCTGAATTGAACCCGGGTCCCTGGTGCTGAGGGGCAGCAGTGCTAACCACTATCCCACCGTGCCGTCCTAGATTAACTAGACATTTATCTTATTGCTATGTTCAGACTGTGTAGACCTACGCAAATTAGTTGCTGTGTTTGTCTGCAAAACACTGATTCTACTTCAAATATAATTCATTGAGTGTGAAGTATTTTGGGATGTCTTGAGGATGTTTACTTATTTTATATTATTGTCACAAGTAAGCTTACATTAACGCTGCAATGAAGGTACAGTTAAAATCCCCTAGTCGCCACATTCCGGCACCAGTTCAGATACACAGAGAGAATTTAGCATGGCAAATGCACCTAACCAGGACATCTTTTAGACTGTGGGAGGAAACCGGAGCATCTGGAGGAAACCCACGCAGACACAAGGAGAATGTGCAGACTCCTCACAGACAGTGACCCAAGCCAGGAATGGATCCTGGGTCCCTGGCACTGTGAGGCAACAATGCTAACCACTGTGCCACCATGCCGCCCTGAAAGGTGCATGTTCTTTCCTTCTTTCCCAGTCATTTTGAAAACAGGCAATGTAGCAACAGCGCAAAAGGCTACCGAACAACAATGTTTTCCTGCCTTCTGTAGAATACAGCTTGTGCTCAAATCTCCCTAAATATGGAAAGGCTGAAAACCGGTCCGTCTGTCCAAACCATTTAATTATTGGAGCTCTTTAAAGCAGTGTCACCCACTCGGACCAAGAAAAAAAACAACAAACCCTTCAACACTGACAAGTATAGTACAAGCAAGAGCTCAAGACAGGCAACATTCAAAACTCTTTGCAAGTCTATAATTCAAAATAATTATGTTTCCAAATTTGACTTCTGGCTTGTGCTGTACCTGGTGACCTTAACGTGGATGATGGTAAGCACAGTGGAAAATATCTCAAGATTTCTGGGTTAAGATAAGGGAAAATCACCCAGGGTTCACTCCTGATTACTATCATCCAATATTTGTGGATATGGGGGAGAAAACAGCAGCCAAAATTCTCCCGTCTTGCCGGCCACGAGAATTGTAGCGGGCGAGACAGAGGATTCGGTGGACCATTCAAAGCTCGACTGAGATCGGGCGGGAATTTCTGGTCTTGAGGCACGTCAGGCCGGAGAATCCCGCCCAGGATCAGTTTACGTGCCCCTGCCTCTCCCAATTTGCAAACCTGCTGACCCACACTTCAATAATGAACATTTAAGTGAGATACTGGGAGATCACTGGCACCCTCGAGACCATATTCCATCAATTAGTTAATTTTACAAGGGGAGGGGAGAGAATTACTGAGGAAATGACAAACATTACTATTGCCTGTTATGTACGCTGCCAATTATTCAGCATGTTTAACATAAATCCTCCCAAAGTCCTTCACAGGAGTATTAGCATTACACTGAGGCACATAAGGAGATGTTAGGACAGGCAACTGAAAGCTTGGTGATAGAGGTAGGCTTTATGAAGCATCATAAAGGAGTTGTAGGAGAAGTTTAGGGAAGTATTTCAGAACTTAGGATCTGAACGGACTAAGGCATGGCTGGCAATGGTGCAAAGGAAATTGGAGATGTACAAAAGGCCAGAATTGGTGGAACACAGCGTTATCAAAGGGTAGTAAGGCTGGGTGAGGTTACAAAGATAGGGCAAGATAAGGCCCTGGAGGAACTGGAAGATAGCTATAGGAATTTTAAAACTGAGGTGTTGCTGGACTTGTGGCCAATGTAAGTCTGAGAGCACATGGGTAAATGGGACTTGGTGCATATTAATCGTATGCTTTGTCTATATAGCGCACAAGAAACAATACTTTTCAGTGTATACTAATACATGTGACAATAATTCAAATTAAATGCAGCACATGTTCAAATTCACACTGATCATGCTACAATCAATGGGCTTTTACAGAACATTTGTACATTGCCTCATTATTGTATTTGTCAAAGGGAAGTTCTCACCTTGAACACAAATCCATCTGGGCAGCTGTGCTCATACTTGTAAGCTTTGTACACCACCAGGAACACTATGCAGGTAAGAAATGCCAGTGCAAAGAGAATGAGAACTGTGACCTGCAAAAGAAGAAAAGGTACAGTGTTATTTTTAAGGGAATTATATGCAGTCCCAAATTTACCTCAGGGGAATTATACTTTTATTATTTATAATATAGCAGCATTGTTTATCTCTCCCTTATAGACTATTATTGAAAGGATAAAATTGTAATCGTTGGCTGATCAGTTCAGTATGGTTTCGTAGAGAATAGAGTATTAGGAAAATTAGAGCAGATCTGAAAGGGTTAATAGTCACACAAGTTTAAAAATCACATTAGCTGCTATGAGAGAAACCAGAGGTATTTATAAAAGTCGACCCAGATAGACGTCAAGGCCTTTAGTCTGAGAATTCATTACATCAGACACCTGGACATGACAGGAGAGATTAATATCCATAGATACAAGCTAGGACATCAATAATAATTTGTAACAATGAATTAGGTCAGCTAGCATGATTAAGTCTTCACACTGATAGGATAGTTTAATAAAGCAAGCGCGCAATGGTAGTGATTGTAGTGGTAGTTTTTTAACATTTGTATCTTATGCATGATGTAACCTTAATCAATAGTTGTGAGTGGATAGAGATAGCTCCTATACCTTGATGGGTGTATGTTAATTACTTGTAATCAAATCTGAAACTATATCTGCTTGTGTATTCCTGAATTCTGTACTCTGACTGGCCGCAGATGACCTTCCAGAGTCCTATAGCTATAGAATGAACCCACCATTGTGAAACACTCTGTGACTTTATCTGGCTATTGAAGGGAACAAAGTAGTAAATACACTAACAGGCGGAAATTCAAAGAAAGCCCTGTAACATTGTCATTCTCGTCACATCATCGTTATCCAGATACTACAGTGGGTCATGAACCAATATCGGTTGACTCTGATATGAGTTTCACACGGGCTCCCTGGAAGACTACGTGGCAATCTAGCCAATATAGTTCACAGTGCCTTTCTTGTGTAGACGGAGCATGCTGCACGCCATATTAGACTCTCTAGTTTTTCTTTAACCTGAATAACAGTGTTTTGAAAATAGCTATTTTGAGCAACATCAAGCCTCTAACAGACCTGCACTTACTGAAGCTTATGAGGTGTAAATTATAACTGAAATGAGAAGGCAATGTAGAGAACATCAAGTGACTACAAATTAACACAAATGGTCAATTTTTGCAACAGCAAAGCATTTTTGCAACTGCAAAGCATTACCTTTCCACGCTTCAAACTAGGGTAAACTGACTTCAAGAAATATGTATATGGGGAGAGTCTATGGCCAGAATTCTCCAGCCACCACCACCAACACCCAACCCACCCCCCCCCCCCCCCCCCCCCCCACTGTCAGTGAGAATGCAGAATTTGGCGCTCAGCCAAATCTCTGGTCAATGCAGCGTGACGGGAGAATCCAAGCTGCGGGCAAGGTCGGAGAATCCGGCCAAATGAAAGTGTGATCTGTATTTGCACGATCATTCAACAATTTTCCAACATCTGTGTACCAACCCCCGAGGGATCACATGGTTAACAAAATCTCACTACTAAAATAAATTTGTTAAATATGAATAGATTCTGCAAAACAAGACATTAAACTGTGGCAAAGAATAGTGCACAGTACAAAATGCACAATACATTAATGCAAACAAACACACAATTCTATTCTGGTGTCAGAAAATGAATGAAATGATCATTCTAGTTAGTGTTTTTTATTTCAGCTGAACAAGATGACTGCAACAGCTTTTAATTCATAATTTAATGGTGATCATTCCATTGGATCATTTTAAATCTGTGGATTATGCCAATTTTTTTATTGATGATCTTAATTAGCAATGACTCACTTAAAAACAGAACTATCAATCAAAGTGGTTTAAAGCTGTGCAGACTGACTGTTCAGATCTTAGCTAGAAATTGAATATGCAAGGGTAGAAATTGGTCTTGGGGCCATAAACTCAGCGAAACGTGAGCAGTGCGCACCTTGCCCAAGAGGCTCGAGGATCAATGGAAATTGTTCCTGCGGCCTCATCAACATTCTCGGGGCAAGGTACTAACGCGAAGCACGTCTCCACAAACTGGTTATCTAAGGTTCACGAATGCCCCTGAGGGAAGGAAATCAGCCATCCTTACCTGGTCTGGCCTACATGTGACTTCAGACACACAGCAATGTGGTTGACTCTTAACGGCCTTCTGAAATGGGCAATTAGGGATAGGCAACGATACTGGCATTGTCAGCAACGCCCACATCCCATGAAAGAATTAAAAATAAACTTTGAATTTCAGGCCTGCCTGACTTGGTGAAGTTCTGTGGGGTTGCTGAAGCAGGTGATGATGTGCCATCCAATTTTAACATCAGGCTATTGCTGGAGCAAATGTGAGAAATAATAAGTGACCAAGCAGAGATTCATGGGGGATCTCCATAGGGAACAGTGCAGGAGTGGAAAGAGAAGCATTTGCAGGAGATTCTCTGGTTATGATTGGATAGACAGCAATGGAACCACTTGGAGAGAAGACAGAAATAGTTGCATAATTTGCTGCAAATGTTTGGTAGACTTGGAGACCATGGGTGGGATTTTCCAGCCATTCTCGCCCCGAAACCGGAAACCGAAACCGCCCAAGGTCAACAGACCTTTCCATGGTCCGCCCCTCGCCCTCTACAATTCCCGTGATGGGCGGAATGGGAAAATTCGCCCCCATGTGCTTAGCCTCAATTTCAACAGAGAGAGAATACATGAAGGTGCAAGAACGGCCAGGACCAGAAGGAGCTGTGCATCAAATTGCACTAAATCTAATCTTTGACTGAGCATGGCTGTTGTTTTATGGAATGAAATGATAATTAAGTGTGCCAAAATTGAGCAACCTCACATTTATTAGGATCAGCCTACACCGAAAGGGACCTCACGTTTGATGTATTGAAGGAAAAGTGGTCTTCAGCAGAAGCCTTACCTCAGAGGAGATCTTAATCACCAATGAAGTGGAATTTTGGACAGATGATTTGTGCTCATGTAACTTACTGATGGAAGGCAGGACCGTGATGTAACCATATCTTTACTCAATGGGTAGATGAACCAAGCAGTTAACATAATGTGACATATGATGTTAAACTGACAAAACGGATAGCTGTAGTTTAATTTTATAACTGAATGGGCACAAGATTTTTCTTACGGCAAACTTCTGTTATTTCTGCAAGTTGTTGCCATTTGAAATCTAATGAATCACCTTTTTTGATTCATCTCTTTTTTTTCCTCCCACTTAATAGCCTTACAGCCTGCACGGTAAGCTTTAAGCCTTCTATAATAAGAAAGGGTGTCGATGTGGGCAAAGCAATGCTTCATGCTGATCAGACCACAATCTCTGTAAATTGTTTTAATCGTTAGAAGCTCTCAAATTATTTTGCCCAATAGATGTGTGTCAGTTAACCTTGTTTCAGACGCAGAAAAAATATCGTGCCATGGCCTCGTTATTAAGTTTATATTATTGGATCTCTAGGGCACGAGGCAGATATATGGAAAGGACTGCCCATCATCCAAGGAACATTGGCAGCTTGTATCAAAAACGTCCCCTGCGATTGAAGAGACAGTTGTGCAACATGTCTGACCCTGTATGGAACCAGTGATCACCGTGAGGCATAGAACATGACGCCATGTGATTCATACCATATGCAGGCTCTTGACGCTTGGCTACAGGGTCTACCACAGCTGCATTTCCATCGCCCCAATCAATCCGGAATGTCATTCAACCTGCCTGACTGCAGCATATTCCAGATGGCACGCAAGAGTCACTCGCTGAAAATCCATTACGGAAAATTATATTTTCCTACCAGTGAGCTCATTGACCCTGTTATTGTTGGATTCATGATTGAATTTCAGTTTGCCTTGCGCATATAAATCTTCCCCTTTCTGACTGCGTTTCAGGTTATTACCGTATGCTGATCAGGACAACCACTTAACTGTCCCAGAAGGCAATCAAAAATTGCTACCCAAAGTTGACTGTGGCATCTCAGCATATATTCAGCTGAGCCACTGATCATTAAGAGCCATAATAAGGAAACGTGATTAATTTCCAATCACAGAGCAAAATGTAAGTATAGTTCAATTTAATTTTCTTGAATTCATTTGTGATGTAGGTGTCGCTGGCTAGGCCAGCAATTGTTGGCCATCCTAATTTCCCTTGAGAAGATGGTGCTTTCTTGAACTGCTGCACAGTCCATGCGGTGCAGGTACACCCACAGTGCTGTTATGGAGGAAGTTCCAGGATTTTGACCCAGTGACAGTGAAGGAACGGTGACATATTTCCAAGTCAGTAACTTGGAGGGGAACTTTCAGGTGGTGGTGTTCTGTTTTTTTGCTGCCCTGCCCTTCAAAGTGGTCACGGTCATGGGTTTGGAAGGTGCTGTCAAAGCAGACTTATTGATTTCCTGCATCATGTTGACAGTACACACTGCTGTCACTGTGCACCGGTGGTGGAGGGAGTAAATGTTTGTGGAAGGGGTGACAATCTAATGGGTTGCTTTGACCCGAATGGTGTTGAGCTTCTTGAGTGTTGTTGGAGTTGCACTCATCTAAGTGAGTGGAGAGTATTCCATCACATTCTTGAGCTGTGCCTTGAGGATGGTGGACAGGTTTTGTAGAGTCAAGAAGTGAGTTACTCGCCACATGAATTTCTAGCCTTTGACCTGCTCCTGTAGCCACAGTATTGCACAGTTAGTCCAGTTCAGTTTCTGGTCAATGGTAACCCTCAAGATAATGGGGTATTCAACAATGGTATTACCATTGAATGCCAAGGTAAAGAACATAGTTACAAAAAAATGCATGACTGTTTGAGTTCACCTTGCTTACCATCAACTATGGAGTGTTCTAAACACTTTACACAAAGTGTAATTGTGTAAAAGTGTACAGCCATATAAAATTAACTTCCGCTGGCATACTCTAAATGTGGTACAGATTGAATAAACCAAACTAAATCCACAACTTGAGAGTTCACTGATCACATTACATATTGAGCTGTATTTAGATTGTGTATGTTGTATACTTTATTTAATAAATTCACGCTTCATATCATGAAATCACAGAAAATTCTTAAAACATAATAATGAAACTCCTGACTGTGGAAATGACAGTTGAGCTTCATTTTGGAAACACAGACATTTTACTATCTTGCTACAAGCCAGCTAGAAAAAGCAGCGACATCTTTTCTGCTCATTGAGTAACATCAGAGTACAAACACGGCAGCTGAGATCCGAAATGAATCTACATCCTCCACTAGAATGGATCCCGTTCCCATGGCAATTCTCAGATCAAATGTTAAGCAATGTTTTTCAGACAATATTTTCTTCTGTCCATTGATAATTTAAAGTTTCTCTTTGCGTTAACAAAATTTGAATGATCTGAAACAGCAAAATGGGAATTTTACGTTCAAAATATTTGTATGATTAAATTATACAAATTGAAGGCCTTTGAATTAAGAGGAGAGAGCATTTTATTTCTCAATTTGAGGGATATCCACACATGCCAACATTTGTGTGAATTTGTTTCATGGACAGGATTTATTCATAGTTATAATGATTCACATAGGAATTCACCCCCATGGTCTCTGCATTCACTAGATTTGGGTTGTCTGATATTTCACAGTTGAACAGGAAGAGCTCTCAAGAAGGTGTCTTTCACCTGGAGGTGAAGACTGTGGTAGAGACACCCTGTTTCCCAAGGCATGCTATAGTGTGGCTTGGCTGACTGTCAAAGCACAGTTGGACTTCTCCTGCTCTCATACAGTGTGACACCAAACAACAGACATCCAGCAACTTGCCCAGGATTCATTGTGAAATTTATAATCATTGGCCCGTGGCGTTTATTTATCAGAGTGGATAACAAGATCTCCACGTCAATGGGTGGGAACATTGCCTCCACTGAGGCAATCAAGACGGGCAAAAACCTGCACACAAGACAGTGAGAAAATCTTTATCTTAAGATTCTTTTATTCTTATTCAGCAAGCAAACACCATCCTCCTGGTTTTCCCACTAGTTTAACCGTGCATGCTTTTAATACAAGATGATACGGTCATAATTGTGATGGGTGTGAGTGGCACCAAACATATTGTTCCTGGCTGTAAAATCCTGAGGAAATGGTAAACTAGTCGAAGCAGAAATCAGTTCCCTATTCAGTTATAAATTGAATATCGCACACCCAGGTTAAAATGTTTCCATAGGACTCCATTGTTGGGCCAACTGTTCTCTTATTGCTCTCTACAGCCTAAGTCCATCCAAAATTCAAATATTGCTCCCATTTTGCTAACCCATCTCGCGAACTCCTGCAGAGAATACAAATTAAAGCCCATAGTTAATTCTTTGCATCTCTAACCCGAACGTTTGTGTCTCTACTTTATCAATACCAGATCTTGGAGGGCAATGGGTAGCATCCCTACCTCTGGTCCAGAAACTTGGGGCCCCATGCCAGGACTTGTTGGCCCTGGTGACGTGGTTCAATAGGCTGATAATCAGCCTGGGAATCCTTCCACCCGCTATTCCCCAAAGAGGAAAAAGAAAGTGGGAAGAAAGCTAAAAACCCTCAATATTATGATTAAACATATTCTGAATTGCCCTTCTGTTTCTTCTATGCTCCAAATACACCACTCGACACAACCTGACACCAACCAACACCACCCTACACCAGCATACACCACCCAATACCATCCTAAACCATCATCCTCCTCCTGATAACCTGCTTGCACAATGCCCAATTTCCCTTTCTCTCTTTTGCAATGACTGCCAAACTGAAAATCCTACCTCTCCTGCCTTCTATATTGCAAGGCTCTTTAACCCAGCCTAGTATCAGCAACTTACTACTTCTCGAGTTTACTTGTTTTTCATTATTGCAGGAGCAATAGTGGGAGCACTACTACTAGCCTCAAATACATGAGCTAGATGCAAAACCATTATCGGACACCGTTACCTTGCCGGTTTGCTGTTTCGATGGTGCCTGAACCTTGAATTTCCATTTGGAAATCTCAACCTTTCTACCTCGCTTTTGCGGTGGGTTCTCCCACAGTAACTTCAGTAGAAATCCCAGGTGTAAACTCCTATTATCTGCACATTTGCTTAACTGAACACTATAAAGCAGAGCCTGGAAAATCCATGGGGTCAACATCCCAGTGTAAGCACCAGACTCAAATCCTGTCTCAACCCAACACCATCTCTGGTCCCATTCTCCTCTGCATCTAGCTGACTATGGACAGCATCAGTAGGATCCCTAGAGGACAGGAAGCAAAGGTTAGACGTAAATAATGGTGTCTTTGTTTGGTAGGATGTGGGTGTCAAGACCCAGATTTTCATCCAGTCAGAAGCCTTTTAAAAATGACAGTCGGGTCCTGGTTCTGGGATTCCTGAATCCAATCCTGGGCTGTTGTATTTTCAGGAGTTCCCTTTAAGGCTGCAGCTACTCCAGGTTACCAGTTTGCACACACAACTCCCAGCCTGGCCTGCTCCATTGAGGAGAAGCATGTCCTAGTCCTCTGCAATTTTCATGGAGCTTGTCCAGGATTTTAAAGAGTCATGGTTCACAAAACCTCAGGGGTGTCATCAACACAGTTTGCATGAGGGCACCTTTTAAATCTATTTATTAATGTCACAAATAGGCTTACATTAACACTGCAATGAAGTTACTGTGAAAATCCCCTAGTCGCCACACTCCAGTGCCTGTTCGGCTGCACTGACGGAGAATTTAGCATGGCCAATGCATTTAACCAAAAGGTTAGTTCAAAAGGTCCTCCTCATTCCCTCTATTTCAAGCCTCATTGTGTACTCTTGGCTGAGAGCCCAGACATCCATTATTCTGACGAAACAGCTGATTCCCAGAGAAAACATTGCTCAATTGACAGCTCTGGCTCTCTGATCTCTGCTGCCAGTATTACAATGTTTACTTTCACAAGGTCAAGAGGTTTCAAGTGCTTGCAGTTTCTGTTGACACTTTAAAGAGTCTTTATGGTTGAAACCTTTATTGGGCTGCAGTGAAAGGACATTTTTCAGAGTGGAAAGTAATGAATGCCTTTTTAAAAACACATCCTATCATCAATTTAGGTTCACATTGGTTCTATATAATGTTTAGTGGACATGGAAGATCTATCGTATAGGAGGCTTGAAGGGCCATGGGGGGGGGGAATAGCTTGGCATAGGGTACATGAGGACCAATTGAGAAGGCTAGATGGGGGGCACAGTCTGGTATGGGTGTAGGAGATGGTATGAATGAGGCCTGGCGAGTGCGTGGGGAGTGAGGGGCAACGGCTGGAGGGCCTTTCTGCTTTTATTTTAATTGGGACAAAGACCCATTGCATCGAAGTGTGCCTTTTAAACAACTGCACCCGGCAGTCCCTGTGACTGCCTCCAACCTCTTTCTTGGATTGGTGGCACAACTGCAGCCCACACCCGCACTCCGACAATGAAGACCCACCTTTTGCGGGCACTTATTCCCAAGGCAGGCGGGCTGAGCCAGGATTTTTCCCTGACTCCCACTATCCACCCCAATGATGCAAGTTCAGGCCTAGAAATCTATCCTGGACATTTTTAGTTATCTTTTGTGTATAAGCTCACGATCGATGGTACCAAAATCTGCTGATGATTTCAGCTACAGTAAATTGTTAGGTAGAACGCAAAAATTTCAGAAAGACAGAGAGAATAGTAGAGTCTGTAACTAAGTGGCAGATAGAATTAAAGACAAAAGAATGTGATGAATTACATGTTGAGAAAAGGAACAGGGAGAGGAATATTAAGAGCAGAGAAGTGATGTTGAATTTTAATAAGACAATTGGACTATTGCATGAAATATATAAGGAGTATAGTAAGAGGCTGAGGACACAGCCTTGCAGAGCACCAGTGTTGAGGATGATCATGGAGGAGATGTTACTGACTGCGGTCTGTGGGTGAGGAAGTCTAGGATCCAGTTGCAGAGGGAGGAGCCAAGCCCCAGGCCACAAAGTTTAGAGATAAGTCTCGTGGGAATAATGGTGTTAAAGGCTGAGCTGTAGACTATGAATAGGAGTCTGACATAGATATCTTTGTTATCCAAGTGTTCCAGGGTTGTGTCTAAGGCAGGGAGATGGCATCTGCTGTGGACCTGTTGCAGCGATAGGCGAACTGTAGTCAATCCAGGCAGTCTGGGAGGCAGGAATAGAATTGTGCCATGACTAACCTTTCAAAGCACTTCATAATGATGGATCTCAGAGCCACCGGACGATAGTCAATAAGGCACACTGCCTGGCTTTTATTTGATACCGGGATGATGAGGCAGAGATTTAGGGAAGGGTTTCAAGCTTAGGACCTAGGCCTAAGGGCAGAGGGGAAGGCCAACAATGGTGAAGTGGTGTCCTAGAGACCAGAATCGGAAGCGTGCAACGGTCTGACATAGTTGTAGGGCTGGAGGATCTTATCGATGGGCAGGTTCAAATCCATGGGGGGGGGCGGATTTGTAAATAAGGATGAGAATTTTTAAACTGAGGTATTGCCAAACCAGAAGCTAATGTAGGTCATTAGCACAGGTGGGTGAATGTGATTTAACCTGATAGCGGAAAGAAGCAGCTGGGGAGATTTATTAATTCTTATCTTACTGGCACAGTGTATACTTATACAGCAGGCAACCGGATAAGAATCACAGGTTAACAACTAGAGCACAGGCATGTTAAAATCAAACAGAAGGGTGCTGGAACCATTGAAAGATTCACCAGAATGATTTTAGTAGTGAATGAAACAGGGACCAATTTTTACCTCCCGCACCCAACAAGAGTGGAGCGTGAGGGGTGTTAATATGGTGGCTGCTCTTTCCCTCTTGTTTGATGCTGTATTCATGCTGGATAATATTTTAACTCATGGGTTTTGGGGGCTGTGTGACACACTCAGCTTCTTTAGCTTGTAACAGTCAGGATCTGGTGCCATTGAAAAGATTCCTGGTGCGTATTAACTTTGTGGTGTGAAGTTCGTGCCTTATCCCCGGCCCCTAAGGGAAAGTTACTGTGAGAGACCAGTAGGCGCTGAAGAGGGCAGAAAAGAGAAGTAAATTTTGATCCACATAAAACATTGGAAATGAGAATCCTGAAATCATTTAAGAACCAGTTGGATGTTGTACTGTGTGAGTTAGAGTCTTTCCGAATAGATGTTCTAAGACTGACAGAAAGGTTGTCCTCATCTGTATCCACCTCCTGACCTAGTGGATGCTAACCAGTACAACAACTGCTTCTTATAGCGCAATATACAATACAGTCAAGCAACAAAACCCTTGTAATGGTAGACAAAAAAAAGAAATTGGGAAATCAGGCTAGAAATTCAAACTGTAAAGAATGAAACATTTGAAGACTACCTTAGGAAGTATAAAATAAATTCTATGAGAACAAGGAGAAAACTAATAGGACCTAGGATGGATCATGGCTAACCTCAAGTCAAAAAAGAATTATTTTTAAATATAAAGGAAAGCAATGACCAGAAAGAGCTGGGAGTCAATAAAATGTCAACTGAGGAGTGAAAGGAATATCAAAATGGACAAAAGACGAGGAGAAAGTCAGACTGCGATTGTCAAATATTTCTTCAGTTCCTGCTGATATGAAGTTACGGACATGAATTTGGTGGTTTTGGTCGTTTGGAAAATGTTCAGATCGTTTTTCAACACACACAAATTACAAAGTGCAGGGCAGCATGGCGGCACAGTGGTCAGCACTGCCGCCTCGCAGTGCCAGGGACCTAAATTCGATTCCCGGCTTGGGTCACTAACTGTGCGGAGTTTGCACATTCTCCGTGTCTGCGTGGGTTTCCTCCGGGTGCTCCGGTTTCCTCCCACAATCCGAAAGATGTGTTGGTTAAGTGCATCGGCCGTGCTAAATTCTCCCTCAGTGTACCCAAACAGATGCCGGAGTGTGGCGACTAGGGGATTTTCACAGCAACTTCATTGCAGTTAATGTAAGCCTACTTAAGCTTAAAACTTAAAGAAGCTATAAAAGCTTGCTATTATGGGCTGAATTTTGACATGGGAGTTGGAGGGACAGCGTTTCTGTCAGAAAACCTGGAATTTTGACGCCACAGCATCCATACTTTTACTTTGACAGGTTTCCCCATCCAGAAATCAGACTGACTGATAGACTTGACTTCCAATCGCTTCACAGCCAATGAATTGTAGCCAATGTCATGTAAACAAACACAGCAGCCAATTTATACACAACAAGCTCCCATAAATAGCATTGAGATAGATGATCAATTCAGTGATGTTGGTTGGAGGAGGAATATTGACCAAAACAAATCCCCTCTTCATGGGATATTTTAAAACAGAGAAGGATTTCACCTTAACGTCTCATCTGAAAGACAGCAAATTGAAGACAGCGTTCCCTCACTACTGAGGTATAGCACTGAAGTGTTAGTGTAGATAATGTGACCAAGTCTCTGTAATGGGGCTTGAAGCTCATAACCTTCTTCTTCAATGGCAAGAATGTTACCATTAAACCAAGGTTTTCACTTGCTACGAATATCAGCTTCATGCACAGTGGGTCATGCTAGTCTGGAACCTGCAGGAACATTCACCTCCGAACAATCTGGAAATGGTGAAATTCATCTGCAAAGGTTTCTGGACGCTGAGCCCGATCTACAAATTCTTATAAGTCAGCTACGCAGTGGGAGCCACCTCTCTCAATCCAGGCATGACTAAGACAAGAGAACTGTTGAGAAAAGTAAAAGCAAGCTCGTTAAATAGAAATCTCAACTGCGGCAATCGTTCAGGAATTTACCGTTCAGGGCGGCACAGTGGTTAGCACTGCTGCCTCGCAGTGCCAGGGTTCGATTCCCAGCATGGGTCACTGTGTGGAGTCTGCATGTTCTCCCCGTGGGTTTCCTCCCACAGTCCAAAGATGTGCGGGTTAGGTGGCTAGGCCATGCTAAATTGCCCCTTCGTGTCAGGGGGACTAGCTAGGGTAAATGCATGGGGTTATGGGGTAGGCCCTGGGTGGGATTTTAGTCAGCGCAGACATGATGGGCCGAATGACCTCCTTCTGCACTGTAGGATTCTACGATTCACAAAATTGACAAAGTATTGATGTGACTTTCCTGTCATCTGAGCCAGTGAGACATTGGCATAGATCCCAGGGACCTGAAAGGTGGTGCTTCACATTGAGTTCACACAAGTATCATGTTGGCACAGATTATACCAGCAGTGGCCTCCATTTTTCACATTCTCGCCAATGTAGAATCTACAATGGAAGTGGGAACAGATGGAAACAAATTGGCTCGGGTGGAGTAGTTAAAAATCAGGCCTTTCAAACACAGGATGCAAGACGTTTATAATTGGCTTCTTCATTAAAGTAATTGCAGTTCCAAATAAACAGTCTTTAAAATAAGATCATCAATGTGAATCGTTTGCAGGGTAACAAGAGCAGAGCACATTAAGGGCTTAAGACTGTACGTAACAGATACCAATTAACATTATAGCCCAAAGAAGCAAACAAATTAACTTTCAACCAAACAGATATATTGAGTTTCATATCCCTATAGGATCCCAGGAGATTCTCATTTGATATTTAGGACATTCTGATATACAGCAGGCCCCCTATTCAGACAGCAACATCTTTTGCTCCAATGAGTTCACAGCAACCTAGAAGGCTATATCTGGAATGAAGAGGCCAGGATGGAATCGTATCGGACTGTGCTTTTCCCATAGGTTTTAACTGCTTGGTTTGATTTGATTTATTATTGTCACATGCATTAACATACAGTGAAAAGTATTGTTTCTTGCGCGTTATACAGACAAAACAGATCATTCATAGAGAAGGAAATGAGAGAATGCAAAATATAGTGTTACAGTCAAAGCTAGGGTGAAGAGAAAGATCAACTTTTGTGCGAAGAAAGATCTCTTCACACTTTCTCAAAGAGAAAAATCAAAAAGAAAGATCAAAGAGAAAGACCAAGCCCTGGAGCCTGGAGTGAGATGTTCTGAGCATCACACCAGAGGAAATATACATTGTCCTTGGACAGAGGGCAGCACAGATTTACCAGAATGACAACTTGTCTCCAGGGGTTACATTGTGAACCAAGATTGCACAAACTAGTGTTGGATTCACTGGAATTTAGAAGGATAAGGGGTGATTTGATTAAAGTTTTCTACATAGGAGGGAAAACTGATAGTTTCTCTCTACTCTATTTTTGCTGGTTGGATTAGAACAGAGGACGTAACCTAAAAATTGGAGCCAGACGGTTCAGCAATGATGTTAGGAAACACTTCAGACCAGTAACATCCCGTTTGAAATTAGGCCAGTTCTGCGTCACACCAATCCTTCCTTAACACGCAATGCTTGCAAATTTAAGTTCTTGTTCTGGGAACGACATCTGCATGGAACCTGTGAAACTCGGGTTTCACCGAAGAGATTAGCTAACGTACACATTAAATTATTGCTTGTAAGGTTAGCAGATCATAATAAAATCAGAGCTAGGATGGTGATGGAAACATCGGGGGGGAAATCAGAGAACAGGAGTAACCCCCCATTCTTACCATGCGCCTTTTTGGAACTTGTCTGAGCCTTTGGGTTATTCTTTGAAATGCACTCATTTTCCTACGTTTGACAGACCATCTCATTTCAATGCCAGTGAAGTGTAATGTAGAATGGGTGATCGAGTTGCTATGAAAACTAGGACAATCCCTTCAATCAAAGACAATTACCTTGAAACGCTCCGAAACCCCGTCAGTGAAACTGATGGTAAATTCAGCAATTTTCGGTGCCTGGAATTTGCCTTTCTTTTGACTCGGCTGGTACTCTGCCCGTGTTTTCACTATAACCTACAAGGAAGAGAAAATAAATCAGCTTGGCACAGTTATGTGTCCTACTAAGTACATGTCAGCTAAAATACCACATGCACATACCTTTTCCCACATGATGCTATTCAAGCAACAGCCTGATTATATATAACGTCAATTCCACTATACTGTGCTCACTAGTTACAAAATAAACCATTTCAAGGTGCAACTTTTAAACAAGAATTCATAAAAATCCAAAAGGTTTGTACTTGTCTTAGACACATCACCTATAATCTCAAGACTCATCTGAAATGCTATGGGAACAATTACTCTCAATACAATATGGTTCTTGTACAATGTTTTTATTTCAATACCTTAAATTGCTCCCTGCTATCAGCATAAGTGGGGTGGCACAGTGGTTAGCACTGTTGCCCCACCGCGCCAGTGATCCGGGTTCAATTCCAGCCTCGGGTCACTGTCTGTGCGGAATCTCCCCTTGTCTGCGTGGGTTTCCTCCAGGTGCCCCGGTTTCCTCCCACACTCCATAGATATGCGGGTTAGGTTGATTGGCTATAGTAAATTGCTCCTCAGTGTCAGGGGGACTAGCAGGGTAACTAAGTGGGGTTTCGAGGATTGGGCTTGGGTGGGATTGTGGTTGGGACACACTCCTTCTGCACTGTAGGGATTGTATGAAGTGGTAGCTCTGTAGCTAACAAAACTTCCCACTAGAGCTATAGAGCTCAGAATGTTCTCCCTAAAAGCAGGACAAATCCATTCACTCTATTGCCTGTATTCTGTTCAAATAGACTGAATATGAAATCTTCATCCAATCACATTTGCGCATTACTGATTTTTTTTTAAATTCATGGGTGGGACATGGGCATCGCTGGCTGGCCAGCATTTATTGCCCATCCCTGGTTGTCCGAGGGCAGTTGAGAATCAACCACATTGCTGTGGCTCTGGAGTCACATGTAGGCCAGACCAGGTAAGGATGGCAGATTTCCTTCCCCAAAGGACATTAGTGAACCAGATGGGTTTTTCCGACAATCGACAATGGTTTCATGGTCATCAGTAGATTCTTAATTCCAGATTTTTTTTAAAATTCAGGTTCCACCATCTGCCGTGGTGGGATTCGAACCCTGGGTTCCCAGAACATTAGCTGAGTTTCTGGATTAATAGTCTAGTGATAATACTACTAGGCCATTGTCTCCCCTAAATCCTAGGGACACCTTCAGTATTGCTAAAAAAAGCCAATATGTCACCAGCTTTAACCCATCTTCTGTGCTGAGTCTTGTAAATCGAATCTCCTCTCTAGACTCGAGTTTTGTGACGTGCCTGCAATGCTGTGGCATTAACCCAACAGTGGGCACAGGCAGTGCTCTCACTCTCATACTCATTAACTAGCTGAATTAAATATCATTTTATAAACATGGTCAAGTACACCTTCAGAGATGCACCCATCACCCTCACCTTCCTCTCCCCACACCCCCCCCAGAAACCTCCTCACAGCACCCCACAGCCCCAGTCTCTTATAGTAAAACAGAAATGCTAGAAATGTAATGAGCAAGTGTGGCAGCATCTGTGACAGGAGAATCAGAGATAACATTTTAGGTCAAGGACATTTCTTTAGAACCCAATGTCTCTTCTTCAGCATAACCGAGAAAGAAAAACGTCAGATTGGCACATTTCTGTGTTTTTGGATAGGAGAACAGAATTAAACCAGAAATTCTATTTGGGCCCTGTCACCTTCCACCAACACCATTAGCAATGCCGGAAAGTGCAGCGCAGCCACAGTTACTTCTACTACAATACTGCTTCATGGAATGGAGGTTAAGAGCTGACGACTCAATCTTCCATCAATTGCACAACTGTGGCCCAAGACTAGTGTGAATCCCATTGAGGTTTTGCAAAAAGGTTCCCAAAACTTTACTAGCCATCCTTGCAAATGACCCGCATTCTCAATCAAGGACTGTCTGAGTGAACCCAAGGCCCAAACCGCCACTCTGTTGCCATGAAAAATGACCCTACAGCAATTTGAGGGTCCTAATGTTGACAGTTTGCTAAAGAATGAACAAGGTTACTATTTTGTAATTTACATTTTTGCACATATTAAAATTACACACTTCGATAGAATGCACATTCGTATCATCATGGCCAGTGAAAGGTTAGCAGTGTTAACCTGGTAAAACGTCCCAAAGCACTTGAGTGGACCCTTAACTGAGCCACCTAAGGAGGTATCATCAAGAGGTAGATTTTAATGATTGTCTTCTAAGGGAAGAAAGGCAGCGAGGTTTAGGGAGGACACTACAAACCTTAAAGACTTGGTAACTGCAGCCACAGGGAAGCACCAGTGACCAGAATTAGAGGTGTGCAGATACCTTGGGTGGGATTTCCCACGAAACCTGCTACCTGTTTGGCGGCACCTTTGGCCAGATCTTCTGGTCTCGCCATTGTCAACAGGGCTTTGCATTGAATGCAACCCTCACTGCTGGGAAACTCACGGCGGGAGCACGGTGGGATCGGTGTTTCCAAGGACATTTTCTTTCGTAAACAGAGGTTCATTAAGCCTTCTGTTTAATAAACAGGTGACTAAAAGGAGTAATTACCCTGCTTTCCAGCATCTGCTGTATTCTTTCCAAACAAACCAACTGCTTGTAACAAAACACTGCATCTTAAAGCAGTCCTCTTCTAACATAAAATATATTAATAGCACATTATGCATTGAGTTAGTAAAACACCTCTAAAATCCCAGGTGTTCCTGTACAGCTCAGTTGATCATAACTGAAGATTTAAAGCTAAATCTTCCTGGGCCACTCGCAATAGGCTGCGGGGTGACAGGGCTGGCTAATGAAATCCTTTAAGTAGTGAATGCACTGGCTGAAAGCTGGTGACCTCCCAGTAGGGTGGAGCCCTCATGAATGGGTGGGTACTCCAGGGCCTAGGCTCCTGGCAGCAATAGCCAACTTGGTGCCTCAATGACACAGAAACATATAGGACCAGGCATAGGCCATTCGGCCCATCGAGACTGCTCTACCATTCAATGTGATCATTGCTGATCTCAACATCCTATCTCAACAACTATCTTAACATCCATACACCAACTCTCTCCCCATACCCCTTGATGCTTTTAGTGACTAGAAATCTATTTGTTTCTTAAAAACATTCAGTTAATGTGCCTCCAAATGCACATAAGGTTACCTCCCATTTTCAACCCCACCAGAAAAGGCTTCACATAAGGCACAGAATTCAACCCTTAGTACATATTCTAGAGATCCTTTGAGGGGTTTCAGGCACACCACTTATACGTGACAATGAAAACCAGCAACGGAAATCAAGTGACAATTTTCTTGAGTGCTGCCACTAAGGTTGTTTCAGGCTTGCTTCAGTTATTCATAGTTGGAGGTTTATCCACCTTATCAGTCCGTCTGGATAAGGTGGAGACAGTGAAGCAACACCACCATTTCCCATCCAGTCACTTTATTGAATGGCTGTTTGGTAGCTTCATGAGTTAGCGTTTGAGACTGTCACTTGCATTTTACCAATCTTCTGATTCAGCGTCGAAATAGAAAACCGTTTAGAATATGTCCTGACAGTTTGATTAAAAATCCTCAAGCACAACATCTGAAGATGCTGGTGAATCATTTGAGCCTTCTCAATCTTAAGCATCTTGCAAATTTCCTGGAAGGCACCTTCCTGAAATGCTTCTCCCTTGGTTGGTTGAAAACTAATTTTCCCACAGCAGCAGTCGCCATTCATTCTGGCGGTCAATTCCTTAATGGACGTACATTAGTGAAATAGTCTCGGTATATTGTTGTGTATAGAGTTTTAGTGCACAGTTGGGTGCCATTCACCCATCTGGGCCGCACGTGACAGTGGTTAGCACTGCTGCTTCACAGCGCCAGGGACCCAGGTTCACTTCCTGTCTCGGGTCACTGTCTGTGTGCAGTTTGCACTTTTTCTCCCGTGTCTGCGTGGGTTTCCTCCAGATGCTCTGGTTTCCTCCCACAGTCCAAAGATGTGTAGGTTAGGTTGGACTGTCCATGCTAAATTAACCCTAATGTCAGGGAGATTAGCAGAGCAAATGTGTGGGGTTACGGGGATAGGGCCTGGGTGGGATTGTGGTCGGTACAGACTTGATGGGCCAAACGACCTCCTTCTGTGCCGCAGGGATTCTATGATTTGTACTGTGCCCATTATGAATGGTAGAGGACATTATTAGCAATAATCTTTCTTTTATAGGAATTTGGTTCAAAACAGACTTTTCACATTTTCTATCCTCACCTTTAACATTCTATATTTTGCCTATGCACAGACTCGTAGTAATCATCCTTATTCGTTTCAGGGATTTCCCCATGGGCAGCTGAGGAATGGCCTCCAATTGTGGAGCAATCAAAATCAAGATGTGCGCAAGTAGCCAGAACTCGAGGGATTGTAGGACTGGAAGAGGCTGCAGATATAGCAAGAGACGAGGTTATGGAGGTATTTGAAAACAAGCATGATTTTAAGAACAAGGGATTAAATAATCTGGTGTTTGGTGGCGGGGGGGGGGGGGGGGGGGGGGGGAAGGTGATGGCGGACAGCATATCCCCACACCCCACCCCACTCCTCTGGGATGGCTGCCCACCCCATTTTACGTGCCCCCTCCCTCACCTGGGAAAAGCACCCACCAGGTGCATGTAAAAATACAGGCCCAGGTGTTGCTTATCCAGGAACCAACGTAGGTCAGCCAGTGGTGATGGGCGAATGGGACTAGGTAGCATAGGCAACAGAGTTTTGGTTGAGCTTGGTTATGCAGTGTGGGAGATGAACGGCTGACCAGGAGTATATTAGAATAGTCAAGCCTAAAGGTAACAAAGGCATGAGCGAGGGTTTCAGCAGCAGATATGCTGAGGTAGGGGAGGGAGATGGAATTAGGAGCTCTGAGTGATGGCACAGATGTGGTTGGATGCTCAGTTGGAGTCAGATAGGACACCAAGATATTTGGGGGATTGAAATTTCTCTTTAAGTACAGCGACTGTGGCAAAAACAATGGATGTGTCAGTGATGCAGTGTGGTCAGCAGTGTCATTTCGACAAGGTCCTTCAGATGTTCTTTTCCATGGGTCACAATTCATTGCCTTTTTTCAATTTGATCCCCAAATTGTTACGACTTTGGATTCTCACTATCACTGATGTGTTGAGCCTCAAGATTTAAAATGTTGGTTGTGATTTATTATACAACATTTCTTTTTTCCAAATAATCTCTTTAACTGTAATATATTTTTGTATCAACCTTTGGTTTCATGTATGTGCCGGGTGGAAATATAATTTGCAATTTCAATAATAGAGATCAAATTATTCATCCATTTTGTCTGTCAGGATATTATTGCTGAGTTAAGTGTCTATCTATCCCTTTATGGATATTTATGTTACAGATGTAACTCTCATTGACACAAAGCACAAGGTGCTTGAGTAGATAAGTGAGATCAATTTAAGACATTCTAAGCCTAACTGATTCTGTGAAGGAAGCAATCTTCCAAAATGTCAGATGCCCTTTTTATATTCTTGAGTAAAAGTCCTAATTATCTATAACTGGTTGTAATCTCTACCCACTACATGGACAATGGTGGCACAGTGGTTAGCACTGCTACCTCACAGCGCCAGGGACCTGGGTTCAATTCCGGCTTGGGTCACTGTCTGCGCAGAGTCTGCATGTTCTCTGGGTGCTCAGGTTTCCTCCCACAGTCTGAAAGACGTGCTTGTTAGGTGCATTGGCCATGCTAAATTCTCCCTCAGTGTACCCGCACAGGCGTCAGAGTGTGTGTGGCGACTAGGGGATTTTTGCAGTAACTTCATTGCAATGTTAATGCAAGCCTACTTGTGACACTAATAAATAAATTTTAATTTGCAAGAAGGATCTGGTTCTAGTACACTCGTTTTGAGGCAACTTGTACCATTTTGACTAATGTCGCATTTTGAGATTTTTGATCAATTATTTTCGGCTTCATAAGAAAGTTTTGGGAGTGAGTTACGTTTACAAAGGGTTTTTTTGGTATTAGGCCAGAGACTGAAGATGTGTGTTAAGGCTAGATCAGCCAGTTTGTGGAATGGCAGCCTCAGTCTCTGTTGACAATGAGTCGATGGCCACATTGAGTCAGGGAAAGAGCCCAATTCATTGAGAATGAGAGATATTGTCTTCAAACCCATATCCTAACAGAAGCAATAGCAAGTATCATTGACAGATCTGCTGGCCAATCAGTAAACATGGAAGAGGTTAGCAAGATAGCCTTCCTACTTGTGGGCAATACAGAGAAAGGGGCAAAAGAGGCATGTGGGCAGTAAGTCAGCCGAGTAGATCTGGGGCTGAAGCCTGTTCTCAGAAGGGGAAATCCACTTATTTCAAGACCAGAATCAGAGGGTTAACCATGCAACATTACAGCCTGCCTATAAATAGGGATGGTGTGGTCTATTGTGTTTTTTTTGTTTTTCAAAGAATTTTCTATAGTTAGTTGAATCAAGGTGAGATTTGGTTATAACAGATATTCTGTACATTAACTTGCCACTCTGTGTGTCAACCATAGCTCAGATGGCAGGACTCTTGCCTCTGAATCACAAGGTTCTGGGTTCAAGTCCCACTTCAGGGCTTGATTATAAACATCAAGGCTGACGCTCCCATACAGTACCGAGGAAGAACTGCACTGTTGGAGGTGATTTCTCCTGAATGAGGTGTTCGTCCTGTCAGCTGGATTTTAAAGATCCCATGGCACTATTTCAAAACAGACATAGGAGTTATTGTTGATGTTCTGACCAATACTTAGCCCTCATTCAAGATCACAGTAACAGATTATCCTGCCTTTCAGTCTGTGTGCAACATTCTGTATGCATGTTCACTGCTGTGTTTCCTATATTACAATAGTTACTACACTTCAAAAGCACTTTGTTGACTGTATAGCACTTGCAGAGCTGGCCCTCATGAAAAGAGCCATAAGTGCAAGGTTTTCTCTCTTTAAGACAAAGGCCGGAATTCTCTGGCCATTCACGCCCTGCCGTGGCTGCCTGTGAGAACGGAGAGCTTGGCGCTCACCCAAAACTCCATTCACCACAGCGCAACCGGAGGATCCCAGCCACGAGCAACACCAGAGAATTCCGACCAATGATTAATTTCGCTTTTGTTTCAGACTGCCCTCAGAAAGATTGGAGACGTGCATATGCCAGGTGAACCTGTGGCATTCATGGGAGAATAACAGGGGCTGCTATTTCCACCCACAAGGCATTTAGCAACACTTACAGGAATGACCAAAACCACTGTACCTGAGAGACCATCTGAGCAATCATTGAACGTGTAACAACCATGACGCTGACACTGCAATTTAACCAAACTGGGCCTGCAGGAATCACACTTTGTCAAATCTTAAACTTGCTTATGGAAAAGATCTAGTGACACTTTCTGCCATCTGGCTTCTCTCCTCATGTTTATAACATTTTGAATTAGTAAGCCAAATTAGTCAGCCCACACCATGAACAATTCTGTGTCACCCTAGTTATTGTCGCATAGTTCACACAATTGCCCCAATGTTGTGATTTTTCATTTTAACATGTTTTACTTGGTTAGTGATAGTTTTCCTTCGATGCCACATTTTTCCGCTCAGTGCTCCACCTGTATTGTCCTACTGATGATGGCACTAGGTAGATTTTTGAAGTGTAGGGGAGGGAACTCTTTTAAAAGATAAATTGAAAAGGTCCACGCCATGCCCCATACCAAGTTACGTCCCCCCAATCAAACCCCATGGCCTCTCATGCAGCCTATATCCCTCTAACGACTCTTTTATGACCTCTTCTGCTAAGCTCTGTCCTTCCATACATCCACGTGGCCTCTCAAACCGCCATGCCCCTCTACCTACCTCCTATGACCTCTCATGCCAAGTTCTGCCCCTTCCATACACCCCACATGGCCCTTCGTGCCCCCTATGCTAACTCCAGCTTCCCCCTGTACACTTTCTAGAAGAAATTAACCCGATATGGTTACCATACATCTATATAGTGTATTTTTCTCTTTATTCTTTTATGTGAAATGGGCATCACTGGCAAGGCCAGCATTTATTGCCCATGCCGAAATGCCCTAGAGCTGAGTGACTTGCCAAGCCATTTCAGAGGGTGGTTAAGAGTCAACCACATTGTTGTAGGTCTGGAAAAAACATGTGGGCCAGATCAGGTAAGGATGGCAGATTCCCTTCCCTAAAAACATTAGTGAACCAGATGAGTTTTTACAATTAATGATAGCTTCATGGTCACTATCACTCAGCTTTTAATTCCAGATTTTTTTCTTTCTTATTAATCAAGTTTAAATCCCACCAGCTCCCTTGGTGGGATTTGAATCCACATCCCCATAAAATTAGCCTAGGCTTCTGGATTAGTAGTACAGTGACATTACCACTACATAACTATCTCCCCTTAAATATAGGTATATTGGGATGTATTTTTAAAAAAATCTTGAGAAGCATTCATTGAGAATTTTCTCCTACGTTTAAAAATAAAGTTTGAAGTACAAGCTAATAAAATCTTTCAGGTGCTTAGAAGTCTCAAATACCACAAATCCCTGAAACCAACTTGTGTAAACAAACATTGTGAAATTACAGCACAGAGCAGAGAGTCTGACCCGTCAAACAATGTTTCCTCTGGGGAGCAGGTGTTCTATTATTATAATAGCTGCCTGGGCTCTCGGCCAATTGATTTTACAGGGGAATATCTGTTGCATAACTGAAATATGCATGATCCTGTTACTATGGGGATACAATATAAAACATTCCAAATCAATTATATTTAACAAATGTAAGTGCCTACTATTTCATTAGAACTGACACCTGCTGATATTTTGCCCAATAAAGACACTTTCACTAGTTGTACACCTACATATAGATATATTAATGGTCCTTCTGTAAATAATTACAAAGTATTTCTTAAACTTTTTTACCCTCTTACTATAGCACAGTCTTATTTAGTTAAAGGGAACAAGGTGATCTGGTTAGGGGCTATTCCATAATCTCAGCAGCCTCTGCGAGATAGAAAGACTGTCTTGTAATCGTGCCTTGGAGCTGAAACCCACGATTGTTAAGAATGTCAGTAGCCTATTATTTATTTTACTAGCAAATCAATATGTTGTTTTCAATGAGAAGATCTGGACAAAAACACATCATTTCCTCTGTGCTGTTTAACAGCAGCAGTTAATGCATTTGCATTAAATTCCTGTCTGAGTTAATTTAACAGTCAACAACAATTTAGTTAAAATATTGAAGAAGTCTCAAAAGAAATTTAAGGAAAATGTGTTAAGTGAGGCACTAAAATTTGCAGAGAGGAAATAACCTCCCACAATCTAGAACAGAACCTCGAAAAGATAGCCAGCAAGAGTGGAAGAAAAGATCAGTCACAATGCTAGCTTCATCATTCACAGGCAGCTAGACATCACCCTTCTGGACATTAGAACACATTCCCATCTGTGTACCATCCCTGTCTTATAAGGGTCTGGTACATAGAGGGTTAATGTGGGACTAACTACCGTACCACCCACACAGTGATGAAAAGAAGTACATAACCCTCCCCCAAAGTCAGTTGAGTGTTGAGCAGAGCTCTGTGTACCTGGAAGCATGGTGACAGCTCCTAGCTTGTACCCTTTTACTGTATTTTGCAAATACTTCTGAGAGTCAAGAAAGACTTAGGGTGGGATTTTCCGGCTGCACCCAGCCCAAGGCTGGAAAATCCCACCCGAGGTCAACAAACCTTCATATGGTCCACCCTCTCGCCCGCTACGATTCCCGTGGCAGGCGGGACAGGAAAATTCCGACCTTAGTTAACTTAAATATGACTACAAAGACTTCAGCCCAACCAAACTGTCTCCAACACCTTACGGAAATCCCTAATTTCTCTTCCAAATAACTGATTGAAGATAAATAAGTTTATCTAACTTAAATGAGGCTTAAGTATTTCCCAATTAAAGAAGTTGGTTTCTTCTCTGGCCTAAGATTGTCAGGTTAAAATAAAAACTCCCAGTCAAAATAATGGTCGAAGACTGATAACACATTATGGTCAAATGAAGGATAAAGATACTGAATTGGATTGGAAAACTTTTCTCCATTAACTGCTCTATGAATAACAACAAGTTATCAAAGGCAATATGTAAAGCCTGCATTAGTTACTGCACTAATTTCATTGCGCTCTTAAAACTGTAGTCATAATTTGACTAAGACACATTTAGGATCAGCAGCACAACCACAGTTAGGAACTTGCTGTCATCTTGTTTTAAAACAAAGCACCAATTGCAAGATGAATGGTTGCTTTATGCTCCACTTTGAGATTAGCGCTGAAATCCTACAAACCAGATAGCCATTTTTCCTGCTGCCTCAAAGCAAAATTGTTATCAGGGAAACAAGACAGTGGCACAGGTCTTTAGCTTATTTTCTCCTTAATGGTCCCTTCTATTGCACGCTCCACACACGTCTCAACATAAAGAGTAAAAGGAATCATTCAATTTGAGATGGGCGATTCACTGAAATAAAAGCTGAGAATGTTTCTTGGTCTTAACCAATTGAACTTTCAGGTAAGCTCAGGCAAATGGGCCTGATGTTAAATGAAGGAGCCTACAGTGCAGAGCCCGACATGCATGTAGATCAGACAAGGCTTTAAGGTTATCAGAGATAATCAACAACACCAATATTGATACAACACATTTAACAATAAGATGCTTTGCTGGAATGTAATCAAACATAATTTGGCACCAAGCCACAGGAGGAGATGTTCAGACAGATGACCAGAAACTTCAAAAGGGAAGTAGCTTTTTTGGAAAACCTTGTGGAAGAGGTGGGAAAGCAATTCCAGGGTTTAGGGTCAAGGCACATTCACCAAAGGGAGAGCAACGAAAATAAGATCTGTGCAGAATTGGAGGAGTGCAGAAATCTGAGGGTTGTAGGATTGGAATGCTTAGAGAGATAGGGAGGGGTGAGGCCCTGGAGGGATCTGAAAACAAGGTTAACCTATCCGTCTATGTAAATGTATAAGATTTTCACGTACTTCATTCACAATACCTCCAGCATCAGACATCATAGCGACATCATGATTTGTCACCAGTGTTAAACAATCTCAGAACAAAATGTGGGCTAATTCATTTCATCCAGTACTACGCTGGGCCGCAACCAGAAACTTACAAACATTGAGTATTCCCGCTTACTGCCTTCAGCCTTTTGGGTGTAGTTATACTTCCTTAGAATCATAGAATCCCTACAGTGCAGAGGGAGGCCATTCAGCCCATCAAGTCTGCACCAACCCACAATCCTACCCAGGCCATATCCCTATAACCCCATGTATTTACCTTAGCTAGTCCCCCTGACACTAAGGAGCAATTTAGCGTAGCCAATCCACCTAACCCGCACATCTCTGGACAGTGGGAGGAAACTGGTGCATCTGGAGGAAACCCACGCAGACACAGGGAGAACGTGCAGACTCCACACAGTGACCTAAGCCGGGAATCGAATCCCTGGCGCTGTGAGGCAGCAGTGCTAACCATTGTGCCATAAGGTCACTGTTTAGCTACATTCGTTGGGTAAGTACTTAAGCTGGTAAATTTTAAGCTTTAATGAGCAGCAAGCTACAATTGAAAGTTCTGGATTGGCAGTTGCTTGCCTCATTTCTTTCAGCAAAGGCCAGGTTATCTCAAGGTCGACAAACAAAACAGTAGAAAATGACATTCTTTCCCTTTTGTATTTTTTTGTTAAATTGTTCAGTTGTGACTTGTCAATGTTTATATGCAGTGTCTACAGAGCTTTGCCTGAAGTGCATCAGGAATACAAAACGTGACAAATAGAGACATGTTGTACTGTTGAATGTCCCAAGGCATAGCTTGTGGTTAGTCAGATAGTAAACTCCTGTAAGGATGGCAGTGTTGTACCATATAATGCAGAATGTAATATGGTCATGGTTCAGGAGTTTTGGAAGCTATTGAAGGGGAATCTGCGTTACTTTTAAGGTCAGAAAGACCAACTGCTGTTAAGTAAACATGGGGGTGATTCATACGAGTATCAAATTTGAGACTGGACAATCAGGCTTCCAGGATTTGTATTCCTGAAGAATCCCTGTGATATGCAAGTGTAATATAAATGTTTGAGTGATACATTTGAACTGTGATTGGAGTCCCATTTTATATTATATTCTCATTGCATGATTCAAAAGAGGATTCTGCTGATTTATTTCCCTCTTGGCACTGCCATTTTTCTGCCTTTAATAGTGCAGCAGCTGAAGATAAGAGCATAGGCAGATGGCATAATCCTAGTTCTGTGCCAATGCCACTCAAGATCAGTCACACAGGTGACAGCCTTTGAATCTGGAGTCGCCTCGTCGATATATTTACTTCACTGACATTGTGGGGTGGGGGGGGGGGGGGGGGGGAGGGCATTGCAAGTTCAGCAAGTCAAATCTGGGATCCCTATTCTACGGCTGCAGAGATCTGTACAGCAGCTGCAGAGAACGCAAAACATTACAGCCATCACAGTCTGAACAACACAAGAGCTTGAAAGTCAGTTGGTGGAACGAATAAATATTATAATAACACACCCACTTGCATCTTTTCCATCGACTGTACGCTTTCCTTTATGCTACAGTTGTCTGTTACTTTCATCTATCTGGTCAGAATATTTACAATACTCTCTGCAGCTCACAAGCTATACAGGATAATCCTTGTGCAATATGTTTGCTATGGAAACCACTTTGACTGATTCTGCATGAGTTAGAAAATGCATTACGTCTGGCTGATCTACCATAACTTTGCTCACAAGCAGTCTGAAGTTGTTGTGATTACTCCTGCTAAACTGGTCGTCTGTTCAGGACCACTACTGAAGTACTCCATGTAATGAATTAGTCTAACTAGGCCAATTAGCAGCTAATTGATTTTTGACGGTTCTGTAAATTGTCAGACACTTGGCTTCTCGGGAACAGAACCGACTAGTGTGTCTCAAGGTCAGAAAGACCAGAGATAATCAGTTTTTCTTTTCACTTTATGTATAAATATATATAATTTTTCTTTTAAAAGCTCAATTTTGACATTGTTGCAATTCACTGAATTGTGAAGGAACTTCTCAAAGCTCACGATGATCTACAGTGTAAACTGTTATACAAACCACCAGCCATTACACTCAAGACTTTGGCCCACATCTGTCGCATCAATACTCCAAACACAGTCCACCCAGCTTATGAAATCTCAGAATCATAAAATCCCTACAGTGCAGAAGTCCATTCGGCCAGTCGAGCCTGCACCGACAACAATCCCACCCAGGCTCTATCCCTGTAACCCCACGTACCCCCCTAACACCAAAGGGGCAATTTAGCAATGGCTAATCCACCTAACCTGCACATCTTTGAAGTGTGGGAGGAAACCGGAGCACCCGGAGGGAACCCACGCAGACAAGAGGAATACATGCAAACTCCACAGTCTCCCGAGGCCAGAATCGAACCCTAAGGCAGCAGTGCTAACCACTGTGCCACCGTGCCACCCATCTCGTATACCTTCAACTGCTTTCGATCACAAAGAGCAATGCCAGCTTGTTAGGGAAAATTCATGAGCACTGATGTGTTTTTATATTGACATTAGTTTAATGAGAATAACACATGGTTATTTTGCCTCTTATGATTCAGCACTGTTTGGCATCTTACAAGAGTAATAGAAAACAAAATCTGAGATTTTAGGTTAGTGGCCAGTGGCTTCTGTAAAAGATAAAGCATGGATCCTCTCTGTCTTCAGGAGTGAACACTGACCTACCCCAGAACCAGCCTGAAATGTTAACTCTTGTGGCTCTTGCTCTCTCGCTCTCTCACACACAGATGCTGCCAAACCTGCTTATCGTTTCCAGCATTCTCTGTTTTTATTGCAGATTTCCAGCATCCCCTGTGTTTCGCTTCTGTTTTCTGAACCCTGGTTCCTTTCCTTGCCTTCTTGATGAAGAGGTCTCCAGTAGGGATTTTTATCTTTCACATAAACCACTGACCACTAACCATTTTTTTTCTATTACTCTTGTAAGATGTCAAAACAGTGCTGAATCATAAAAGGTAATATAACCATATGTTATTCTCATTAAACTAATGTCAGTGCAAAAACACATCAGCGCTCATGAATTTTCCCTAACAAGCTGGCACGGGAACTAGCACTGCTGCCTTACAGCACCAGGGACCCAGGTTCGATTCCCAGCTTGGGTCACTGTCTGTGTGGAGTTTGCACATTCTCCCCATGTCTGCGTGGCTTTCCTCCGGGTGCTCCAGTTTCCTCCCACAGTCTGAAAGATATGCTGGTTAGGTGCATTGGTCATGCTAAATTCTTCCTCAGTGTACCCGATCAGCAGCCGGAGTGTGGCGACTGGGGGATTTTCACAGTGATTTCTTGTGGTGTTAATGTAAGCCTACTTGTGACACTAATAAATAAACTTAAAATAGGACACCCAAATAATTTAAGTGTCTGTTTAACCATTTCACAGGTTTTTGATTTGATTTATTATTGTCCCATGTACAAAGTGAAAAATATTGTTTATTGTGCGCTACACGGACAAAACATACTGTCTATAGAGAAGGAAAGGAGAGGGTGCAGAATGTAGTGTTACAGTCATAGTTGGGGTGTCGAGAAAGTTCAACTTAATATGAGGTAGGTCCATTCGAAAGTCTGATGGCAGCAGAGAAGGAGCTGTTCTTGCGTCGGTTGGTATGCGTTTTCAGAATTTTGAATCTTTTTCCTGACAGAAGGTGGAAGAATGTCCAGGTTGCGTGGGATCCTTAATTATGCTGGCTGCTTTTCCGAGGCAACAGGAAGTATAGACAGAGTCAATGGATGTGTATGGACTAATTATTTTTTATGCATCTTGGTGATTGATTGTCAGTTGTATCAGTATACAGTGAAAAGTATTGTTCCTTGCGCGCTATACAGACAAAGCATAGGGTACATAGGGAAGGAAAGGAGAGGGTGCAAAATGTAGTGTTACAGTCATAGCTAGGATGTAGAGAAAGGTCAACTTAATGCATTCAAAAGTGTGTGTCTCCTCGCTCCCCTCCCCCCCCCCCCCCCCCGCACCCCACCTCAAAGGGGCACTGAGCCTTTGTTTGATTTAATTTCTTCACCCTTACCTTGTCTGGGGCTGGGAACTGGAGCTGGTTGACGTCCAGTGGGGTGATGAGGGGGATGGTGTCGAAACCATCTTCGGTGGCGGCAGCCTTCCCGTTGTTCTTGTCGGTCAGATTGTTGCCTAACTTCACCATGGCGGCAGAGGAGGGGACGAGACGATGGCTGAGGGGGGGGAAGGAGGCTTTCCCTTAGTCAGAAACTGGAGCAGGAGGAGGAGAAGGGGGGAAAAAAACAATGAAGCAGATTTTTTGGGTCTGGAAATCAGCAGCTTTACAGTCAGCAATAAATAGCCCTTTCATGTTTTTTCCCCCCTAGGTGGGGACCATTCGAGGGAAAAATCATATTAAACCTTCAAACCAGGGAAGCAACGAACATACACATTGTAAATCTCCCCCACCCACACCCAATTCCTGCATTAAAACGAGAGTCGGGGGGGGGGGGAAAGAAAATATTTTGACGCATTGTATAAACTGCGCAGGAGATAAGAAAATCCGGATTGGAGGTGCGTTTATTTTAAAAATTATATATTTTCCCCCCCTCAAGAACAAACAATGTGGACAAGACAATCCGCTCCTTTTTTTCCCCTCCAGACACGCGCGAGACAAAAGAATAAATAAATTCACCCAAAGGCTGGTCCTTGGGAATAATTCCCATGAATTAAAAACGGTTTTAATTCTCCTTTGGCTGAGGGGGATGGCAGTGGCACTTCACACAGAGACAACCCCACGCCGACACACACAGAGAGGAAGATGTCCCTCAGCATCAAGGGGAAGCTTCTTCTTCTTGTTGCTTCACACACACACAAAGCTTTTGCAAAACTCCTTCTGTTGACATTCTCAAACTCAGCAGGCAGGGAATAGAGTGGGAATAAAACTGCACTAAAAGAATGAGCTTACCTGATCTCTGCTTTATTTTTTAAAAAATTAATATTTTAAAAAATAATTCTTGTCTTCCAAAAAATTTTCTCCCCCCCCCCCACCTCCTCCTCCTCCTCAGATGGAAAAATGGCGGAATGGAAAAAGCAACCCAGCCGGCCCGAGAAGCTCTACTTGGGATGCAGTAAAGTCATTGATCGAGTTTTGGGGGCGAATGTTTTCATTTACAACCAGCCTCGTCTGTGCTGACGCAGCCGCGGCACCGAGCCTGGGCAAGCAGCAGGAGATGGATGCCACCCCTTTTAAAGGGGCAGCACACCAGCCCTCCCTGCTGCAATCTGCAGACTGCATCAGAATTGGGGGTAGGGGGGAGAGAGTGGCGAGGGAGAAGTGGGGGCGGGGGAGCAGCTTTGCATTTTTTTGTAAAGCCTTTTGGTCTCCCCCCCCCCTCTCATAGAATCCCTACTAGGGGATTTTCACGCTAACTTCATTGCAGTGTTAATGTAAGCCTACTTGTGACTGATAAGTGAACACAGTGCAGAAGGAGGCCATTCGGCCCATTGAGTCTACATCTCCACCCCAATCCCACCCAGATCCTATTCCCGTAACCCCACATATTTACCCCGCTATTCCCCATACACTTGGGTCAATTTAGCATGGCCAATCAACCTAACCCGCATATAGAATCATAGAAACCCTACAGCGTAGAAGGAGGCCATTCGGTCCATCGAGTCTGCACCCCCACCACAATCCCAACCAGGTCCTATTCCCGTAACCCCACATATTTACCCCACTAATCCACCTGGCACAAGGGTCCATTTAGCATGGCCAATCAACCTAACCCGCACATAGAATCATAGAAACCCTACAGTGCAGAAGAAGGCCATTCGGCCCATCGAGTCTGCACCGACAACAATCCCACCCAGGCGCTATCCCCGTAACCTCACATATTTACACTGTTAATTCCTCTAACAAATACATCCCAGGACACTAAGGGTCAATTTAGTATGTCCAATGTACCTAACCTGCACATCTTTGGATGTGCGGAAACCGCAGCACCCGGAGGAAACCGGGTTTCCAATCTCCCCCCGCCACACCCCCTCCCCTCCCATCTTCCCCGTCCTCCCCACACACATTTTTGTTTGTTCTTTTGGTACTTTATTCCTAATCAAAAAGCCAATCAAATCCAATCAGAGTCCCCACACATGGGACAAACCAGATCCAAGCTGACAAGACAAGAGTATGCATCCTACCTTGGGCTCAATCAAACAAGATCCACGCTGACAGGATGAAGCATTATGTACACCCCACTCCTGGGCCTGATCCGAACTCCATCTTAGCCAAAAGGCCAAGATGGTTATTTTAAAAATCGCATCAAAGAACAGATACTACACTTGATCTTGGCCAAAAGGTCGAGAAGCAATACCCCACAGGGTCTTTCATTTTAAGGAATTGTTATGGCGCAGAAGCAGCCTGTTCGGCCCCTCAGTGTAAAGCCCGCCTGCTCGCCGCACCAGCTTCACCACTAACTCAGTGCCACTCTTCATTCCCATGAAGAGTCAGGTAGACTCGACACGTTGACTCCGTTTCCCACTCCCCACCGATGTTGCCAGACCCTCTGGGACGCCAAATTCCCCAACTTTGCTGCAGCGGAAGCAGGGTGTGAACGGCCAGTAAGATCGCGCCCGCTGAGTTTTTCCGGCATTCCCCTGCCTTTCCCCATACTCCTGCACATTGTTTCTATTCAAATAATCATCCCATGCCTTGTTGAATGCCTAGATTGAACCTGCCTCCACCACACTCTCAGGCTGTGCATTCCAGACCCAATCCATCTCACTGGGTGAATAAGTCACATCACGTTTGCTTCTTCTGCAAATCGCTTTAACTCTGTGCCGATCCTTTTATGGGCGGGAACAGTTTCATAGAATCCCTACAGTGCAGAAGGAGGCCATTTGGCCCATTGAGTCTGCACCGACCACAATCCCACCCAGGCCCTATTCTTGTAGCACCACATATTTACCCTGCTAATCCCCCTAACACTAGGGTCAATTTAGCATGGCCATCAACCTAACCCGCACATCTTTGGACTGTGGGAGGAAACCAGACCAAGTGGAGGAAACCCACGCAGACACAGGGAGAATGTGCAAATTCGATACAGACAGTGACCCGAGGCCGGAATTGAACCCGGGTCCCTGGCGCTGTGAGGTAGTAGTGCTAACCACTGTGCCACCGTGCCGCCCAATCTACTCCCTATCTACTCTGTCCAACCCCCTCATTGTTTTGAACACCTCTATCAAATATCTTCTAAGCCTTCTTCTCTCAGAGGAGAATAGCCCCAACCTCAGACTATCAATTGACTCTCATGTGTGCAAGTGCTAAAATAATAGTGATATGTAATATGACGCTCTTAATGTCAAAAAATGCCCCAAGGTACTTCACAAAATTTGACATCTAGACACAAGGAGATATTCAAGTAGCATAGTGATAATTTCATTGGACTAATAATCCAGTTACTAGTAAATCTCTGAGGATATAAATTAAAATCCCACTATGGCAGCTGGTGGAATTTAAATTCAATTAATCAATTTTGGAATTGAAAGATGGTCTCAGTAATAGTTTCCATGAAATAGTCATCAATTGTTCTGCAGACCCAACTGGTCCCCTAATACCCTTTAGGGAAGGAAATCTGCCATCTCTCTTTGGCCTGGCCTACATGTGACTCCAGACCACACCAATGTGATTGACTCCTAGCTGCCCTCTGAAAGAGTCCAGCAAGCTACTCAGTTGAAGAACAATTAGGGATGGACAATAAATGTTGGTACTTCCAGCAACACCCATGTCCCATGAAAGAATAGAGAAAAAAAAAAGATCAAAAACCTGGGTTAAAGCCTGGTGGCACAGTGCCACAGTGGTTAGCACTGCTACCTCACAGCACCAGGGACCTGGTTCGATTCCCGGCTTGTGTCACTGTCTGTGCGGAGTCTGCACGTTCTCCCCATTTTTGTGTGGGTTTCCTCCGGGTGCTCCGGTTTCCTCCCACAGTCCAAAGAATGTGCTGGTTAGGTGCATTGGCCATGCTAAATTCTCCCTCAGTGTGGCGACTCAGGGATTTTCACAGTAACTTCATTGCAGTGTTAATGTAAGCCTACCTGTGACAATACATAAATAAATGAATAAGAGGTAGATTTTATGGTACTCCTTTGTTGACGATGGTTTTCTTTTGAGGCTGTGTGTTGCTAAAACTTAAGCTAAATACAAAGACTCACTAAGCCAGTGTCCTGACTCAAAGGCGTGTCTTTATTTGATCAATACGTATTGGGAGAGAGATGCAGGAAGGACTCCAACTTCCCTCTAAAATTACATCACATGAGCACAATTGATATACTATTTCTGAAGGTTCCCCGCCAATCTGTCATACTGACCAGATGGCCCAATTACATTAATACACATTATTTACCTTGGCCAATAGCATTCTACCCCCTGGCATAATTAGGAATTCATTGGACCCAAAATTCCTTCCTCTATCACTTAGCAACTTGCTTACGTGCATCAGGCTGGTGTCAGGCCATGAGAATTGATAAGGAGTCCCTTTCCCTGTCTGGCCGGCCATAACTTTATCAGTAAAAGCTGAATACTTCCTTTCATTGCAATTAGCACTTGAACACTTCTATTCATTTATAATCTCAGCAATTCTCCAGCTGCAAGGACTTTAATAATTCTGTCTCCTATTGTTACCAGAGAATGCAGTCTGTCTGATTTTGCTTTTTCCCATTACGCTCTGAAGCAATTGCTTTTGACCAAAGCTCGCAAATATCTTTAAAACTACATTTCAAAGTTACAATACTTGTTAAAAATCCATTACTATTCATTACATATGTGGTTAATAAACAATACCTTTACATAATATGTGTAGGAAGCACTTTGGTATAAGGAACATTATGGTCCCTAATTAACCTACTTTGGTTTAAAAGCCTCTTAAGCAGGGGTTTCAGTATCCCCTGCTACAGCCTTAAAGGCAGGGGGTGGGGAGTAGAGAGGCAGAGATGTTAAGGGAACAGAACTTAGTGCCTTAACAATGAAAGGCACAGCTGCCAGTGGCTGATCAGTTAAAATTGATGTGCATGATGTCAGAATTGGTGGAATGCAGATATCTCGGAGGGTTCTGGAGTTAGCTGAAGGACAAAGATGGGGAGGGACAGGAGGTGGGAAGGTATGAAAGCAGCAGTTAGAATTTTAAAATCCAGGCATGGCTTAACCAAGAGCTAATGTAGGTCAGCAAGCATAGGGTGATGGGTGAACAAGACTTGATGCAAGTTAGGATAAGGGCAGCAGAGTTTTAAATGACCTCAAGTTTATAGAGGTTGGAATGTGAGGAGTGTTAGAACAGTCCGGACTAGAGGTATGAATGGGGCATCAGGAACAGATGATCTGAGGCAGAGGTGAAGCATGGAGGTGGATCTATATCATCTAATCGATTATTTCCTGGTTTCAAAGGTGAAGATTTAAACAGACAACATCTTTCATTTATATAGCACCTTTAGCATGGTGAAATGGCCCATGGCATTTTAAAACAAAACACCCAAACACATAAGATGGTAATAGAAAAGATTATTTTGGATAGGTGGCCAAAATCTTAGTCAATGAGATAGGTTTTAAGAAGTATCTTAGAGGTAGGGGAGAGAAACAAAGAAAGATTTTGGGAGGGAATTCTAGAGTTAGGAACTAACCTAGCCATTGTGTGTTTACTTAATTAATCTTTCCCATTTTTGTTTTGCTCCAACTTTCATGACTCAGCATAATTATTGAATTACAATTTGACAGCTAGAGGAATCTCCATCTGTCCAGTGAGGGAACTGCACTAAGCATAAGGGCTATGAAGCAGAGACTTGAGTATATAATCCAGACTCCCACTTTAGTGCAGTCCTGCTATGGTGCTGTACCATCAAACGTATTGGCTTTTGGATGAGATATTAAACGACTGCCCTTACCGCTGTATATAAAAGATCCCAATGCCACTATTTGAAGAAGGGCATGGAATCTCTCCCAATGTCCTGCCAGTATTTATCCATTACCCATCATAAAAATAATTGGTTATTGTGCCTTTCCAGAGTATCCTCCACTTTACGAGGGCATTGGCAACCATGGATTGGATTGATCCATGAATTTTAATTTGGATGTAAATATAGGTTGGTGCACATCAGAAGATGCAGTGTACTTGCACAATGTGGGCCCGTAACTTCCTCGGAGTGGCAATCTCCGGTGGATTGCCACCCTTGATGGACTTGCCACGTTGAGATTGCAAAGCCCCTGTCACCCTCAACCTTCCTCACTCAGGCTGGGTGAGACGGAGCAGTGAAGTGCAGCCAGGCTGCATCGGTGAGGAGTAAGTGGGGCACAGGGAACAAAGGAACACCTTTTTACAGCACTAGCTGCCACAAAGGAGATGTTTAAAAAGACAATATAAATGGTAAGTGGTTCATAAAATCTCGGGGGGTTGGATGGGATGGGGGTGGAGTGGCTGGCTGGGGTAAGGGGGGAGAGTCGGGGATTGGACCAAGAGTAGGGGGGAGTTGGGTCAGGGATGGGGTGGTGTAGGGGATCTCCTTGGGGGTGAGGGGATGCGTGTATGTGCACGAGGCTGGGTCTGGGTGCTGTTGGACTTTAACCTGGTGTTATTAGACTTCTTACCTAGATAACTAATCAGGAGTTAGAAGTGATTTTTTTTCCCTTCTAACTCTTTCAGAGTAACTATCAGGGCAAATGTGGCAGAACCAGCCGAAGCTAGCGATTTATATATCTTCTGTCGATGGTTCCCAGTCCAGCACAATTGTCCAGGAAAAGTTAGTACTTCTGGACAATTGCAGAATAAAGTTTTACGTGGGAATGTCCTGGAGGAATTCCCCAGCGCATCACTGGAGTACTCCCTAAATGCAAAGAAATGGGCCGTGGTCTTTAGCATAGGTAAAAAGAACTTAGGTGTGGTAATTGTTCAATTGCTGAAACTACCATCCAAAATCTACTGTATTCAACAATGCGAATCAAATTCTCAGAAACTTCTCCAATGCCTTCACGTCCTTGCTAAGTGTCTAGAACTAGCCGCAATGTTCCAGTTGAGGCCAAACAAGTGTTTTATACAGGTTTGACATAACTTCTTACTTTTGCACTCTACATCAATATTGATAAAACCCAGGGTGCTGTATGTTTTAATAATCACTCTCTTAACCTGCCCTGCCATCTTCAATGATTTATGCACATATACACTCAGGTCCCTCTGCTCCTGCACCGTTTTTAGAATTGTGCTCTGTATTTTATGTTGTCTTCCTACCACTATGAATCACCTCATACTTCTATAGTAATCCCCCAGGATGTTGATGGTGTGAAATGTAACGTTGGTAATGCCATTGAATATCATGGGCAGATGGCTAGATATTTTCTTGTTGAAGACGGCAATTGACTGGTACTTGTGTGGTGTGAACGATACTTACCACTTTTTGGCCAAGTCTGGATGTTGTCAAAGTCTTGCTGCATGTGGGCATGAACTGCTTCAGTATCTGAGAGGTTGTGAATGATACTGAGAACTGTACAATCATTAGAGAACATCTCTATTTTGGCTCTTATGATGGAGATAAGGTCATTGATGAAACAGCAGAAGATGGTTAGACCGCGGACACTACCCTGATTAACTCCTGTAGTGATGTCCTGGGACTGAGATGATTGACCTCCCACAACTACAACCATCTTCCACTTTGCTAGGTCAGACCCCAACCAGACTTCCCCCTAATTCCCACCGACTTCAGTTTTACTCGGGCTCCTTGATGGCATGCTCTTTCCCAAACTGAGAAAGTGACACCCAATACAAACTGACGACCTGCTTCATTTCACAGTAAAACAAATGCATTAAAATCATCGTGATTGGCCTCTTCTCATTAAATCAATCATACCTTCTTAAAGAGTAGAAAGTAATGAACAAACTCGGCTTCCCTACATCAATGATTCCCGGGCTTGGGTCACTGTCTGTGCGGAGTTTGCACGTTCTCCCCGTGTCTGCGTGAGTTTCTTCCAGGTGCTCCGGTTTCCTCCCGCAGTCCGCAAAATGCGCTGGTTAGGTGCAACATCCATGCTAAATTCTCCCTCAGTGTAGCCAAACAGGCGCCTGAGTGTGGCAACTAGGGGATTTTCACAGTAACTTCATTGCAGTGTTAATGTAAGCCTACTTGTGACTAATAAATAAACTTTTACTTTACTTTAATTGCATAATACTAAATATACTTTTTGTGTACCTGTATTTGAATAAGTAACAATATTCCACAATGTCTTTAGAGGAGAAAGAAAATATAAGAGTTTATAAGCTACTTCTAATCTGTATGCTTCCCTCGCCCTGCAAAGATGTGGGGGGAAATCACTTATAGAACTTCCTTAGCAGGTCAGGCAGTATCTGTGGAGTGAAAAAACATAGTCAACAGGCAATATTTAATGGAGGCGACTGGGGTCGTGCCTGCTGACTGGTGAACCATTGACAGCCTCCTATCACCTTCTTTGGGGAAGGCTCACTGAATTAAGTGCCAATCAAGCACTTAACTAGACAGTGGCAGGGCTTCCTGGGATCAAGGCCCCCAGGTGTGGAAGTCTTGCTGAGTGAGACCTGCCAGCCAATCTGAGGCCAACAATTTTAGTTTGATGACCTTTCATCAGATGAACTAAGAGGAGGTAGTTAAACCCTCTCTTGTTGGAGATGTGTATTGTATGGTATGAATGCTACTTGCTAGTGAATAGCCTAAGCCTGGAAGATTATCAATACAGCTACTGAAGATGGTTGTGTCTGGGACACTATCTCGAGGAACTCCTGATGCAATGATCTGGGGCTTAGACAATTGGCCTCCAACCACAACCATCTTCCTTTGTCTTAGATATGACCTCAACCAATGGAGAATTTTCACCCTGATTTCCATTGACTTCTTTTACTTATTTGTACAACACTTGACTTGGTGTAAAGGGCAGGCATTCTTGCCTCGCCACAGGAACTTAGTTCTTTTATCAATGTTTGAATCAAGGATGTCATGGAGTTTGAAGTCAAATGACCTTCGTAGAACCCAAACTGTGCATCTATGAGCAGGTTATTGGTGAGCAAGTGCCACTTGATTGCATTGTTGATGATGCCTTCCATCACTTTGTCAATGAGTGAATGTTGGCTGATGGGGGTAGTAATTAGTCAGATTGGATTTGTCCTGCTTTTTAGGGAAAGGATACACTTTGTCAGGTAGATGCTAGTGTGGTGTCTGGACTAAAACATCATCGTTACTCTTTTTAAAAAATTGAAATGTATTCAAATAATCTACGAATTTTGTTTTGGATTGTGTGCAGTCGATGACTTAACTGTCCCTTCCCTCCCTTCTTGCCTTGTATTTGGGGGTGCTTGATGTCTATATACACAAGTGGCTGAGACAATATTATGTGTTTTACACTGTCACCCAAAGGAAAATGATCCTCAAAGACCTTTGCCACTACCTCTTCCAGCTTCTTAGTAGCTAGATAACATTTTCATTGACAGAAGTCTGCATAGAATCCCTACAGTGCAGAAGCAGGCCATTTGGCCCATCGAGTCTGTACTGACATTCCAACACAGCATCCCACCCAGACCCTAAACCTGTAACCCCCTGTATTTACCCTGCTAACCCTTTAACCTGGGACACTAAGGGGCAATTTAGCATGGCCAATCCACCTATCCTGCACATCTTTTGAATGTGAGAGGAAACCGGAGCACCCGGAGGAAACCCACGCAGACATGGAGAGAACGTACAAACTCCGCACACACAGTCACCCAAGGCTGGAATTGAACCTGAGTCCCTGGCACTGTGAGGCAGCAGTGCTAACCACCGTGCCGCCCTTAGGATGGCTCTTGATCTCACAACTACATTGTAAGTAACCCGGGAAGATGAATTCAGGGTTGTCTTTTACATAAAATAATGCAAAACCTGTAAAGATCTATACTAAATGATTCAATGTTTCTGTACTATGGATATCAGAGTGATTTCAAGGCACTAATTAATTGAAGTGCTCTGCTGGCAGCATAAGGCACACAGGTTCATGACAAATGTGATACCTGATATTCTATTCTTGTCTTGAAAACACTCCAGGATATCTGCCGCATTTCGGAGGTAAATGAAATTATTTTTCAAGAGGAACTTTGGTTTTCAGAGTACATTTTCACATTCTCTGATCATAGCTATTGGATGTATTTCACGAATGTGTCTTCTTGGGGTTGAGGATGTATTTCTTGCTTACTTGCTGAGACACTTGTACTATGATCGCTTGAACCATTGTATGACCCCGGCCATCTGCAATATCTGAGTGTCATGATGTGGAGATGCCGGCGTTGGACTGGGGTAAACACAGTAAGAAGTTTAACAACACCAGGTTAAAGTCCAACAGGTTTATTTGGTAGCAAAAGCCACACAAGCTTTCGAGGCTCTGAGCCCCTTCTTCAGGTGAGTGGGAATTCTGTTCACAAACAGAACTTATAAGACACAGACTCAATTTACATGAATAATGGTTGGAATGCGAATACTTACAACTAATCCAGTCTTTAAGAAACAAAACAATGGGAGTGGAGAGAGCATCAAGACAGGCTAAAAAGATGTGTATTGTCTCCAGACAAGACAGCCAGTGAAACTCTGCAGGTCCACGCAACTGTGGGAGTTACAAATAGTGTGACATAAATTCTGATTCTAGGATCGCATGATAAAGACTCAGGAGGAAAAAAGCAGAAATATTTATGTGAAATAGTGTGACATAAACCCAATATCCCGGTTGAGGCCGTCCTTGTGTGTGCGGAACCTGGCTATCAGTTTCTGCTCCGCGACTCTGCGCTGTCGTGTGTCGCGAAGGCCGCCTTGGAGAACGCTTACCCGAATATCAGAGGCCGAATGCCCGTGACCGCTGAAGTGCTCCCCAACAGGAAGAGAACAGTCTTGCCTGGTGATTGTCGAGCGGTGTTCATTCATCCGTTGTCGCAGCGTCTGCATAGTTTCCCCAATGTACCATGCCTCGGGACATCCTTTCTTGCAGCGTATCAGGTAGACAACGTTGGCCGAGTTGCAAGAGTATGTACCGTGTACCTGGTGGATGGTGTTCTCACGTGAGATGATGGCATCTGTGTCGATGATCCGGCACGTCTTGCAGAGGTTGCTGTGGCAGGGTTGTGTGGTGTCTTGGTCACTGTTCTCCTGAAGGCTGGGTAGTTTGCTGCGGACAATGGTCTGTTTGAGGTTGTGCGGTTGTTTGAAGGCAAGAAGTGGGGGTGTGGGGATGGCCTTGGCGAGATGTTTTGTTTCTTAAAGACTGGATTAGTTGTAAGTATTCGCATTCCAACCATTATTCATGTAAATTGAGTCTGTGTCTTATAAGTTCTGTTTGTGAACAGAATTCCCACTCACCTGAAGAAGGGGCTCAGAGCCTCGAAAGCTTGTGTGGCTTTTGCTACCAAATAAACCTGTTGGACTTTAACCTGGTGTTGTTAAACTTCTTACTATATCTGAGTGTGGCATGGCAGCGTCAGAGAATTTGGCAGCAATTGTTGAGACAAGTTATTTTTTCCAAAGTGCTAAATTTTTGCCTATATGCCTTTCTGCTTGAAACATAACTCAATTTACCTGAACAATGTAACAGACAAGAATCGTATATCAGGTATCATATTTATTATGAACTGCTGTGGCTTCAGATGTCATCTGAAGTGCTCAATTAATTAGTGCCATGAAATTGCTCTCAGGGATCCATTGCTTTCTATAATTCAATTACATCGAACCATTTTGCATAGATCTTTGTAGACTTTGTATTATTTAATACAGGGAAATCCCTGTAACCTTATTCACCTTTCCAAGTTACCTGCATAGTAATTGTGAGAATAGGTAACCGTGGGTGGCACAGTGGTTAGTATTGCTGCCTCACAACACCAGGGACCCGGGTTCAATTCCCTGCTTGTCTGTGCGCAGTTTGCACGTTCTCTCTGTGTGCCTGTATGGGTTTCCTCCGGGTGCTCCGGTTTCCTCCCACAGTCCAAAGATGTGCGGGTCAGATGGATTGGCCATGCTAAATTGTTTGTTAGTGTCAGGAGGATTAGCAGGGTAAATATGTGGGGTAGGGGGATAGGGCCTGAATGGAACTGTTGTCGGTGCAGGCTCGATGGGCTGAATGGCCTCTTTCTGCACTGTAGGGATTCTATTCTATGATCTCTTACCCCTTGACTTTGTTAAGAGCACGGCTGATGGTAAATGCCAGTCTATTCCAAATTCCAGAAGGGAAACTTGAAACAACTGCCCTCAAGTATATTTTCCAATTTGATATAATGTGAAGAAAGTTTTCAAAACCACAGAATGATGTCTCAGACATTTTGTGATGATGTTAAATAAAATAAATGTTTGTTAAACAATAAGATAAACAACAATAAAATCAATGAAAAATATGCTTAACTAAAGTGGGCTATACACCATGTCCCTAACTTTACCCAATTCCAAACACCTTTATTTTTCCACTTTCAGAGCTAATTCTCCCCAAACAACATCTTATAGGTTTAAAAAGAACTACAATCAAAATCCAGTAACATTTACCACACTAGGCAGTTATATCTTTTGGGGCTGCTTCTGATGTAGGACTAATTAACTGGTTGTTCAAGGCAGGCTTTCTTCACATATGTCCCTTGCTGAGAGTTAAAACAGCTAATCCTGCTATGGGCTGAGGTCTCAAATTAGCGACACTTCCATAGGTTGAATTGCTTCTGACATACAGTTTCTCTCTTTTGATCTTCCCTTATCTAAGCTAACCTCTTCAGAAGTCAAACTTAATTAATTTCATTTTGTGAGTCTACTCTTTAGAATGTAAATACAAAGTTCACTGCTCACACAGCCAGCCGGTGGGGGGGACGGGGGGACGGGGGTGCAATGGCTAAACACGTTGGCAAAACCAGGATTCTGAGATTAGAGCACCATTTTTAAAGGACACCGAACCTCAAAGTTAAATTATAGGCCCCCTACCCCATCCATGGAGATTGGGACCCCCCTCACCATGGACATCAGAACACCCCCCCGCCAGGCAATAGGAACACTCCCCAAACCCTAAATGCAAAAGGGCAACCTTCCCCCACACTACACAACTATCGGGGTAACATGACCCCCCCCTTCCCCCTCCACTGCAATCGGGGCACAACTGCCCCCGATTGGCACCACCACCCTTCTCATCACTGGCACTGCCCCCACCCTCCTTCACAGTCTCTGGTTCCCCCACCAACCCATGTCCATACACAACTCCCACCCTAACAACCATTGGGCTCCCCTACACATAAGGGGAACTCCCACAATGGGGATCCCTAGAGGGCCAACCCCTGGCAGTGCAAGGGTGACAGCGGCAGTGCCAGGGAACTGCCCGGCCATGTCCTTCATCACCTGCGGGCTCTACTCACCTCCACATCTCCAGTGTAGTCATCATGACTGTTTTTCATTTTTGAAAACCAGTAGTGATTCAGGCCAGCATGCCTTCATACCAATTGGGTGGGAGGATAAAGTGTGGGTGGACGTTATAGCATTAAGGCTGGTAAGTAGATGTTAATTTATGAAGATATATGGAAATCAGAAGGGCATGAACCTGATCACGTCACTGGCGAGGTGGCGGGGAAGTTCTCAAATTGAGATCTCGATGGTGCAAATCCCATTTTGGCCCTCTTGTGAGATTTAGCGGCCATAACAGGATTTGCACCCACAGCGAATAGGGCCACTAGATCTAATTGCTGGTCTCCTTCTTTGAACTGCTGACACCTTATTCAAATCCTTGATGTTCTATTCCCCATTGTTACCAGCTTGCTGTAGGTAATCATCTGTTTGCAGTGTTACTAGGCTCATCAACATGTCAAAAGCAATACAAAAACAGAAAATGCTGGAAAATCTCAGCAGATCTGAGCATATTCTCTCTCCACAGATGCTGTCAGACCTGCTGAGATTTTCCAGCATTTTCTGTTTTTGTTTCAGATTCCCAGCATCCGCAGTATTTTGCTTTTATATCAAAAGCAATAGTTCCATTACCCTAACCAAACCGCCCCTGCTTTTAAACAGCTTCCATTTTAAACAGTTTAGAAATATATATAACCAGCAGAACACTTTCCAATTTATCGGAATTCCCTGATATTTTCACGTCATCACGATTTCTCCTGATAAGGTTTGTCAATGAAAATGTCATCCGACTACTTAGAGGATCGGAAAATGATCCAGAAGTGTCTCTGCTCCCAGTTTGTTTTAAGTTGCAGCACTTAATCCTCCTAAATTCTAAGGAATTTCTTCCGGAAGCTCCAAAATTTCAGACCTTCAGTCTGTGCCCCAGTTCAATCTCTCTGAACTGGCAGGCAGGTGGATAGGAGGTGCAATTGGGCAGCTGGGATGTTGGGGCAAATAGACCACTGAGGTATTCCTTCTGACATTACCTAGTGACCGTGCCCCTTGCTGGAAAGTAAGTGAAAAATAATGGACTCAGCTCTGATGCTTTCCACAGTTGAATAATTTGCCAATTCTCACCGTCCAGGTTTATGTATGAAGAATATGCCTTCCTGGGCGAAGGACTGATGGAATGCAAGTGCTCATCGAACCAGTCATTACCTTCAGGAGAGAAAAGGAGAAAAAACATTGCAGGACAATGGTTTCCTGTATTGTCCAATGCACATATATTTGCATTTTTATTACAATTTCACTTTCAGAAAACGAAAAGTTTGCATTCTCAAGTCTTTGATCTCTGCATCTCACCATTGGGTTCCTGAAATGTGAGGTTATTCACTTTGGAAGCAAAAACAAGAAGGCAGATTACCACCTGAATGGCTGTAAATTGGGAGAGAGAAGTGTACAGCGGTACATGGGTGTCCTTGTGCACCAATCACTGAAGATAAGCATGCAGGTGCAGCAGGCGGTAAAGAAGGCAAATAGTATGTTGGCCTTCATTACGAGAAGTTTCGAGTACAGGAGCAGGGATGTGTTGTTGCAATTATACAGGGCCTTGGTGAGGCCACAACTAGAATACTGTGTGCACTTTTGGTCTCCTTTTCTGAGGAAGGATGTTCTTGCTCTCGAGGGAGTGCAGCAAAGGTTTACCAGGCTGATTCCGGGGATGGCAGGACTGATGTATGAGGAGAGATTGACTAGGTTAGGATTGTTTTCGCTGGAGTTCAGATGAATGAGGGAGGAATCTCATAGAGACTTATAAAATTTTAACAGGACTAGACAGGGTAGATGCAGGGAGGATGTTCCCAATGATGGGTGTGTCCAGAACCAGGGGTCATAGTCTGAGGATTTGGGGTAGACCATTTAGGATGGTGATGAGGAGACATTTCTTCACCCAAAGAGTGGTGAGCCTGTGGAATTCATTACCGCAGGAGGTAGTTGATGTCAAAACATTGAATGTATTCAAGAGGCAGCTAGATATAGCACTTGGGGTGAACGGGATCAAAGGTTATGGGGAGAAAGCAGGATTAGGCTATTGAGTTGGGTGATCAGCCATGATCATAATGAATGGCAGAGCAGGCTCAAAGGGCTGAATGGCCTCCTCCTGCTCCTATCTTCTATGTTTCTGTGTTTCTATGTTTCTACGATAGTGACTGTGGCAATATTTAGAGATCAGGGTTAGAATGCAGACAAAGTTATTTTTAACAGGTGATCCTGGGCTAGTCACTTCTTGCATCTCCCTGCCTGATTTGGGAGATGTGGTCAGCTGATCCAAAATCGCTCATTTTACACTATTGTTCAAAGTCAGAACTGCCTGGAGACTGTGCAATCTTGAAATTGTCTGCAATGAAACTTGGTCGTATCCACATCGTGATACTTTTAAAATCCAATTGGTTGACTTCTTTAGTTGCTGCCTGTGCATTAGAGAAAAATTAATGGGGGCGATGGGGTCATGATGTGGAGATGCCGGCGTTGGACTGGGGTAAGCACAGTAAGAAGTCTCACAACACCAGGTTAAAGTCCAACAGGTTTATTTGGTACCACAAGCCACAAGCTTTCGGAGCGCTGCTCCTTCATCAGGTGAGTGGGAGTTACCTGTAAAGACTCGCATTCCAACCATTATCTTGTAAATTGAGTTTGTGTCTATATATACCCTGTTTGTGAACACAATTCCCACTCACCTGATGAAGGGGCAGTGCTCTGAAAGCTTGTGGCTTATGCTACCAAATAAACCTGTTGGACTTTAACCTGGTGTTGTGAGACTTCTTGCGATGGGGGAACTAGACATCATTAAAACACCTGTTCTCAAGTGACATCAGTTTGGCAAGCAGATGTATAGTGGGGGAACCAATTTGCATGATGCTGTGGAGACTTAACACCATGGTGCGTGCTTTTCATCATTGACAGGTTCCCCATCTGATAGCCAGGCTGAAGTTTCAGGCTGACTGACAGGCTTGGCTTCCAGCTGAGTGAGGAGCACTCTGGAGGAGGCTGTAGAGCCAGATAGATCTAATCCCTGACCCTGGGGGGAGTCCCATTCTATGATCCATTCTCTGAATCTACTGGGGAAGGTCCGATCTCTGATCTCGGGATCCAATGAACAATCCCGCAGGAGGGGCTTTAAACCCTGGGATGGGGAGGGTTCGTAGTGGGACCGGCAGTTCTGATGGTTGTCCTAAAGTATGTTTCTTGAATCTGGCATGTCCATCTTCAGCTGCTTCATCAACGACCTTCCTTCCATTATAAGGTCAGAAGTGGGGATATCCGCTGATAACTGCGCAATATTTAAGCACCATTTGGGACTCCTCAGATACTGAAGCAGTTCATGTCCAATTGCAGCAAGACCTGGAAAATATCCAGACTTGGGATGACAAGTAGCAAGTAACATTTGTGCCACACAAGTGCCAGGCAATGACCATCTCCAACAAGAAAGGATATAAACATCGCCCCTTGACATTCATAGAAACATAGAAGATAAAAGCAGGAGGAGGCCATTTGGCCCTTCGAGCCTGCTCCGCCATTCATTATGATTATACAATAAATTATACAATAAATGGCAGAGTCATCAGGAGTATAGAAACACAGAGGGACCTAGGTGTGCAAGTCCACAAATCCTTGAAGGTGGCAACACAGGTGGAGAAGGTGGTGAAGAAGGCATATGGTATGCTTGCCTTTATAGGACGGGGTATAGAGTATAAAAGCTGGAGTCTGATGAGCAGCTGTATAGAACGCTGGTTAGGCCACATTTGGAGTACTGCGTCCAGTTCTGGTCGCCGCACTACCAGAAGGACGTGGAGGCATTGGAGAGAGTGCAGAGAAGGTTTACCAGGATGTTGCCTGGTATGGAGGGTCTTAGCTATGAGGAGAGATTGGATAGACTGGGGTTGTTCTCCTTGGAAAGACGGAGAATGAGGGGAGATCTAATAGAGGTATACAAGATTATGAAGGGTATAGATAGGGTGAACAGTGGGAAGCTTTTTCCCAGGTCGGAGGTGACGATCACGAGGGGTCACGGGCTCAAGCTGAGAGGGGCGAAGTATAACTCAGACATCAGAGGGACGTTTTTTACACAGAGGGTGGTGGGGGCCTGGAATGCGCTGCCAAGTAGGGTGGTGGAGGCAGGCACGCTGACATCGTTTAAGACTTACCTGGATAGTCACATGAGCAGCCTGGGAATGGAGGGATACAAACGATTGGTCTAGTTGGACCAAGGAGCGGCACAGGCTTGGAGGGCCGAAGGGCCTGTTTCCTGTGCTGTACTGTTCTTTGTTCTTTGATCATGGCTGATCATCCAACTCAATAGCCTAATCCTGCTTTTTCCCCATAACAAAGAACAAAGAAAATTACAGCACAGGAACAGGCCCTTCGGCCCTCCAAGCCTGCACCGACCATGCTGCCTGACTTAACAAAAACCCCCTACGCTTCCGGGGACCATATCCCTCTATTCCCATCTCATTCATGTACTTGTCAAGACACCCCTTAAAAGTCACTATCGTATCTGCTTCCACTACCTCCCCCGACAACGAGTTCCAGGCACCGACCACACTCTGTGTAAAAAAAATCTGCCTCGTACATCTCTTTTAAAACTTGCCCCTCGCACCTTAAACCTATGCCCCCTAGTAATTGACTCTTCCACCCTGGGAAAAAGCTTCTGACTATCCACTCTGTCCATGCCTCTCATAATCTTGCAGACTTCTATCAGGTCTCCCCTCAGCCTCTGTCGCTCCAGTGAGAACAAACCAAGTTTCTCCAAACTCTCCTCATAGCTAATGCCCTCCATACCAGGCAACATTCTGGTAAATCTTTTCTGTACCCTCTCCAAAGCCTCCACATCCTTCTGGTAGTGTGGCGACCAGAATTGAACACTATATTCCAAGTGTGACCTCACTAAGGTTCTATAAAGCATCAACATGCCTTGCCAATTTTAAAACTCAATACCCTGGCTGATGAAGGCAAGCATGCCGTATGCCTTCTTGACTACCTTCTCCACCTGCATTGCCACTTTCAGTCACCTGTGTACCTGTACACCCAGATCCCTTTGCCTATCAATACTCCTAAGAGTTCTGCCATTTACTGTATATTTCCTATCTGTATTAGACCTTCCAAAATGCATTACCTCACACTTGTCCGGATTAAACTCCATCTGCCATCTCTCCGCCCAAGTCTCCAACTGATCTATATCCTGCTGTATCCTCTGATGGTCCTCATCGCTATCCGCAAATCCACCAACCTTTGAGTTGTCCACAAACTTACTAATCAACCAGTTACATTTTCCTCCAAATCATTTATGTATATTACAAACAGCAAAGGTCCCAGCACTGATCCCTGAGGAACACCACTTGTCACAGCCCTCCATTCAGAAACGCACCCTTCCACTGCTACCCTCTGTCTTCTTTGACCGAGCCAGTTCTGTATCCAGTTTTATAACCTTTGATCCTATTCGCCCCAAGTGCTATATTTAGCCACTTCTTGAATACATTCAACGTTTTGGCATCAACTACTTCCTGTGGTAATGAATTCCACAGGCTCACCACTCTTTGGGTGAAGAAATGTCTCCTCACCTCTGTCTTAAATGGCCTACCCTGAATCCTCAGACTGTGATCCCTGGTTCTGGACTCCCCCGCCATCGGGAATATTCTCCCTGCATCTACCCTGTCTAGTTCTGTTAGAATTTTATAAGTCTGAACTCCAGCGAAAACAATCCTAACTTAGTCAATCTCTCCTCATACATCAGTCCCGCCATCCCCAGAATCAGCCCCGCCATTCCCAGAATCAGCCTGGTAAACCTTCACTGCACTCCCTCGAGAACAAGAACATCTTTCCTCAGAAAAGGAGACCAAAACTGCACACAATACTCTAGGTGTGGCCTTACCAAGGCCCTGATTATTGCAACAACACATCCCTGTTCCTGTACTCAAAACCTCTCACAATGAAGACCAACATACCATTTGCCTTCTGCATGCTTACCTTCAGTGACTGGTGCACAAGGACACCCATATCCCGTTGCACACTCCCCTCTCCCAATCTACAGTCGTTCAGGTATTATCTGCTTTCTTGTTCGTGCATTGCCATCACTGAATTATATTAACAACATTCTGGGGATTATCACTGACCAGAAACTGAACTGGACTAGCCATATAATACTGTGGTGACCAGAGCAGGTCAAATGTGAGGAATCTTGTGTTGAGTAACTCACCTCCTGACCCCGCAAAGCCTGTTCAACATCTACAAGGCACAAGTCAGGAGTGTAATAGAATACTCTCCTCTTGCCTGGATGAGTGCAGCTTCAGCAACACTCAAGAAGCTTGACACCATCCAGGACAAAGCAGCCTGCTTGATTGCTACCCCTTCTACAAAACATTCAATCCCTCCACCACCGACGTACAATGGCAGCTGTGTGTACTATCTACGAGATGCACTGCAGGAACTCATCAATGTTCCTTAGGCAGCACCTTCCAAACCCACAACCACCACCATCTAGAAGGACAAGAGCAGCAGGTATCTGGGAACACCACTACCTGGAAGTTCCCCTCTAAGTCACTCCCCATCCTAACTTCAAAATATATCACTGTTGCTGGATCAAAATCCCGGAATTTCTTCCCTGAGAGCACTGGGGTGTACCTACACCACATGGACTGCAGTGGTTCAAGAAGGCAGCTCACCACCACCTTCTGAAGGACAACCAGGTGTGGGCAATAAACGGTAGCCTAGTTAGCCACGTCCACATCCCTTAAAATTAATTTTTTAAAAGGATATCAGAGGTAGGTTCTTTACGCAGAGAGTGGTTGGGGTGTGGAATGGACTGCCTGCAGTGATAGTGGAGTCAGACACTTTAGGAACATTTAAACGGTTATTGGATAGGCACATGGAGCACACCAGGATGATAGGGAATGGGATAGCTTGATCTTGGTTTCAGATAAAGCTCGGCACAACATCGTGGGCCGAAGGGCCTGTTCTGTGCTGTACTGTCCTATGTTCTTATGTTCTATCTAAAGAGCGAAATGCTCTGAATGGTTTGAATAGCCGTTCCGTCTTCTGTGAGGGATCGTCCCTTTCAGCATGCATTGTTTGAATTGCACCTCTTGCCATTCAGCCAAAGAACTTTACCGACATTACTTGAAGTCTGAAATTCAGACCATCCCTCCTTCCAAGTAAGAAGGAACACACAAGGAAAAGTGGTGTGTGGATGGAGTGAATAGGGAAAATAAGGAGAGATGATTCACTGGGCACAGAGTTCCTTGCTGGTCATAGCCCAGCAACAGGGTAAGTAACTCTAATCTGATAGAAGTGGCCAAATGTCAGAGGTTGACAAAAATCCATTTCATTTGCCGACGGTAATCAGGGACTTGACATTCAACTTTTCACTGTAAAGTTCCCCAAAGATAATTAAATCAGTAAGATGTGTCCATGCGAAAGAAATACCTGCAGAAAAGTTCTGAAGATTAATGGAGTGCTCGAAGTAGTTCATTCTGGTCATCGTTGCAATTATTGGCTCCCTCAGACATCCACCTGATTAAAAGTATAGAAAATTGGCAAGAATATTAACATTTTCTTTGGTCCACTTTCCTTCCTATTCACATCTATTCACCTACAGTTCAGCAACCGTGCAATTCAGCCCACCCTCTTATCCTTTCATCTCCCTCAGTCCCATTGTAAAATAAAAAAACCAATTACAGGACTCTCTTCCTCTTCACTTTCACTGTTAAAGGCCACCATCCACATGAAAAGAGTGTTTTTCTAACCTTCCTTCATTTGCTGCCACACATGGAGCGTTTTTACATAAATCATATCGGCATATCATTTTCCTCATAATAGCAAATGGACAATGATCCCCACCCCTTCACTTGCCCCCCTCCGCCCCTCCCCCACTAAATCCAGGTTTGTTAGGTGGTCTTCTTGGAGATACGGGTGTTTAATATTCATTTTCACAGCTCCAGCAGCAGCGTCTCAGCAGAGCACCATCTGTCTAACTGCGATTTGTCGCAATAAAAGTGACAGCTGCCAACACAACGGCCTGATTTTTTTTGTTTGGCTGAGGAGGCGGGACTTGAGGTAGGCGGGGCCTTGCAGTGTCACATTCTGAACAGCATGTCACCTTCCTGACATCAAAGGTAAAGTCGCCGGAGTCCTGGATGGCCAAAGGCTTCCTTCCCTTTGAGGGCCTTCATCAATAACTGGGCGGCACGGTTGGGGGGGGGGGGTGGGGCACAGTGGTTAGCGCTTCTGCCTCACAGCACCAGGGACCCAGGTTCGATTCCCGGCTTGCGTCGCTGTCCGTGTGGCGTTTGCACATTCTCCCTGTGTCTGCGTGGGTTTCCTCCCACAGTCCAAAGATGTGCAGGTTGGGTGGATTGGCCATGCTAGTCACCCTTAGTGTCAGGGTGACTAGCTAGGGTAAATGCATGGGGTTATGGGGATAGGACCTCGGTGGGATTGTGGTCGGTGCAGATTCAGTGTGCCGAATAGCCTTCTTTTGCACTGGAGGATTCTATGATTCTATGATAACTTTGGCCGGTATGGGAATAGACCCTTGCATCACTCTGCATCACAAACCAGCCAACTGAGTTAACCGACTCCCCACGACGCCATAGTCCCAGGTGAACATAGGCTGCTCTCCCTTTGAGGGGGAGAGCTGACTGGTGGTGATACAACCTGAGGGTCACCACATCTCAGGCAAGGGGCAAAGTTGAGAAGGTGGGGCCTTCATGAATGGAATCTGTGCTGTTGACATCGCTCTGCATCACAAACTAGCTGTCCAGCCAAGTGAGCTAAACAGGCGCCTTTCTGACACTGACCAACACCAACCCTCCTCCGCCCCCACCAGTGATCTTGGAAGAGGCAACCTGTCCTGTATACCAGTCACTGCCCAAATGTGGCAGGTAACCAATTAAGCGATTGGAGGGCTTAATTAAATGTATTCTACGAAACACCTTTCTATGAATGAGTGTTTTTTTTCATAGTCAAGTTACTTAGAAATTTAAACCACCAGAGTTCTTGAGGTCAATCCATGGTTGATACTGGATGAGTTAGCATGGATTGTGTAAATGCAAATGGTGATGGGGGTATGAGTTGGCACTGAGCGAGATTCTCTGGCTTCCCCGCAGTGTGTTTTTCACAGAGGGAGACAATGTGCCGTTGGCCGCTGGCAGGATCTTCTGGTCCCGCCGCTGTCATTGGGGTCTCCCATTGACTTCACCCCATTGAAAAATAGCCATTATTGTCTCCAAGTAACTCTTTCATTGCAGACACAGAAATCTGCTGCAGAACAGTATTAGAACGTTAATTTCATTTTCTCATCCTGTAACGCGCCATAAGATCTCATACGCATTTTAAATATGGGAATTAAATAATAAATTGACACCCAAAAATCACACTTGTAACACAATCCATTCTTGACACCCATTTCATTTTTGAAGACAAGGTGAAGAAGGTGCTTACAATGCACATTCTGATCTGCGCCCTGTGGCGATATTTCATTCAGTGAGGTGGATTAACAGTTGATTGCAGATTCCCCACACCATCACTAGCATTATAGATTGTACCTCTATTGATAAAAGAAACATCGGGAAGGCAATATCACAGTGGTATTGTCACTGGACTAGTTATCCAGAGACCCAGACTCTGGGGACCTGGATTTGAATCCCACCATGGCAGATGGTGAAATTTGAATTCAATAAAAATCTGGAATTAAAAGTCTAATGATGACCATTGTCATAAAAACCCATCTGGTTTGCTAATGTTCACCTTACCTAGTTGGGTCTACATGGTCTTTTTTCTTCATTCGTGGGGCATGGGCATCACTGGCCTTCTGGCGTTTATTGCCCATCTCTAGTTGCCCTTGGAGGCAGTTGTGAGTCATCCACATTGCTGTGGCTCTGGAGTCACACGTAGGCCAGACCAAGTAACTACGGCAGATTTCCTTCCCTAAAGGACATTAGTGAAACAGATAGGTTTTTTTGACAATCGGCAAAGGTTTCATGGGTCATCAGTAGATTCTTAGTTCCACAGATTTTTTATTGAATTCAAGTTCCACCATCTGGCGGGTTAGAACCCGGGTCCCCGGGACATTAGCTGAGTTTCTGGATTAATAGTCTACCGATAATACCACCAGGCCATCTCCAGATGTTACTCTAGATCCACAGGAATGTGGTTTACCCTTAAATGTCCTCTGAAATGGCCAAGCCACTCAATGTAAGGGCAATTAGGCATGGGCAGTAAATGCTGGCCCATCCAGCAATGCCCCTGTCACTTGAATGATTTTTTTTTTAAATGAGCAAACACAGTTTTATGTTCTTCAAGATCTATTAAAGTGCAAATGTGATTGGAATGTCAGACAATCCAGAATTTCAAAGCCAATGTCAGAGCAGTGAGTAACAAGCATCTTGAATTAAACATTTCATTAGTGCTGTTCTCTTGCACACAGGTTCTGAACTTTCAAGCCGCTTTTGAGTCATAAGGTCATGGGCTCAAAGTCCCACTCCAGGACCTGAGCACAAAAACCAAGGCCGACAGTTCAGTGCAGTACTGAAGGAGTGCCACATTGTTGGAGGTGCCATCTTATGAGTAAGACATTAAACCAAGGCTCTATCTGTCCTCCCACTTGGACATGAAAAATCCCATGGCCCTATTACAAAGAGCAGGAGATTTATTTTTGGTGTCCTGGCCAGTACTTATCCCTCAAACAACAACAATAAAACATCTGATCATTATCACATTGTTGTTTGTGGGAGTTTGCTGTGTGCAAATTGGCTGTTGTGTTTCTGATGTTATAACAGTGACTATACTTCCAAGATATATCAATGGTTGTAAAGCATCCTGGAATATCCTTTGGTTGTGAAAGGCATTATATAATTTGGGAGTCTCTTTTCTCTCATGGTTGCTCCCACCCGACCCCATCTTGAACCCTCTGTAACCTCATAAATTTGGTCTTATCCAAAACTGCCACCCATATACTAACTTGCACAAAGCCCATCACTCGTGCTAGCTGCCCTATATTAGTTCCTGGTCCGGGAAAGCCTCAATTTTAAAATTCTTCATGGCCTCACCATCTCTGTAACCTCTGTAGAGCTAAAGTTTAATTCTAGTGATTGCTACAGAGCTCATGTGTGAGGAACTATATCACAGTGAAGATAACTGAGAAGGGTCTTAGGGAGTAGCTCCAGCTCTGATTGGTGTAACCTAACCTTTGCAAATAGTTAGTATGTAGATAAATGTGTTCTCAACAAAAAACCACCGCTTCCAGCAAGATCTCCTCTTGAGTAAGAAGCTAAAGAAGCCCGAAATAAAACCACAATATCTGATCCTCCAGCACTGCAACCGTCTCAATCTAAATGTTCCTCCAAGTCTGGTTACACGGACATCCCCAATGCTCTTAGAATCATAGAAACCCTACAGTGCAGAAAGAGGCCATTTGGCCCATCGAGTCTGCACCGACCACAATCCCACCCAGACCCCAGCCACATATCCCTACATATTTACCCGCTAATCCCTCTAACCTACGCATCTCAAGACTCTAGGGGGCAATTTTTAGCATAGCCAATCAACCTAACCCGCACATCTTTGGACTGTGGGAGGAAACCGGAGCACCCGGAGGAAACCCACGCAGACACGAGGAGAATGTGCAAACTCCACACAGACAGTGACCCAAGCCAGGAATCGAACCCAGGTCCCTGGAGCTGTGAAGCAGCAGTGCTAGCCACTGTGCTACCGTGCCGCCCTCTTCCTTCCATCCACCATTAACGGTTGTGTCTTCAGTTTCTTAGGCCCTGATATCTGGGATTCCCGTCCTCAGCCCAACCTAGGGCTGAGGACCTCAGCCCAACCTAGGGCAACCTGTGCCCTCATTTATACCTAGTTTAAGATGCTCCTTTAAAACTCTCTCTTTGACTAAGCTTTTGGTCCCTTGCCCTTAATGTTGCTTTCCATTGCGTAGTGTCAAAGCTATGAAAAGCGATTTACCATGTTAAAAGCACAAGATAAGTGCAAGTTGATTTTGTTGCAGACATAAAGGCCGCAAATGGCAATATGTCTGCAAAATCCCGTGAGTGATCTCATTTTCAGATTTTCCCCACCCACGTCAGTGACATTTAAATAAATAATACTATCATTAAATGGCTTCCCCGCTGTATCGTCCCACATTGGGATATCTCCCCGCCGCCTCCCTCGCCGATGTGACATCACGTCAGTGAAGTTTGCAATAGGTTTTTGAAAGTGGGAACCAAGTGAAGGAAACCCACCTGGGGGCACACAGGTAAGTATAGCCCCCAGGGGCAGAGGGACATCCCCGGGCAGTACCCTAGCATTATCCACTGGCAGTGCCCCAACACTGCCCTCTGGTGCCTTGGCACTGCCCCTAGCAGGCCAGGGGGCAGTGCTTGGAGGGTCCCGGGGTGGGGGGGGGCTCCTCTCTGGCAGCCAGCTCCCTGGGGGAGTCCCTATGCACATGGTGACTTCCCGTGTCAGTTGTGGGGGGGAATGGGTGGCCCTTGGGGGGGTGCTGGTTGCCCATGTGCGTATGGTTTATCCGTACGCATGGGGGAGCTATTCATCTTTATTCACAATCGGGATGCCAATTCCCGATGTTGCAGCCACTTAGAGTATTGCATTTAATTCTGGTTGCCACATTACAGGAAGGATATGGAGGCTTCGGAGAGAGTGCAGAAGAGATTTACCAGGATGCTGCCTGGATTAGAGGGAATGAGCTGTAAGGGGAGACTGGACAAACTAGGGTTGTCTTCTCTGAAGCGGCGGAGGCTGAGGGGAGACCTGATAGAAGTCTATAAAATTATGAGAGGTATAGATTGGGGCGGCACGGTAGCACAGTGGTTAGCACTGCTGCTTCACAGCTCCAGGGACCTGGGTTCGATTCCCGGCTTGGGTCACTGTCTGTGTGGAGTTTGCACATTCTCCTCGTGTCTGCGTGGGTTTCCTTCGGGTGCTCCGGTTTCCTCCCACAGTCCAAAGATGTGCGGGTTAGGTTGATTGGCCATGCTAAAAATTGCACTTAGAGTTCTGAGATGCGTAGGTTAGAGGGATTAGTGGGTAATGCCTGGGAATGGAGGGATACAAACGATTGGTCTAGTTGGACCAAGGAGCGGCACAGGCTTGGAGGGCCGAAGGGCCTGTTTCCTGTGCTGTACTGTTCTCTTTGTTCTTTGTAAAATATGTAGGGATAGGGGGGTTGGGATTGTGGTCAGTGCAGACTCGATGGGCCGAATGGCCTCTTTCTGTACTGTAGGGTTTCTATGATTCTAGATAGGGATGACAGTCAGAGGGCGGGATTTTCCAGCCGTGCTCACCCCAAAGCCGAAAAATCCCGCCCAAGGTCAACGGACCTTTGCATGCTCCGTGTCCTGCATGCCACGATTCCCGCGGCAGGTGGGATGGGAAATTTCCACCCTGAATCTTTTTCTCAGTTGAAATGTCTAATACTAGGGGGCACGCATTTAAGGTGAAAGGGGGAAAGTTCAAAGGAGATGTGAGGGGCAAGTTCTTTACACAGAAAGTAGTAGGTGTCTGGAATGCATTGCCCCAGGGTGGTAGTGGAGGCAAATACAATAGGGACGTTTAAGGGGCTTTTAGATAAGCACGTGAATATGCAAGGAATAGAAGAATATGAACCAAGGGCAGGCAGAAGGGATTAGTTTAATTTGGCATCATGTTCGGCACAACATCGTGGGCCAAAGAGCCTGATCCTATGCTGTACTGTTTTATGTTGCACGTTCTATGTTAAACATGAACAGTTGCTGAGCAAGTGGAAGCAGTGGCATAGTAGTATTGTCGCTGGGCTAGTAATCCAAAATCCCAGGCTACTGCTCTGGGGAGCCAGGTTCAAATCCCACCATGGCAGATGGTGCAATTTGAATTCAATAACAATCTGGAATTAATAGTCCACTGATGACCGTGAAACCATTGTCAATTGTCGTAAAAACCCACCTGGTTTATTAATGTCCCTTTAGGGAAGGAAATCTGCCATCCTTACCTGGTCTGGCCTACATGTGACTCCAGAACCACAGCAATGTGGTTGACTCTGAAATGCTCTCAGCTGAAGGGCAGTTAGGGATGGGCAATAAATTCTGGCCAAGCCAGCGATGGCCACATCCCATGAGTGAATAGAAAAAAATTGTGTGAACCAGGAAAATGACAGGAGGGTGGGGGTAGTATGTGGAGAAGAATAAAAGGGCAGAGGCGAGCAGGAAAATTGATAGCAATGAGGGTGAAACAGTTAAGAGAGGGGGTAGGGCCTGGGTGGGATTGTGGTCGGTGCAGACTCGATGGGCCGAATGGCCTCCTTCTGCACTGTAGGGTTTCTATGTTTCTATGAGAGACAAACAAATCCTGTGGTCTTTCATTCCAACCAAACCACTTGGTATCTTTATTTAGTCTAATTTTGAGAACAGAGAATGAATTATTTTTATCCCCCTCTTTCTCGTTTTTCCTCAGCTTCAGGGGAGATTTCCTCGCAGAAAGAAATAGCAGCTGGGGTTGGAGGCATCTTTGCCAAAGCTAGGCCATTGCCAGCCAGGCGGAAGTGTAATTCAGGCAGGTGAGGCAGTTTTCCAATTCCCCAGAGATACGCTGCCAACGTGCTCTTTATCGAGTGAAGAGGCGAGGAAATCCAGCCAAGTGAAACAGATGGATTTGAGTGACAGCTACCCCCGGGACCTGTCCCCGCAGCTTTCCGATCGGGAGGCAAAGCGCTGTGGCACTTCCACGACAATATGCCATCCACAAGGAGAGGCATTTATTGTGCAGTTTAAGGTTGCTGTGTTAGCTGCCTCATCCCAATCACTTGTCACTTCAATTCTGAAAGCGTGGGCTCAAATTAAGCCCAGGGACCTGTTACCGTGGACGTAAATAAATGAATTCTGACAGCACTACTGCACTCCCTAATTAGAATATACAACACAAGCCTGTCACTTGTTAGATGCTTTTAATTTCACACCAAAGCAATCATGATCAAATCGAAAATATAACATTGCCCGTGTTGGCATTTGCTCTTGAGCTGCCAGTCTGTTGACTGGACATCATGTAGATTGGAAAATAATTCTTGCTGGTTACAAAGCCAAAAATATCAGGTTCATTTTGGAAATGTTGTCACTCTACCCTTTAATAGATGAAAATATACAGGTAAGAACCATAGAATCCTACAGTGCAGAAGGAGGCCATTTGGCCCATCGAGTCTGCACCAACCACAATCCCACCCAGATCCTATCTCCATAAGATTTGTGATTCACAATGGCGAAGCGATGGGCTAGTAGTATTATCGCTAGACTATAAATCCAGAAACTCAGCTCATGTTCTGGGGATCTGGGTTCGAATCCCACCACAGCAGATGGTGGAATTTGAATTCAATAAAAAACATCTGGAATTAATAGTCTATTGATGAAACCATTGTCAATTGTTGAAAAAACCCACTAATGTCCTTTAGGGAAGGAAATCTGCTGTCCTGGACTGGTCTGGCCACTCCAGAACCACAGCAATGTCATTGACTCTCAGCTGCCCTCGGGCAACTAGGAATGGGCAATAAATGCTGGCCAGCCAGCGATGCCCATGTTCCACGAATGAATTTAAAAAAAAAATGCTGCATGCTCCTGATTTTCCCAAAAGTACTTTAAATCATCAGAAAATTGGGACCGCTCCAAAATGGACATGCGAACCTTCATCCCCAGTTCTACAATCCAACACTTGCATTGTTTGAAAGTCTGGGAGCCTCACCTCAGAAACCTTAACTGAACAAATTCAAAGTATAACATATCATTTGTGTTGGGGAGAAAATCCTAGTAGGTTAGAGAAATTTCAAATAATCAGGGATTTAAGTCATTAATAAAATACGAGCAATGAGGGAAATGACCTCAGACCAGACTAACAATTTAACAGGGAAAGAGCCTACATAAAGGCACATAAGAATGAGATTTGAACAAATATTTCTGATTTAAACATGTATTTTGGTATTTTAAATGTATTCACTGTATTTTACAAAGTAATTGTGCACTTTAGCCAAGAGCAGGGGTGATGGGATAAAGCCTACATAGATGCGACGGCATGATGGCACAGTGATTAGCACTGCTGCCTCACAGTGCCAGGGACCCGGGTTCAATTCCGGCCTCGGGTGACTGTCTGTGCGGAGTTTGAACATTCTTGCCGTGTCCACATGGATTTCCTCTGGGTGCTCCGGTTTCCTCCCACAGACCAAAGATGTGTGGGTTAGGTGGATTGGCCATGCTAAATTAATCCTAGTATCAGGGTGTTCAGCAGGGTAAATTTAATTGATCTATAATCCGGATGCTTCCTCCCCCTATTACTGAGGCTTCTTCCTCTGTTGCCTAGTAACCTCTGGCGCTTAGCTACAAAGGTCAAAGTTAAGGTTCCCACCAACTCCTGCTACATCAATGGCCAAATGAGACAGATGTACATTCTCACGACTGAGAAGGGACCTGTCTTATTTGGATAGTGTGAAAAACTCTACTCATAAGTAGCCCTGAGAACCTTACTGCTAGCAACTTACGCTGATAAGAACTTGCACATTCTGAGATCTTATTGTTTCCCAAGAATGCATTCTGTTTATCATAGAATCCTACAGTGCAGAAGGAGGCCATTCGGCCCATCAAGTCTGCACCGACCACAATCCCACCCAGGCCCTATCCCCTTATCCCCATATATTTACCCTGCTATTCCCCCTGACACTATGGGGCAATTTACCATGGCCAATCAACCTAACCCGCACATCTTTAGACTGTGGGAGGAAACCAGAGCATCCAGAGGAAACCCATACAGACATGGGGGAGACCGTGTAAACTCCACACAGTCACCTGAGGATGGAATTGAACCCAGGTCCCTGGCACTGCGAGGCAGCAGTGCTAACCACGCGAGGCAGCAGTGCTAACCACTGTGCCACCGTGCCAGCTCTGTCTGTGGTGGTACTACTGAGCCACTCTTGGTGATGGACATTGGAATCTCCCACCCAGAATACATCTTGCATCCTTGCCACCTTTATTGCCTCTTCCAAGTGATGTTTAACATGGAGGTGTATTGATTCATCAGCTGAGGGTAGCGGGATGGTACAATGGTTAGCACTGCTGCCTCACAGCATCAGGGACCCGGGTTCAATTCCAACCACTTGCTCACAGTTCTGAGACTTGGCAGGCTGAAGTTCAGCCAGGGATAGGTGAGGGAGTGGGATACTTTGAGATGAGAGTCACTGATCATAGGACAGTAGAGAGGTGCAGGAAGGGAAAGATGACAACGTTCCTGGTCAGGAGAGAGTTCCTCCTCAGGCAGCGTAGACATGTTGCAGATCCAAACATTCGTAGCATGGCTTTCAAAAGATGAACTGCTTAGAGTACATAATAGGTTGTTATAGTCATTGGAGTATTTGAGAGTTCCAGTGCCATCTGCTGTGCGGTATCTCTTAGCAGAGGGTTTGTTACTAATTTTAGGTTCTCTGGTGAATTCTTAGATGCTGCACTGTGACTTCATCAATGAACAGGCTCACAATCTTGTTTTATCATAGAATAGAATCATAGAATCCCTACAGTGCAGAAGGAGGCCATTCGGCCCATCGAGCCTGCACCGACAACAATCCCACCCAGGCCCTATCCCCATAACTCCACGTGTTTACCCTGCTAGTCCCCCTGACATTAAAGGGCAATTTAACATGGCCAATCTTTGGACTGTGGGAGGAAACCAGAGCACCCGGAGGAAACCCACGCAGACACGGGGAGAACATGCAAGCTCCACACAGACAGTCACCCAAGCCGGGAATCGAACCCAGGTCCCTGGCACTGTGAGGCAGCAGTGCTAACTATTGTGCCACCATACCACCCAAAATCAAAGTGGAGAGTGTGGACAACGATCACACTGCCTCTCACACGAAGCGACATAACTTAACTGAAAAGGAGTTAATAGCCACATAGGCTGAAGCCACGCCTACAGTGGGGCTTGACAGCCCTCAGATCAATGGTCAGAGTGATGAAGAATCTCCCCCTTGCACAGAAACCAGATTTTCCTCTCATAAGCAGGCTGGACCAGGCTGCCATCGTACAGCAGCAGAAGGACTGCAGGTTGGCTTTTTTTTATGCATTCATGGGACATGGGCATCGCAGGCTGGCCAGCATTTATTGCCCATCCCTAGCCACCCTTGAGCGGCTTGCTAGGTCATTTTGGAGGGCAGTTGGAATCACATGTAGGCCAGACCAGGTAAGGATGGCAGATTTCCTTCCCTAAGGGACATTAGTGAACCAGATTTGTTTTCTGACAATCGACAATGGTTTAATGGTCACCAGTAGATTCTTAAGTCCAGATATTTTTATTGAATTCAAATTCCACCATCCTGCTGTGGCGGCATTCGAACCCGGGTCTCCAGAACATTAGTTGAGGTTTTGGATTAATAGCCTAGCGACAATACTACCAGGCCATCACCTCCCCTGCAGCTTGTCTGGAGCTCCTGGTCCATCGAGATCCAAAATTTACCTGGATACCAACAACATCAGCCACCATTCTCACAGACCTGCTCCTGCCTCTGGGACTCCACTCAGGCTCAAGAACAACCCAGTTTCCAAATGTGGAGCAAAGCACAAGTGTTTAGCTGTAAAGAGGGCCCAGCACTATAAATACTTAGCCAAGCAGCATACTGTAGTATAAGGGGCTAACAGATGGGATATGCTAATGCTTGACGTTGATGATGTACCACAAGTCTACAAAATATTTACAGGGAAGGACAGGGTGGATAAGGATAAATTGTTTCCACTAGTTGAAGGCTGTAGAACTAAATCAGCCTGCGTCTGATTGTCAAACCCAGCAGTCATTACCACCTCCAACAAATATGCAACTGTGGGAGTGGCCGAGCCAGCCATGGCCACAACTGCGACCAAGAGATAGGAAGACCACAATTCCTGGGTGTAATGCCTCCTGGAGTGCCCAACCTGTGGGCACAGTGAGCGAGGAATTATGGGCAGAGACCTGTAGTGCTGGGTCTGCCCTTCCATATAGCCATCCCTGAATCCCTGTTCTCATTTCAAAGTCCCGTGGCACTATACCCGAAGCAAGGTACCACTAAAAGCACAGCTGATTCTTCTAAAAGGACAACAGAGACTTCATAAGATGCAACAGGAAGAATGAATCCATTCTCTAGGGTCTCAACCTCCAAGAGGTCGCTCAGTATGGCAGGGGATTCTTCCTCATCAGGAAGAGCCAATTCACTTCCAGCAGGCCTTCATGGGGACGCTTACTGTCCACTGCAGTGCTTTCTGTATCCTCTACCTCGGGTCTTACTATGTGGAGAACTAAAATTTTCAATCTCTGCCTTGAGGTCAAGTGGAAGGTGAGAGAAAGGGACTTACTGCTGAGTGTGTAAACTTCCTCAGCTTCTAAAGATTGAATTTCTACTGTCTCTAAATAAAAGTTTGAAGATAGTTGCTGTTACATATTTAAAAGGGCTGCAAGTTGCTTTAATCACATGATTTGATGGTGATGTCATTAGGGTGTTTGCAGAAGTTGCTGTAAGTTTAAGTTTGTACTCTCTGCAGTGCAGAGCACATCTCTTCCAATAAAACCTGTTGTATGTCAGTCTGAATCTACATGTGCAAAACATGTCTTTTCATGTTGTGTAAAAACCCACAACCCCTAACATGGTTAGGACATAATGGTTGCATGAAAGACAGTGAGTCATTTAAATGATGAACATCATCTGTTTTTTCTTGGATTCCTAGCAGCATGCCGACATCACCGCTCAACATTGATTGTGGCAAACATTGAGACAATCAACGATCTTTGTTGGTAAGTCTCTGCCACCTGGACCTTGTAACTTGATGTCCTGTGGATGAAGGTCATCAACTGAGGACAGTCGAGGACATCTATCTGCTAATATGTTAACATCAGCTCCCGTATCAATTTTAAAAAGGAGTAACAAAGCCTCAAAATTAGACTGTAACTAATCAGTAGTCTGGATTAAGACTATCGACCTCCCCCAGGAACTCTAGTTTCCTTCATTCCTGAACTTTCCATTTCCTGGCAGGAATGTGTTTCATGAATACCTGCTCGTCTGCAACCTCGATTAAAATCGCTGGATTTGCAGAAATGCTTCAAATGCCCAGTCTTGCCACACCGGATGTGTTCCACGCCCCACGATTGGCAGTCTTGGCATCTTTGCTGTGTTTTCACATCGCAACGCAAGCATCCCAAAATCTCTGCCGCCACAAACTTTACCACCCTTTCAAATGGTTTAGTAGGCTTTTGTGTGGGGAGGGCCATTACCCCTAGGCCCACCCAAGCCATAGAGTCATGTGAAGCCTCGGAGGCAGCACAAATTCTAACCTGGTTAAGTGCTCTAAGCTTGGCATACTGGATTTCTTTATCCACAGTAAGAAAGTCAGAGAGTTTTTCACCCTGGACACTCACAACTGTGCGATCATGGATTAGCTTGTCCTTTAGCACCCTGTATTGGCAAGAACTAGCTGGACGATATAGGTCAGTTGGAAATAATTCAATCGATTCCCCAGGTCATTGCGAGCCCTGGTTAAAAAATGCTCGTTCAATTACTAAGTTTTACTTTGAGTTGAAATAGTTGTCAAACGCTTTAATAATGGAATCAAAATCCGTGGTGGACTCCTGTACACCCTGCCTTTGGAGAGCGCTCTCTGCAACCGGACCTACCACATAAACAAAGGAACCAACGTGATGTTTTGACTTTTTTCATGAAAGCCTGATGCTGCTTGATATTGGAGAAAGTGGAATTTCCATATCTCTCACTGCTGGCCTCTCTGTGGGTCCTCCTGACTGCTAAATGGATAAGGGCAGGGAGTGCTCACCAGGTACAGTCATCGTTACCTCTCTCCAGTCTGCCTCCTTCTATCATTGAAATGTGTCACTCTGCTTTCAAATGTTCCCTCACCCTGTGGGTTCTTTTGATAGTAAGAAGTTTAACAACACCAGGTTAAAGTCCAACAGGTTTATTTGGTAGCAAAAGCCACACAAGCTTTCGGAGCTCTAAGCCCCTTCTTCAGGTGAGTGGGAATTCTGTTCACAAACAGAAGTTGTTAAACTTCTTACTGTGTTTACCCCAGTCCAACGCCGGCATCTCCACATCGGTTCTTTTGATAACACGGTTGCGGCCTTTGATGTCAGCCTTCGAATTGATCATAACTTTACCCTACAAGTAACCAGACCAAGTCACAGAGTTCTCTTAAACAACTGTTTTAATGCAAGCTATAGCAAGGACGCTGGTTAGGTGCATTGGCCATGCTAAATTCTCTCTCCGTGTACCCGAACAGGCGCCAGAGTGTGGCCTCTAGGGGATTTTCACAGTAACTTCATTGCAGTTAATGTAAGCCTACTTGTGACAATAATAATAGATAAAATAATTTTTTTTTAATTGCCAGCAAACTTTGGCCCAACATCACATGCACACACTCAAATATTGAGAAGACTGAGGGCGTTGTTTACAGTCCCCTTTCCAAACACTGGTCCCTAGCTACCGACTCCGTCCCTCTCCTTGGCAACAGTCTGAGATTAAGCCAGTCTGGTCACAACTTTGCCGTCACATTCAATCCTGAAATAAGTTTCTGACCACAGAATTGTGCCATCGCTAAGATTATTTATTTCCACTTCCTAAACATTATCCGATGTTGTCCCTGTCTTAGTTTACATGCTGCTGAAACCCCTAACCATGTCTTGTTATCTCCAGACTCAATTATTACAACACAATCCTGGCTACTCTCCCACATTCTACCCTCCATAAACTAGAATTCATCCAAATCTCTCCTGCCCCTATGAAAACTTGCAGCAAGTGTTGTTTCCCTATCACACCAGTGCTTGCTGTCCGCTAATGGTTCCCAGTTATGAAACCTCTTGATTTTAAAACTCTCATCCTTGTGTTCAAACTCCTCCAAGGCCTTGACCATCCCCATCTCTGTTATCTCATCTAACTCCGTGAAACCCTGAGATATCTGCGCTCCTCTAATTCTGACCACTTGTGCGTTGCCAATTTTAATTAGTTCACTATTCGCTCTGCCTTCAGTTTCCCCAAGATTTGGAATCCTCTCTCTGGACCTCTGCGCCTCTCTACCTTGTTTGTCCTTTTAATACACTTCTTGAAACATACTTCTTTAACCAAGCTCAGAAAATGCTGGAATATCCCAGCAGGTCTGACAGCATCTGAGGGGAGAGAATAGAGCCAATGTTTCAATTCGTAGCGTAGGTTAGAGGGATTAGCAGGTATATATGTAGGGAAATGGGGGGTAGGGCCTGGGTGGGGTTGTGGTTCGGTGCAGACTCGATGGGCCGAATGGCCTCCTTCTGCACTGTAGGGTTTCTATGATTCTATGAATCTGGATGACTCTTTGTCAGAGTTCAGTCAGAAATTAATTAATGCTGGCTCTAATATAAACATTCAGCTCTGATGAAGGGTCATCCACACTCGAAACGCTGGCTCGATTCTCTCCCCACAGATGCTGTCAGACCTGCTGAGATTTTCCAGCATTTTCTGTTTTTGTTTCAGATTCCCAGCATCCGCAGTATTTTGCTTTTATCTTTAACCAAACTTTTGGTCATTTGACCAACTACCTCATGCAGCTCAGTGCCATACCTTGTTTTATAACGTTCTTGTGAAGCACTTTGGGATGTTTCATTATGTTAAAGGTGCTATTTAAATATTTCCTATTGAACTGGAACATTGCCATTTGTGCTTTGATCGATCATTTGGACATTGCTGCCACCTTGTGGAACGTCTCTGGACTTACAGCACTGCTGTGCGCATCCAATTGCTTCCCATGATTATATTTCATGTGAAATTCTGACGTATGCTGTTTTACTGCAGTCATTAAGCTGTTTAAAATAAGTGGATTAATGCACTCTGAAAGTATCACATGTGGGCATGTTAACTAGTGCACTTTCAAATGGATTTAAACCCTTAAGCCATTTGGCATGTGGACCTCTGGTGCTTTGTGAAATGACGTGGAGGTGCCGGTGTTGGACTGGGCAAGAAGTGGCTCCTTGTGGCTCGTGCTACCAATCCCCCTTCTCCAATCAGCTTGGCTCATGTAGATCAGGCCCAGGACAGGGTGGTTTGGTCGCTCGCCCTGTCTTGTCAGCCTGGATCTGAAATGTCTCAACTTGTTGAGACTCTGAATTGGTTTGATTTGATTGAATTGGAAAAGCATATTTAAAAAAAATAACCCTATTGGACTTTAACCTGGTGTTGTGAGACTTCTTACTTTGTGAAATGTCACTGATTAGTTACATTTGCGATACATTTAGGATCTAGAACATGCGCTATATCCAAGCTGAACGACAGAAACGCTTGCAAAACTTGTAGAAGGGTGTTCCTGTATCGAATTAAAGCGTCACTTGAATGTATCCCCTATCTATACAAAACAAGTACTTGCAAAATAATAACATTCATGATTATGGGACATAAAATTAAGTGATAAATAGAATTCAGATTTTGAGTTTATGTTGTGTATAAGGCCAGATTTTCTGAGCAGTGTTATTTTTAAACAATGGAATTAACACATTTAAAAGAAATTTAATTAATGCTAGCTCTAATATAACACCCACAGTCAAAACCCTGTTCATTATTTTTCTTTCTTTCAGATTTATTCACTTCCAGTAGTTCTCACATTTTGTTTGCGTTGATGTAAAATAAAATAATTTGTGTTTCTATGTAACCTTACACAACCTCACCACGCCCCTAAGTGCTTTACAGCCAATGGAATCTAGTCGCTGATGTAATGTAGGAAAATAGTTATTTATTTCAGTGATTTTTTTTTCTTCTTCTTGTTTAACCTTTTTCTTTCCTGGTGGCTCAACAGGTAGCATTCTTGCCTCTGAGTTAGAAGGCTGTAGGTTCAAGCCCTACTCCAGGATTTGAGTACAAAAGTCAAGGTCAACATTGAGGGGATGCTGAACTGTCAGAGGTGCCGTCTTTTAGATGAGATGTTAAACTGAGGCCCTGTCTTCTCCCTGAATGTTCAATGCATTTAAGACTGTGATAAATAGATTTTTGGTCTCCCAGGAATGGAGAGATATGGAGAGCAGATGGAAAAATGAGGTTGACATGTTGGCACAGTGGTTAGCACAGTGCCAGGGATCCAGTTCGATTCCCGGCTTGGGTCACACTGTGTGGAGTTTGCATGTTCTGCCCATGTTTGCGTGGGGTTCCTCCAGGTGCTCTGGTTTCCTCCCAGAGAGAAAGATGTGCTGGTTAGGTGGATTGCTAAACTCTCCCTCAATGTACCTGAACAGGCGCTGGGATTTTCACAGTAACTTCATTGCAGTGTTAACGAAAGTCTATTTGAGACATTAATAAATAAACTTTATGATTGTATTGAATGGCACAGCAGGTTTGATGGGCTATATGCTCCACTCCTGTTCCAATTTTTTGTGATCTTGTGATCTCTCAGGTAAAAGATTCCAAAGCACTATTTAAAAGGAGTGCAGAGAATTTATCCCCAGCATCCTGGACAATATTTATCCCTCATTCAACATCAACGGAACAGATTATCTGGTCATTACCACATTAAGAAGTCTCACAACACCAGGTTAAAGTCCAACAGGTTTATTTGGTAGCAAATACCATAAGCTTTCGGAGCACAGCTCCTTCGTCATATATGATTCGTCATGACGAAGGAGCATTGCTCCGAAAGCTTAGAACATAGAACATAGAACAGTACAGCACAGAACAGGCCCTTCGGCCCACGATGTTGTGCCGAGCTTTATCTGAAACCAAGATCAAGCTATCCCACTCCCTATCATCCTGGTGTGCTCCATGTGCCTATCCAATAACCGCTTAAATGTTTCTAAAGTGTCTGACTCCACTATCACTGCAGGCAGTCCATTCCACACCCCAACCACTCTCTGCGTAAAGAACCTACCTCTGATATCCGTCCTGTATCTCCCACCACGAACCCTATAGTTATGCCCCCTTGTAATAGCTCCATCCACCCGAGGAAATAGTCTTTGAACGTTCACTCTATCTATCCCCTTCATCATTTTATGGTATTTGCTACCAAATAAACCTGTTGGACTTTAACCTGGTGTTGTGAGACTTCTTACTGTGCTTACCCCAGTCCAACGCCGGCATCTCCACATCATTACCACATTGCCATTCATGGGAGCTGGCTGTGTACAAATTGGCTGTTGCATTTTCTACATTATAACGGTACATCATTATCTGTAAAGCGCTTCAGGGAGAGTAAGATAAAGCAAAATACTGCGGATGCTGCAATTTGAAGTGAAAACAGAAAATGCTGGAAAATCTCAGCAGGTCTGACAGCATATGTGGAGAGAGAATAGTGCCAAGGTTTGACTCGAAATGTTGGCTCTATTCTCTCTCCACAGATGCTGTCAGACCTGCAGAGATTTTCCAGCATTGTTGGTTTTCACTTCAGGGAAAATGTTGGTTGTGAAAGGTGCTGTATAAGAGCAACTATTTCTTTTGTCAGACATACTTTGCACCTGCTCCCTGTGTCTGCATGGATTTCCTCCGGATGCTCCGGTTTCCTCCCACATTCCAAAGATGTGCAGGTTAGGTTGATTGGCCATGCTAAATTGCTCCTTAGTGTTAGGGGGACTAGCAGAGACATGGGGTTACAGGGATAGAGCCTGAGTGGGAGTGTTGTCGGTGCAGACTTGATGGGCCGATTGGCCTCCTTCTGCACTGTAGGGAATCTATAGAATCATAGAATCCCTACAGTGCAGGAAGAGGCCATTCAGCCCATTGAGCCCGCACCGACAACAATCCCACCATGGCTCTATCCCAGGAACTCTACATATTTGCCCTGCTAATCCCCCTGACACTAAAGGGTAATTTATCATGGCCAATCAACCACTGTGCCACCTTGTAATGATCTACCTATGATTCTACTGTTTTTGGATTGATTCCCATCTTTGGAATGTAGGAGGAAACCCACACAGACACGGGGAGAATGTGCAAACTCTTCACAGACAGTGACCCGAGGCCGGAATTGAACCCGGGTCCCTGGGTCTGTTAGGCAGCAGTGCTAAGCACTGTGCCACCTTGTAATGATCTACCTATGATTCTACTGTTTTTGGATTGATTCCCAAAGTAATTTCTTCCGGTGGATTATTGCTTATTGAGATTTTCTCTTGCTGTCTTTCAATGTGCTTGCTCTTTTTGAGTGTAACGTTTAGTTTTTGAGTAAAACAGTTTGACTATAACATTTTGAGTGTTACCAAAATAAAGTTTGTTAAATTTGTTAGTTTGAGTTAGAAACATAGAAACATAGAAAAACTACAGCACAATACAGGCCCTTCAGCCCACAAAGTTGTGCCGAACATGTCCCTACCTTCGCGATTACTGGGCTTACCTATAACCCTCTATCTTACTAAGTTCCACGTACTTATCTAAAAGTCTCTTAAAAGACCCTATCGAATCCGCCTCCACCACCATTGCTGGCAGCCCATTCCACGCACCCACCACCCTCTGAGTGAAAAACCTACCCCTGACATCTCCTCTGTACCTACTCCCCAGCACCTTAAACCTGTGTCCTCTTGTGGCAACCATTTCAGCCCTAGGAAAAAGCCTCTGACTGTCCACTCGATCAATACCTCTCAACATCTTATACACCTCTATCAGGTCACCCTTCATCCTTCGTCTCTCCAAGGAGAAAAGGCCGAGCTCACTCAACCTATCCTCATAAGGCATGCTCCCCAACCCAGGCAACATCCTTGTAAATCTCCTCTGCACCCTTTCTATGGCTTCCACATTCTTCCTGTAATGAGGCGACCAGAACTGAGCACAGTACTCCAAGTGGGGTCTGACCAGGGTCCTATAGAGCTGCAACATTATCTCACGACTCCTAAACTCAATTCCTCAATTGATGAAGGCCAGTACACCATACGCCTTTTTAACCACAGCCTCAACCTGCACAGCTGCTTTGAGCATCCTATGGACTTCTCATGACCCCAAGATCCTTCTGATCTTCCACACTGCCAAGAGTCCTACCATTAATATTATATTCCGCCATCCTATTTGACCTGCCAAAATGAACCACCTCACACTTATCTGGGTTAAACTCCATTTGCCACTTCTCCGCCCAGTCTTGCATCCTATCAATGTCTCGCTGCAACTTTTGACATCCCTCCACACTATCCACAACACCTCCAACCTTTGTGTCATCAGCAAACGTACCAACCCATCCCTCCACTTCCTCATCCAGGTCATTTATAAAAATCACAAAGAGTAAGGGTCCCAGAACAGATCCCTGGGGCCAATCATTGGGGCCGATCACTGGTGACAGACCTCCATGCAGAATATGACCCATCTATAACCACTCTTTGCCTTCTGTGGGCAAGCCAGTTGTGGATCCACAAAGCAATGTTCCCTTGGATCCCATGCCCCCTCACTTTCTCAATAAGCCTTGCATGGGGCACCTTATCAAATGCCTTGCTGAAGTCCATATATACTACATCTACTGCTCTTCCTTCATCAATGTGTTTAGTCACATCCTCAAAAAATTCAATCAGGCTCGTAAGGCATGATCTGCCTTTGACAAAGCCATGCTGATTATTCTTAATCATATTATACCTCTCCAAATGTTCATAAATCCTGCCTCTCAGGATCTTCTCCATCAACTTACCAACCACTGAGGTTAGACTCACTGGTCTATAATTTCCAGGGCTATCTCTACTCCCTTTCTTGAATAAAGGAACAAAACTCGCAATCCTCCAATCCTCCGGAACCTCTCCCGTCTCCATTGATGATGCAAAGATCATCGCCAGAGGCTCAGCAATCTCCTCCCTCGCCTCCCACAGTAGCCTGGGGTACATCTCATCCGGTCCCGGCGACTTATCTAACTTGATGCTTTTCAAAAGCTCCAACACATCCTCTTTCTTAATATCTATATGCTCAAGCTTTTCAGTCCACTGCAAGTCTGCACTACAACCACCAAGATCCTTTTCCATAGTGAATACTGAAGTAAAGTATTCATTAAGTACCTCTGCTATTTCTTCCGGTTCCATACAAACTTTCCCACCGTCACACTTGATAGGTCCTATTCTTTCACGTCTTATCCTCATGCTCTTCACATACTTGTAGAATGCCTTGGGGTTTTCCTTAATCCTGCCTGCCAAGGCCTTCTCATGACCCCTTCTGGCTCTCCTAATTTCCTTCTTAAGATCCTTCCTATTAGCTGTATACTCTTCTAGATCTCTAACATTACCTAGCTCCCTGAACCTTTTGTAAGCTTTTCTTTTCTTCTCGACTAGATTCATTACAGCCTTTGTATACCACGGTTCCTGTAACCTACCATAACTTCCATGTCTCATTGGAACATTGCTATGCAGAACTCCAGACAAATATTCCCTGAAAATTTGCCACATTTCTTCCGTACATTTCCCTGAGAAAACCTCTTTCCAATTTAAGCCTCCAATTTCCTGCCTGATAGCCTCATAATTCCCCTTATTTCAATTAAACACTTTTCTAACTTGTCTGATCCTATCTCTCTCCAATGCTATTGTAAAGGAGATACAATTATGATCACTATCTCCAAAATGCTCTCCCACAGAGATCTGACACCTGATCAGGTTCATTTCCCAATACCAAATCAAGTACAGCCTCTCCTCTTGTAGGCTTATCTACATACTGTGTCAAGAAACCCTCCTGAACACACCTAACAAACTCCTCCCCATCTACACCCCTTACTCTAGGGAGATTCCAATCAATATTTGGAAAATTAAAATCTCCCATCACAACAACTCTGTTATTATTACACCTTTCCAGGATCTGTTTCCCTATCTGCTCCTCAACATCCCTGTTACTATTGGGCGGCCTATAGAAAACACCCAGTAAAGTTATTGACCCCTTCCTGTTCGTAACCTCCACCCACAGAGACTCCGTAGACAATCCCTCCATGGTGTCCATCTTTTCTGCAGCCATGACATTATCTCTGATCAACAGTGCCACTCCCCCACCTCTTTTGCCTCCCTCCCTGTCCCTTCTGAAACATCTGAAACCCGGCACTTGAAGTAACCAGTCTTGTCCCTGAGTCATCCAAGTCTCTGTAATGGCCACCACATCATATTTCCAAGTAGTGATCCACGCTCTAAGCTCATCTACTTTGTTCACAACAGTCCTTGTATTAAAATAGACACATCTCAAACCTTCGGTCTGAGGGCTCCCTTTCTCTATCACTTGCCTATCCTCCCTCTCACACTGTCGGCAAGCTTTCTCTATTTGTGAGCTAACTTCCTCTCTCCCAGTCACTTCAATTTGATTCCCACCCCCCAACCATACTAGTTTAAACTCTCCCCAGTAGCCTTAGCAAACCTCCCTGCCAGGATATTGGTCCCCCTGGGATTCAAGTGCAACCCGTCCTTATTGTACAGGCCACACCTGCTTCAAAAGAGGTCCCAATGATCCAGAAACCTGAATCCCTGCCCCTTGCTCCAATCCCTCAGCCACACATTTATTCTCCACCTCATTCCAATCCTACTCTCCTGTCGCGTGGCTCAGGCAGCAATCCTGAGATTACTACCTTTGCGGTCCTTCTTCTCAACTCCCTTCCCAACTCCCTATATTCTCCTTTCAGGACCGCTTCCCTTTTCCTACCTATGTCATTGGTACCAATATGTACCACGACCTCTGGCTCTTCTCCCTCCCACTTCAGGATATCCTGGACGCGATCAGAAACACCCCGGATCCTGGCACCAGGGAGGCAAACTACCATCTGTGTTTCTTGTCTGCGTCCACAGAATCGCCTGTCCAACCCCCTCAGTATAGAGTCCCCTATCACTACTGCCTTCCCCCTCCTTTCCCTACCCTTCTGAGCTACAGGGCCGGACTCTGTGCCGGAGGCACAGCCACTGTTGCTTCCCCAACGTAGGCTGTCCCCCCCCAACAGCACTCAAACAGGAGTACTTATTGTTAAGGGGCACAGCCACTGGGGTGCTCTCTGGTACCTGACCTTTCCCCTTCCCCTTCCTAACCGTGACCCACCTGTCTGCCTCCCGTGGCCCCGGTGTGACCACCTGCCTGTAACTCCTCTCTATCACCTCCTCATTCTCCCTAACCAGACGAAGGTCATTGAGCTGCAGTTCCAGTTCCCGAACGCGGTCCCTTAGGAGCTGCAGCTCGACGCACCCGGCGCAGGTATGGATGTCCGGGAGGCTGGGAGACTCCAGGACCTCCCACATCCGACACCGAGAACAACAAACCGGCCTCACACTCATAATTCCCCCTTTCTTCAAATAACACAGGAAACAACTAAGAACTAAACCTACCCTGTAAATGTTTGTTCATTTATTCATTCAGTCAATTCCATACTCCAGGATCCCAGAGTCACTGGCCCCGCCCACAATGACTGGTCCCGCCCCCCGCCGCTGGCCCCGCCTCCAGTCGCTGGCCCCGCCCCACCCAGCGCCGCGCCTGCGCAGTGCGGCCGGGCCGGGCCAGGCTGGGACGATGCGGCTCCGCTCTTCGCTGTTCGCCTGCTGCGGCCTCCTGCTGCTGCTGGCGGGCATGGCCATGTTCCTGCGGGGCTTCTTCCCCGCTCCCCTCAGATCATTCGGCTCACTGAAAGCCAGGGTGGCCGAGATCCCGGCAGAGCCGGTGTCAGGTAACCGGGGGGAGGCCGGCCTGGGCCCGGGATTCTGTTCCGCATTCATCTCCTTCCCCCCCGCAGCCAGGAGCAGGAAGCACTGACTGACAATCCAGTGACGACCAGTGCCCTGCCAGTGACGACCAGTGCCCTGCCAGTGGCGACCAGTGCCCTGCCAGTGGCGACCAGTGCCCTGCCAGTGACCACCAGTGCCTTGCCAGTGGCGGCCAGTGGCCACTAGTGCTCTGCCAGTGGCAACCACTGCCCTGTCAGTGGCCACCAGTGCACTGTGTGTGTGCATTGCAGTGTGACCAGTGCCCTGCAGTGCAGCCAATGTTTTGCCAGTGCCTTGAAGTGTGGCTAGAGCCCTGCAAGTGCCATTCAGTGTGGCCAGTGTTCTGCCATCACCATACCAGTGTTGGCCAGTGGCCTGCCAGCGGAGGCCATTGCTCTACCAGTGTGGCCAATGTCCTTCAGTGCAGCTAATACCCTACAGACCTGCTGGTGCCCTGTATGACCCTGCTCACTCTATCATTCCAATGTTATATAGTGTTGCTTTCCATTAGCATAAGAACAGACACCGCACATCTGGCTTTGGATTGATTCTTGTGTAACTCTTCATACTTGTGAAAGCTACTATTTATTCGGCTCAAATTGCCTGGGCTGGGTGGTCGAGTATGGTTTTGCATGGTTGGCATTTGAGGGGTTCAAAGGGGATGTGGGAATCTTTGTCTTCAGAGGGCAGCTCGTTGATGTTAAAGACTGGGGTTGTAAGTAGGAAAAAAACACCTATCTACTTCTGCACAGTTCCAGAAATGTTTGCTGCATCACTTATTCTTGACAGATGCAGAACATGTTCCTTCTGCATGTTTGATGGGCAGCAGAACAGAAATAAATTGTGTTTATGTAGCTTCTTTCATAACCTGTAATGCAGGAGAAAGCATTGATTTTCACCAGAGCTGAAGGATGCATTTGCAGGTGGCAGTAAACACTAAATAAACATGGCGTAGCAACGGTGAGATGTGAAGGCTAGTCATAGCTTTGGTGGTAATTAGTCTTCCTGTTCTTCATCCTACTTTTTAGTGTATATATGATGTATTATACACATCATATATAAACATTCCAATGTATTAGAAACATAGAAACCCTACAGTACAGAAAGAGGCCATTCGGCCCATCGAGTCTGCACCTACCACAATCCCACCCAGGCCCTACCCCCATATCCCTACATATTTTACCCGCTAATCCCTGTAATCTACGCATCCCAGGACACTAAGGGGCAATTTAGCATGGACAATCAACCCAACCCGCACATCTTTGGACTGAGGGAAGAAACAGGAGCACCCGGAGGAAACCCATGCAGACATGGGGATAATGTGCGAACTCCACACAGACAGTGACCCGAGGCTGGAATTGAACCCGGATCCCTGGCGCTGTGAGGCAGCAGTGCTAATCACTGTGCCACCCTGTTCAGAATTTTTTAATTTTTATTTGACTTAATGGATTTGCTGGGTTTTTTTCATTTAAATTCTACATTTGCTGCCATTTTAAGTTTTCCAACCGGTTTACAAACTCTTCCGCTTTGTAATTTGAAATTTAGATAGAGGGAAGATTATTTTAGCAAGCACCTTTAGGGAATCTTCAAAACTGACTGGGCCTTAGGAATGGAGAAAAGGGGCTATAAAGCCAGTCAGCGAAGCAGTGATAACTTCACTGTATAGGCCAGTCAGCTGGACATCACTGGTAAGAGTGGGTGACATCCTGAAGGAATTAATTACGAATTAGAAAAATACTGAACTACGAGGAAGTGAATGTATCTTCGTGGAACAGTGATGATGCTTGACTAAGCTCTTACAACAGTAGTCTGCACAGTAAGAAGTCTCACAACACCAGGTTAAAGTCCAACAGGTTTATTTGGAATCACGAGCTTTCAGAGCGCCACTCCTTCATCAGGTGAATGCCTGATGAAGGAGTGACGCTCCGAATGCTCGTGATTCCAAATAAACCTGTTGGACTTTAACCTGGTGTTGTGAGACGTTTTACCATGCCCACCCCAGTCCAACGCCGGCATCTCCACGTCAACTGTAGTCTGAAGGGACCTCAGGCATATGGTCTATATCAACAAGCTTTATACGGAGTAACTGAGCAGTGGCCATAAAAGGACAGTCGCAGTTAGTTGCTAGATATATTGTGCTGCAGATACCAAAGTACATGTGAACAATGCCGGAGAGATCCATTCGTTGTTCAGTAAATGAACAAAATGTGAATAAAGTGTCTGTCCATTTTTTTGACTTAGGCCTCACATCAAACTGGACAAAGCCGCCATCTCCATTGTTTGGCAGGGTTGTTGTTATGTTGGTGGACGCTTTGAGGGAAGATTTTGTGTTTGGACCAAAAGGAAGACAATTCATGCCATATACACGACATCTTGTTGAACAAGGTTCCTCTCACAGCTTTATTGCTAAAGCTTGGCCCCCTACAGTCACGATGCCCAGAATTAAGGTAAGGCTTCAAAAGACTGGCTCATCATATAATGAAAAAGTTACCATTATGTTGGGACTTTTGAAAAACAATTATTCTATTAGTTTTATTTATGGCCTTATCATTTGTAGTGCTGCTTTTACTGTCTTGTGAATCTGATGTCAAATCTCTCTTATTTTACATTACTCTGTTTTCCCCAATTAAAAGTCCAATTTGTTTTATTAACCAAACTCCAGTTTACTGATCTATTTTTCTGTAATTCTATTTGTCATTTTTTTTGCCCATTTCAGTATGATAGTTCCTTGCCTAATGCTGTAGTTACATTCCTGAAAAGTGTAGCTTCAAATGAATCAACATGAAGCCAATTTGACTTTTCCATTTACTAGAAGCTTTAGTAAAGTTGGATTTTGTAGGAGCCTTTGGGTCAAAATAAAAATTGTAAACTCGACATCCTGTAAGTTTGAACACTAGATTGTTAAATTATTATATTCATAAATGAAATGGCTTTTAAAACAAAATAAGTTTTTAAGTTCATTTATTAGTGTCACAAGTAGGCTTATATTAACACTGTAATGAAGTTACTGTGAAAATCCCCGAGTCGCCACACTCCGGCGCCTGTTCGGGTACACTGAGGGAGAATTTAGCATGGCCAATGCACCTAACCGGCATGTCTTTCAGACTCTGGGAGGAGACTGGAGCACCTGGAGGAAACCCACGCAGACAAGATAAGAACATGCAAACTCCACCCAGACAGTGACCCAAGCCGGGAATCGAACCCAGGTCCTTGGCTCTGGTGGCTGATCACCACTTTCCATTCCTGAACCCTCGCTGTGTTCGGTGAACCAGAGGGTTGGCCAGTGGGAGGGTTGGTGAGCTCCAAAATGGTGCCGATTGGATCACGCAACCCTATCTCACACCTGCCACGAAACAATATTAATGCAAATCCACCAGGCTAAACGTGAATACCAGCCCCAATAAAGATACAAAGTTAATCAAAATGACTTAAAATCACCCAACTTCAAGCAATGACTTGCTGTATCTTGTCACTATCTCCTTGCAACTTTCTTTAAAGAGTGTGCTCTTATTTCCTCCAAGACTTGTCTTTTACAAATTCATGTTGGCTGTCAACCCTAGTTGTTTCAGCTGAATATTAATTGTATCCTGTATTACAGCCTTTGGAAGCTTACCAATGCTTGGGCTTGCTGACTGTTATATAAATGGTTGGTTTATTCATCTCTCCCTTTTTGAATATTGGTGTTAGAGTGGCAACTGGCCAGTCCTTTGTTACATCTTTGCTATTTTCATTTTAACTTGTCTCAGCATTACAAATCATGTGGTAATAGGGCCTGATACATTTTGTGTTCCACTAATTTTTTTGTGTATTAGTTTCTTACCTAAAATTCTATCTAATTGCTCCACAGCTTGCTCTTGTACGCTTTTCTTATTACTGTTGCATGAAATATGATTGAAAGTGCTCACTTAGCATCTCTGCCATTAACCCATCCTCCCTAATAGGACCTCCTTTGTCAACCCTACTTGGCCCTACCCTCATCTTACTATTCTTCCTTTCATATGCTTATAAAATCCTTTATTTCTTCTTGTTACCAGCCAGTCTATTTTGTATCCACCCTAAAGCTAGTAATTTTTGCTTCCCTTCCATATTTTTCATATTCCATTTTCTTATGCATTATTAACTGTACAATTGTTAAACGTATTTTTTTACGTCCAATTTTAACCTTAATTTTTCTAGTTAGCCAAGGAAGTTTTTGAATACTGAAGTTTTCCAAGAGGTCCAGAATGTCTCTACCTGTCGTTTATACACTGTTGGCACATAGCGTGAATTGCAATGATTTGTTACAACCAGTAATAACATAGAAATCCTCCAGTTTACAACCTGATCTTACTTGTGTAAAAGCATGTTATGTTACAGAGAATTTCCATTTTTAACATTGAAAAGACCTATGCGAAGAGATAGATATCACACTTTAGATGTGGGTTGATAATTGGCTATCTGTTCTTCAAAGCGCAGCATTGAAAAAGGCTTTGGACTTTGTAGCCTCTCGAGCTCTTGACTGGAAATAATGTGGAGAGACCTGACTCTTATAAAGAAGGGGAGGGATCAGAGAAACTGTTGCATGCTTGAGGGAATGAGTTTGAATGGAATTTAGATAAGTTGCTTTAGTTGTTAATTTTTGATTATTTGAAATAGTAGAATTTGAACATTGACATTGTAGTTTAGGACATACTTAGGGAAATACTGGAGGTGTTCCGATTTTTATGTTTTAACTATCTGGGTGTGTTTAGGCTATGATGACTGGCAGAATTCCTGGATTTATTGATGTCATCATGAACCTAAATTCTCCGACCTTGCTGGAAGATAATCTGATCTGGCAGGCAAAATCTGCTGGAAAAAGAATCTTGTTCTATGGCGATGATACTTGGATTCGACTGTTTCCCAATCACTTTGTAGAATATGATGGGACTACCTCTTTCTTTGTGTCTGATTATACTGAGGTAAGTACATTTTTGACACGTTTTGTGCTGTGCCAAATTTTGTTGATTTTCCTCCGAACACTTAGTGTAGACATCAAGGTTCAAATATAACTAATTCAACTCATTGTGCAATATACTTAGTATCAGAGCAAGGAACCAAAGGATAGTTTGGATGTGTGTTAAATAGAGCAATGAGCCTAATCACAAAAGATCTTTGGTTATAGTAGAACAAATTCCTTTCGAAAGGAAAACAGAAAATGCTGGAAAATCTCAGCAGGTCTGACAACATCTGTGGGGAGAGAATAGAGCCAACGTTTCAAGTCTGAATGACCCTTCGTCAGAGGTTATAGAGATATCACCGCTCAGCAGAAGCCAAGGAAAGATTGTATTAGAAAACTGTTCCACTCTCTCCTCCCAACTCCCTCAATTTTTACTTTTCTACTTAGCCAAGGAACTTTTTGAATACTGAAGTTTAAAAAGAAGTCCGAGGTCCTGTTATCTGTGATTTATACATCGTATTAGAGAGATGTTCCACTCTCTCCTCCCAACTCCTTCAATTCTTAGTTTGAAGGTTAGTGGTACGTAAAACTAAAGTAAAAGTTTATTTATTAGTCACAAGTAAGGCATACATTAACATTGCAATGAAGTTACTGTGAAATTCCCCTAGTTGCCACAGTCCGGCACCTGCAATAACATCAATCCACCTAACCAGCACGTCTTTCAGACTGTCGGAGGAAACCAGAGCACCCGCAGGAAACCCACGCAGACACGGGGAGAATGTGCAAACTCCACACAGACAGTGACCCAAGCCAGGAATCGAACCCAGGTCCCTGGCGCTGTGAAGCAGCAATGCTAACCACTGCTACGGTGCCGCCCCCTAAAAAACTAAACTTAAAAACTTAAAATGAAAACAGAAATGTTTTAAAGTTTGTTGTTATTTTATGTGTGTGAAAGCATCACCAAGAGCTTGACCAGAATCTGAAATTTGGTCACAGATCCATCCCATTTCTAATTGGTGCAGCACTGAGTGTTGCATTTTTAGATGTGTTGTCTTTCAGAAGATATGGTCAACCAAGGCCCCTTCTGCCTGTCCAAGTGGATGTAACACTAATTTAGAAACCAACAAAGGATAACTCAAAATATAGCGAGATAAATTGGAGTATGAGAGAAAACTAGAAAGAAATATAAACATAGATAGTAAAAACTTCTACAAGTCCATAAAGAGGAAGAGAGTAGCATAGTTAAAGTGAACATTGGTCCCTTCGAGGATGAAATTGGGGAATTAATTATGGGAAACCAAGAAATGGCAGAGACTTTGAGTATTCTGCATTCTTACAGTAAAGGACACACAAAGCATCCTAAGAATAGTAGAAAAGCAGGGAGCAAAAGGAAAGGAGAAACTTAAAACAGAAATAGTACTAGGCAAAAGGTACCAGAAAAACTAATGGGACGAAAGACTGACAAGTCCCCTGGACCTGATCCTCGGGTCTTATAGGAAGCGGCTGCAGAGATAGTGGAAGCTTTGATTGAAGTCTCCAAAATTCCCTAGGTTCTGGAAAGGTCCCAGCAGAGTGGCAAACCGCAAATGTAATGCCACAATTCAAGAAAGGAGGGAATCTGACAGCAGCAAACTATAGGCCAGTTAGTTTTAACGTGTCGTTGGGAAAATGCTATCGTCCGTTATTCAGGAGGTATTGGAAGGACATTTAGAAAATCATACAATCAGGCAGAGTAAACATGATTTTGTGAAAGGGAAATGATGTTTAACAAATTTATTAAGAGTTCTTTGAGGAGATGAGAAGCAGGGTGGATAAAGGGGAGCCAGTCGATTGATTTCCAAAAGACATTTAATAAGGTGCTACATAAAAGGCTACTGCACAAGATAAGAGCACATGCTGTTGTGAGGGATATATGAACATGGATAGAAGATTGGTTAACTAACAGAAAACAAGAGAGTCGGGATAAATGGGTCATTTTAAGATTGGCGAGCTGTAACTAGTGGAATGCTGCAGGGATCAGTGCCAGGACCTGAACTATTTATAATCTGTGTTAATGACTTGGATGAAGGGACAGATTGTATTGTAGCCAATTTTATTGATGGTACAAAGGTCGGTAGAAAAGCAAATTGACACTGCCTACGCTTCCCGGTGCCTCGGAAAAGCAGCCAGCATAATTAAGGACCTCACGCACCCTGGACATACTCTCTTCCGTCGGGGAAAAGATACAAAAGTCTGAGGACATGTACCAACTGACACAAGAACAGCTTCTTCCCTGCTGTCATCCGACTTTTGAATCAATCTACCTCACATTAAGTTGATCTTTTTCTACATCCTAACTATAACTGTAACACTACATTCCGCACCATCTCCTTTCCTTCTCTGTGTACATTATGCTTTGTCTGTATAGCGCACAAGAAACAATACTTTTCACTGTTTACTAATACTCGTGATAATAATAAATCAAATCAAAATTGTGAAGAGGAGACACAGTCTGCAAAGGGATAGAGATAGGGGAAAAATTAGCAGATGGGAGTATAACATGGGAAATGTTAGGTTTTTTAGTTTAGCTGGAAGGAAAGAAAAGCAGAATATGATTCAAATTGAAGGAGACTGTAGAATGCTGTAGTACAAAGGAAAGCAGGCTTGATGGACTGCGTGGCCTACTCCTATTTCTTATAACTGCATTTAGAAAATCCTAATTTATATTTGAGGAAGAATAGGAGATTGCCCTGGGCAACACTGATCTCTCAACAAACCCCACAAAAATAATTTAATTTGTCATTCATCCCTTTGTCATGACAAAAATAATTTAATTTGTCATTTGATCTTTGTTGGACATTGTGCAAATTGCCTGTATATTTGAGTACATGATGTGGAGATGCCGGCGTTGGACTGGGGTAAACACAGTAAGAGTTTTAACAACAGGTTAAAGTCCAACAGGTTTATTTGGTAGCAAATGTCATTAGCTTTCGGAGCGCTGCTCCTTCGTCAGATGGAGTGGAAATCTGCTCTCAAACAGGGCACAGAGACACAAAATCAAGTTACGGAATACAGAAGTCCGCACACAGGGTGGCCTAAACCGGGATGTTGGGTTTATGTCACACTATCAGTAACCCCCACAGCTTGCCTCCTGGACTTGCAGAATCTCACTGGCTGTCCTGTCTGGAGACAATACACATCTCTAACCTGTGCTTAATGCTCCCTCCACTCACATTGTCTGTATCTTTAAGACGTGGTTGGCTGTAGAGATTCGCATTCTAATCAGTATTCTGTAACTTGATTTTGTGTCTCTGTGCCCTGTTTGAGAGCAGATTTCTCCTCCATCTGACAAAGGTGCAGCGCTCCGAAAGCTAATGGCATTTGCTACCAAATAAACCTGTTGGACTTTAACCTGGCATTGTTAAAACTCTTACTGTATTTGAGTACATGGCAGAGATTTGCACTTCTAATATAATGCATTGGCTGTAAATCACTTTGAGACATTCTGAGGATGCAAAAAGTGTTGCATAAATGAAAGTTAACTCTGTTCATGTAAACTAGTTTATTTATTTCATTTGCTTGATTATTGTGTTCAAATTTCCAGCATCTGAAAGTCCTTTTTGGCATAGATGTTTTCAACACAGAACAAATTTTGTAACTAAACCATAGGTATCAGTGAAAACTAACCTTTAAATAACAGTCAAAACAAAACACTACCTGCAGTAGGTTGTATTTGGAATTCATATTCCTTGCTTTTTTAAATAAATGAATGTGTATCTTTTCTGAACAGGTGGATGAAAATGTAACAAGGCACTTGGACACAGTGTTAAAAAGAGATGACTGGGATTTACTAATCTTACATTACCTTGGATTAGATCATATTGGCCATCTGGCTGGACCAAATAGTCATCTGGTGGGACCAAAGCTTAGTGAAATGGATAACATTGTTCAGAAGATTCATGCAGAACTACTGTCTAAGGTTTGTAGAGTATCTGTAGAAGTCTCACTGATGTTAAAATGACTAAAACCATTGGCCTTTATCTGCAAGGGGGTTGGAATTCAGAAGTGAGAAAGCGCTCCTTCAGTTGTATAGAACCTTGGTCAGAGCCACTGTTTCATTTTGGGCATCAACCATGATCGAAGATATACCAACTCTGGAGGAGATGGATCACAGATTCACCAGAAAGATAGCAAGACTTATTGGGTTAAATTATGAAGCTTCTTAATGTATGCATCCTCCTTTCTTGCCCACCCATCATTTTCCCTCTAGCTCTCATTCTTTCTCTCCCTCCAACCAGTTCCCTTCTGGAGATCCTGCAGTCTTCACAAATCTGCTCTGTAATGGGCTTTCCTCGTCTTTGATGTGAATCTGTAGTAGGAGATTATGCATTCATGAAGGAATCAGTTGTGGAATATATTTCCACTTGAAAACATTAGGAGCATTGCATATTTTTCAATTAATTTGTATTTGAAATGAGTTGCAAATTATACTCAGTGTATTGGTATTAATGCATGTGCTTTTCTTGGCTGGCAATTTACAGGAAGGTGAAACCTCTCTGCCTAGTTTGTTGATATTGTGTGGGGATCATGGAATGTCAGATACAGGCAGTCACGGAGGATCTTCAAATCATGAAGTGAACACTCCATTGGTTTTGATCAGTCCAGCTTTCAGAAAGAAAGGTGAGGAACAGAAAGAAGCTTTGACCATTACAACAATACTGCTTTAGTACGTTATGCATTATTGTCGATCTTTAGTTGCGGGAGCCGTTCCAGTATTTCTCTTTTAGAATGAACTTTTTAAAACATCATTCAAGCTATGATTGTTCCTTAGCATGGCTGAGATTGTGAATGAAAGTAAAATATTTCAACAATAATTAGCAAGATTATCACCATTTATTTACATTTAATTGTGTACTTTGTGATTGATAGTTTTGCTAAATAAAAATATGAATGATCTATCCTTGCATCCAGTCAGACAAGCAGGGCGGCACGGTGGCACAGTGGTTAGCACTGCTGTCTCATAGCGCCAGGGACCTGGGTTCGATTCCCGGCTTGGGTCACTGTCTGTGCGGAGTCTGCACATTCTCCCCATGTCTGCGTGGGTTTCCTCTGGGTGCTCTGGTTTCCTCCCACAGTCTGAAAGATGTGCTGGTTAGGTACATTGACCCAAACAGGTGCCAGAGTGTGGCGGCTAGGGGAATTTCACAGTAACTTCATTGCAATGTTACTGTAAGCCTTGTTTGTGACTAATAAATAAACTTTAAATTTTAAGCATCACCTAACCTTAGCTCTTCCATTTTAGAGTTCAGAGTGGAGCTGTCAAGCTGAATTGATGCCTGTTTTATACTGAGAACATATATCTGTTGGACTATCTCAGTTCATGTTGTCTTTACATTTATGTAGTTTGAGAATAAACATTCATCCCATCATTCTGCATTTCATTTGAACCCAGAGGCAAAAGCACCATTTTAACAAGCAAGCAACCAATCTCTTTGTCACTTTTTTAACCTTCCTCATTCAGACTACCTCCGCAATTATCCCTCCTGTTTAGTTATTTTCTTGCATTAGTACAGTAGTTATATTGACAAGTGTACAGTGAAGGGAGTTTCTTTGAAAGAGACAATGAGTATTATCTGTGTTACCTGCCCACATGGAGCAAGCACTTATTTTTCTTTTGTGTTCCTCAATCATTTTGAGGGCAGCATGGTGGCACAGTGGTTAGCGCTGCTGCCTCACAGCGCAAGGGACCTGGGTTCAATTCTGGCCTGGGGTCACTGTGTGGAGATGGCGTGTTCTCCCCGTGTCTGCGTGGGTTTCCTCCGGGTGCTCCGGTTTCCTCCCACAATCCAAAGATGTGCGGGTTGGGTTGATTGCCCATGCTAAATTGACCCTTAGTGTCAGGGGGATTAGCAGGGTAAATATGAGGGGTTATGTGAATGGGGCCTGGGTGGGATTGTGGTTGGTGCAGACTCGATGGGCCGAATGGCCTCCTTCTGCACTGTAGGGTTTCTATGATTCTATGTTTTTATGATTTTCCATTGAAGTTAATACCTCCTGGATTCAAACCAAATGTAGAATGATAGGATAAATGATTTCTCTCAAATTGTATAAACTGAAATGATCGAGTCATCTTTAAACCCTGTATTGTATCCAGTTCATTCAGGTCCTTTGTAAGTCAAGCCTGATATCAAACCCATTTAAACAGTGAACATAGTCGGAAAAGAATTGATTGCAGGCACGTATACTACATTGTGCTTTTCTGATGATCTTAATATTATTGTTCTGATTTGTGTTCAATTTGTCCTTTTTAGCCCAACTCATTTGCCAAGCATGATTTGATGGACCTTCAGTAACTTCTTTTTATCATAGAAATCATAGAAACCCTACAGTACAGAAAGAGGCCATTCGGCCCATCGAGTCTGCACCGACCACAATCCCACCCAGGCCCTACCCCCATATCCCTACATATTTTACCCACTAATCCCTCTAACCTACGCATTTCAGGACACTAAGGGGCAATTTTAACATGGCCAATCAACCTAACCCACACATCTTTGGACTGTGGGAGGAAACCGGGGCACCCGGAGGAAACCCACGCAGACACGAGGAGAATGTGCAAACTCCACACAGACAGTGACCCAAGCCGGGAATCGAACCCAGGTCCCTGGAGCTGTGAAGCGGCAGTGCTAACCACTGTGCTACCGTGCCGCCTCTTCGTTCTACATTTTACTAATGTACACATTTGGAATGGGACTTGGAACTACACCCTCCCATTCCAGAAGAGGGTGCAGCCAAGCAATGTTTTGTAGGGTTGAACTCACTGCACTGTTTAAATGTAAGAGCTTATAAATCCAGCAGAACATTGTAGGAAGGAAGTGTGGGAGCCACCTGCAATACAGCTTGCACTGCATTCTAGTCTTCATCATTTGGCTAACCGGAACCAAGTTATCAGTAGGACAACAATGTTGGCTTTAGTGCCCCTAATTGTTATGGAAATCGTTCTGGCAGAAGGTTTAGTCACCAGACTACTTTAATGAAATAAAAGCAGAACGAGTTTATTAAATTTTCAGGCAAACGGTCGCAATAAACTCTAATAGTGACTCACACGTGCTCTATATATTTACTGTATTATGATTAGGTGGAGTACGCACAATGAGCTCTTCTTTCAGCTTTTGGTCTTAAGGCTCTTTGTTTTTTTTCCCCTTTCTGTCCCTTTGTCCCTTGTTTGTTCTTGTCTTGTTTTCTCGAATTCCCCACCATGTGAATCTGAATCTGATCAGGAGGCCCTCATTTATCCTGGCTGTTATCGAATTAACCCGTCCCTTCTCCCCAATCACTTTTTGCCTCGTGGTGATTATGCTTTCCTTGAACAAACAGAAAGAGTTTGTGTGGCTCTTCAAATTTACATAACGCCCTTTGTATTTACCTCTGTATCTCAAGGCTTTTACAGCCCATTCTTTCTTGTCTCGTAGAAGTTCATTCCATTCTTACACAAGCAGCCTTAAATGGCTTTTGCTACAGTAAGTAGCAAATCTTGACATCGACTCCCACTATCTTGGCATATTTTCTACACTGTGCCCTACTTCTAAGTTTCCTACTTTATCATCTTACCAAGACAAGTCCTAATAAAGTTAGATGTTAGCTTCTAATAACAAAGTTAGATTTTAACAATTAGTATTCTGGTTGATCACCTAATAAACTTACAATGAACAACACAGAAAATTGGAAAATATGCAGCAGCCTCATTGAGGACAATTTAGAATTTTCATGTCATGGGTTAAGTGTAATAAAGGAAGTTTTCCCCATTTTGTGGGTCAGTTGATGCTTGGAAAGAAACTTTTTGCAAAAGATCTCTGCTTCCAGGTTGTCTCATGCTGGCACTGCTATGTTCCGATGTGGAGATGCCGGCGTTGGACTGGGGTAAACACAGTAAGAAGTCTCACAACACCAGGTTAAAGTCCAACAGGTTTATTTGCTAGTGGCGTTTGGTACCAAATAAACCTGTTGGACTTTAACCTGGTGTTGTGAGACTTCTTACTGTTATGTTCCAACAGACAAGTAGGGTATAACTCCATTAAGGAATGTTTCAGAACAGCCTTTAAATATCCTGTTTTATAACAGTCATTCTAATGATTCTGCCGGTATCATCTGGAAATGAGCCAAAGCTTTAACTGAGGACACGTTATATTGAATTATTGAAAAACATCACTGATTATTCCTCATAAATCGTAAACCTGGCTCATGAAGGATTCTATTACGTAGTTTTGCTGATCAGAGTTAGAGAGCAAAGAACAGTACAGGACAGGAACAGGCCCTTCGGCCCTCCAAGCCTGTGCCAATCATGATGCCTGCTTAAACTAAAACTATATGCACTAACAGAGTCCATAACCTTCCATTCCCATCCTATTCATGTATTCCTCTAGATGCCCCTTAAATGCCACTATTCTGCCTGCTCCCACCACCTCTCCGGGCAGCGCATTCCAGCCATTCACCACTGTCTGTATAAAAAAAGTTGCCTCACATATCTCTAAACTTTTCCCCACACACTTTAAACCTATGTCCCCTGGTACTTGACTTTTCTACCCTAGGGAAGAGCATCTCACCATCCAGAATGAAGGTGGAATTTGATTGTTGCGCAACATTACAATTTTTAGATACTGGATAAAATGTTTGTTTAATTTTACTTATCTAACTTCCAGATTCCTTCGTTGTTTCTGAATACGTGGAGCAGACAGACCTGACTTCCACTTTGGCGTTGGGACTTGGTTTGCCTATTCCACGGAATAATTTGGGGCGTCTCATCCTAACTGTCCTTGAGGAAAGATCTTTAAGGGAACGACTTAGATATTTGCATCTTAACGGATACCAGCTTAGTAAGCTGGTTGAAGAGAGTATTCCGGCATATCAAAAAGGTAATGTCAGACAATAAGCACCACATTGAATTTTGGACGAGCCCAGGGTCTCACAGCAATTTCTAAAGGTGGGAAGGTTTATTTAAATGCCACTGGAGGTGCTGGGTAATTTGTCATAAATGTTTTCCAGTTCACTTTACTGCTATGTGCTCTAATATTGTCAGATCAAAATATTGAACTTTTCTTAGAAAGCATTATTAAGACACTCACCCTCCTTTTGTCCTGATAATTGTTTTTTGTCCACTATCAGTGAGGACACATTAGGATAGGTTTGTAAAGTCATGCATCCTTCCACTGGTTTGTTGCATTTGTACCCCAGTCTCCGCTAACTCATGGTCATGTTTCACTGGTTTCAGGTTGACCTAAATGAGGCTCCTGGAATCCATTGTGCTTTGCAGTAGGTAACAGTTAGGCCATTAACATCATCTCGGGATACTAGGAGTTATAATTAACTGTATTTTTCTGTAGCTGGTTGGAACAGACGCACTGGGTGGAATTTTCCCGTCCCGTCCGCCACGGGAATCGTAGCGGGCGGGACACAGACCATGCAAAGATCCGTTGACCTCGGGCAGGAATTTCTGATCTTGGGGCAAGCCAGAAAATCCCACCCACTCTCTTTGGGGCTGGAATTCTGCCTTAGAAATGCAAAAAGGACATGCATTTCTCTGAAATTCGATAGTCTGCAGTCACAGAGAGCATTAACATCTCCTTACAGGTATTGCGTCTCTGATGGTTTAAAATTCCTGTGCTATGTGTCATGTAAAGCCTTGAATATTTAAAAAAAATTAGAGTAGTCCGGTTGACGTTGACAAGTATTTATTTTCCATCCCATCTCAGCCAGGACACCACCCTTGCATTCAAAATTCCTCCATTTCCTCAGCATTCCGGAATCTCTAACCTCCGACACACTTCAGAAGCTTTGTGTTCCTCCAATTGTGGCTGTTTCGCATTTCTGAGTTCCATCGGCCCACCTTCAGGGGTTGCGCCCTCAGCTATTACAATCCCGCTAAAGTAAATGGCCTGCCGCATTCACTGTGGGGTGGCCACATGCACACACTGTGGCGGGGCCTTAAAATCCTGGCCTGTGAGTTGGTTGATAGATGAGAACAAAGAGTTTGGGTGGGAAATTTTGTATCTCTAGATTGGAACTGTGCCTGCTTTTAGAGATCGGCACATCAGCATCCACTAAGGTTACCCTCAGGCTTTCTAGCTGTGAAGTTTTTTTCCTTGCAGGACAGGAGTGGTTAGCCCCTTCATTTGGCCATAACTTCTTATTACAGGAAACTGAGGTTGTTGACTACTCTTATTTTGGTAACTTGCCTCAGCCTAGTTAAACATTTTTGCTGTTTACAGATTCTGGGTACGAAATGTTTGGAATAGCACAAAAATCTCACGGTTCCTGGATCAAACTTTACTTGGAAGGTAATACTTCGGAGACTCTTGCAAACATAGGAAAGAAGGTGTTGAGGCAGTATTTGGATGCCTTGAAGTTCATGAGTTCCTCACTTTCCAAAATTGTGGCACAGTATGATATGTACTCAATGATTGTGGGAACAATTATTGTGGTGGAGGTAGGAGCTACTGCACAATATTGACTTATTTTCTTTACCCCTTCCCTGTTCCCCATATTTGGTTGTTGACAGTATTATATGGTATAGAGAGAGGATGGTGGGATTGCAAAGCATCAGTTTGACAGTCTCTCATTGTGCGTGGACTCTTTCTGTGCTGGCAGTGCACCACTGGTAAAGGCCACTTTGTAAGTATCCAGAACTCACCCCTGAATGAAGCATTAGGCTTTTGGTTTATGCAGAAAAGCCTGTTTACATCCTCTTTCATAATATTTGATTGCATGTGAATGCAAAATGCACATATTTCAAAAGTTTGGAGAGGTTGCATAGACCATTTCCTTTAAGGGTACCATTGATGAGACTGCAGGAGCTCGGACTGTTCTCAGAGGTTAACGGGCAATTTAATCATAGAAAGAATCATAGAAACCCAAAGTGCAGAAGGAAGCCATTCGGCCCATCGAGTCTGCACCGACAACAATCCCACCTTGGCCTTATCCCCACTACCCCACACATTTACCCCACTAATCCCTCTAACCTACACATCCTAGGACACTAAGGGGCAATTTTCCATGGCCAATCAACGTAACCCGCACATCTTTGGACTGTGGGAGGAAAGCGGAGCACCTGGAGGAAACCCACGCAGACACGGGGAGAACGTGCAAACTCCACACAGACAGTGACCCAAGCCGGGAATCGAACCCAGATCCTTGGAGCTGTGAGGCAGCAGTGCTAACCACTGTGCTACCGTGCTGCCCATAATAGTAGTGGAAAGAATTATGACGGTATTTAGAATTAACACATGTTTTTGTAGAATAGATGGGGAGAAACTATTGCCACTGGTAAGAGGATCAGTAACCAGAGGGCACAGATTTAAGATAATTGGCAAAATAATTGGAGGATAGTTGGTGGTGGGGGAGGGGATGCAATTTTTTAATACTCTTTCACATTGTAGTCACAAGTCTGTAGCTTCAAACCCCGCTTTTGGGATTTGAGCACGTAATACGGACCAATACTTCAGCACGATTCAAGTGAACACCATTTTCCAAATGAGATGTTAAGCTAATACCTCACATATCTGTGCTGTAGGCATTGAAGGTCTTGTGACATTATCCACAGAGCTATTAATGCTTATTAATGATTTGGATGAGAATATAGGAGGCATGGTTAGTAAGTTTGCAGATGACACCAAGATTGGTGGCATAGTGGACAATGAAGAAAGTTATCTCCAATTGCAACGGGATCTTGATCAATTGGGCCAGTGGGCTGACGAATGGCAGATGGAGGTTAATTTAGACAATTGCGAGGTGATGCATTTTGGTAGATTGAACCAGGGCAAGACTTACTCAGTTAATGGTAGGGCATTGAGGAGTGTTACAGAACAAAGAGATCTAGGAGTACATGTTCATAGCTCCTTGAAAGTGGAGTCACAGGTGGACAGGGTGGTGAAGAAGGCATTCGGCATGCTTGGTTTCATCGGTCAGAACATTGAATACAGGAGTTGGGACGTCTTGTTGAAGTTGTACAAGACATTGGTAAGGCCACACTTGGAATACTGTGTGCAATTCTGGTCACCCTGTTATAGAAAGGATATTATTAAACTAGAAAGAGTACAGAAAAGATTTACTAGAATACTACCGGGACTTGATGGATTGAGTTGTAAGGAGAGGCTGGATAGACTGGGACTTTTTTCTCTGGAGTGTAGAAGGCTGAGGGGTGATCTTATAGAGGTCTATAAAATAATGAGGGGCATAGATCAGCTTGATAGTCAATATCTTTTCCCAAAGGTAGGGGAGTCTAAAACTAGAGGGCATAGGTTTAAGGTGAAGGGAGAGATACAAAAGTGTCCAGAGGGGCAACCATTTCACACAGAGGGTGGTGAGTGCCTGGAACAAGCTGCCAGAGGTAGTAGTAGAGACGGGTACAATTTTGTCTTTTAAAAAGTATTTAGATAGTTACATGGGTACAGAGGGATATGGGCCAAATGCGGGCAATTGGGATTAGCTTAGGGGTTTTTAAAAAAAAGGGCGGCTTGGACAGTTGGGCCGAAGGGCCTGTTTTCATGCTGTAAACCTCTATGAGCAGCTGGGAGTTCTCCCTATGCTTCAGTCAACTTTTCTCCCTCAAACCAACACCAGTCAAAACAGATGTACTGGTCATACAGTTGTAATCAAAATGGCTGCCATGTTGCCAATAAAAAGGAAACCACATGATGCAATGATGTAGAATGCATCACTTGAAAATTTGATTGCAAATGTTAAAACAAACATTAGAATCATAGAATCTTGCAGCACAAGAGGTGCCTATTTGAAATAGCTGTTTTCTCCAAAGCTTTGCAATCATTTGATGGAATACTCCCCACTTGCCTGGATGGGTGCAGGTCCAACAACACTCAAGAAGCTTGATGCCATCTAGGACAAAGCAGCCCGCTTATTCGGCACCACATACACAAACAGGGCAAATATCAGTACAATCACCACCCTCCATCACCAATGTTCAATAGCAGCAGTGTATTCTATCTACAAGATTCAGCAATTCACCAAAGATCCTTAGCCAGCACTTTCCAAACCCACAATCACTTCCATCTAGAAGGACAAGGGCAGCAGATACATGGGAAAACCACCACCTGCAAGTTCCCCTCCAAGTCACTCACCATCTTGACTTGGAAATATATCGCCATTCCTTCACAGTCGCTGGGTCAAAATCCTGGAATTCCCTCCCTAATGGCATTGTGAGTCAACACACAGCATGTGGACTGCAGCGATTCAAGAAGGCAGCTCACCACCACCTTCCCGAGGGCAACTAGGGATGGACAATAAATGCTGGCCAGCCAGTGATGCCCATGTCCCACAAATTAATTTTAAAAATCATTTCCTTTTCAAACGTACGTCAAATTGCCTTTGGAGAGTTGTGATTGAATCTGCTTCCAACATTCTTTCAAGCCTCATTCTGGAAAATGTGCAAATTATTTAGTGCAATTATTTAAAGAATCGCGAACCTTTACTGAGCAGCTTACTGAGAGATCAGATCTGCACCACCTCAACTCTCATCTGCAGCTGTGCATTTCTATTCAAGATAGAAGTTTATAAGCTCCAGAAATGCAGGCGACCATTTGATACCAAAAGCATGATTAACGTATTAATAGAAATTTGCTTTAATTTCTGTCTTTAAATGGTAAATCTATTGATATGTAACAAATGCTTTTTTATATTTTTAGGTTATTTTCCTTCTGATATTAAGTACTCCAGAGGCACTGGGCAGCACTGCTGAATTTGAAGTGTCGGTGTCATCACCATTCTACTCCCTCCTGTTTTATCTGCTGTGTCTGATGTTCGCAGCTATTCACGTTGTTGTATGTACATCGCTGAAAACATCTTGCTATTTTTGTAACATCTCCTGGCTACTTGTTGCGACAGTGATTGTACTGATATCTGCCCTGCAGTGTGTGCTCCTTTCAACTCTTTGGAAGCGTTTTGCAAATGGGAAGCCGCAACATAAAGTGAGTCACTAATGTTGAAATGAATCAGAGGGTGGAGAAAAATATCAGCAATTATACTTAAATTGAGATTTAGACTTTATGCAAAGGACTGTATATGTTTATAGACTTATATAGTTTATAAACTGTGCTTGTTTATAGACAAGTTCTTCTCAAGATAATACGAGCACCTGGAGCTAAAATTCTCCTAAACTTTGCAAAGATAGCAACTGCAAATGTTTAGATTTGGTGAGCACATATTTTATCCCAAGCCATAAAATGGCAGTGTGCAGAGGGAAGTGACTTGTAACTCATGAATGGACTTGCTTTTCCAGGTTGCTTTAATTTTATGTTGCCCCACCTCTGCAGTTGTTGCACATCATATAACCCTAAAGGGTGTGGTGTTATAGAGTTATCGTTAATTCTTTAAAAGATCAAAGGAGTTGTCAGATAGATAGTGATGAGGTAAGTGAATGGGTTAAAAGGCAGCAGATGGAACTCTTTATGAGGTGATACATCTTAGTTTTTTTTAAAAAGCAGTGATAACTATACATAGAACATAACAGTGCAGTACAGGCCCTTCGGCCCTCGATGTTGCGCCGACCAGTGAAACCAATCTAAAGCCCATCTATCCTACACTATTCCAATATCATCCATCCTGTGACTAAAAGTAAGCTCCATCATGTGGAAGAGCAGAAATATTTGGAAATAGAGGTCACAGGATATTAAAATATCCTCATATTTTGTCGAGTACTCTGTTGATTGATAAGTCTACTAAAACAAATTCTGGGTTTTATCACAAGTTGGATGAAATCTTAAGATTTCAGAGTGCTGTGCAGATTACTGGGCTTTATGAGAAGTGTAATGAGCCTTTAAAGAGGGTGTAGCGTGGATTCACTAGAATTTTGCCTGGCATGGGGAAATACAAAAACAGAACATTCCAAGAATTTTACATTTCCTTTTGCATTTTCTGTTAAGCCACCAATAATGGAATACTAAAATTTAAAATCATGGAATACTAAAGAGGGTATGTAGATGCAGGGTGGCAGAGTGGTTAGCACTGCTGCCTCACAGCTCCAGGGACCTGGGTTCGATTTGTGGCTTGGGTCACTGTCTGTGTGGAGTTTGCATGTTCTCCCCGTGTCTGCGTGGGTTTCCTCCAGGTGCTCTGGTTTCCTCCCACAGTCGAAAGATGTGCGGGTTAGGTGGATTAGCCAGACTAAATTGCCCCTTTGTGTCAGGGGAACTCGCTAGGGTAAATGCATGAGGTTAAGGGGATTGGGCCTGGGTGGGATCATGCTCGGTGCAGACCCGATGGGCCGAATGGCCTCCTTGTGCACTGTAGGATTCTATGACTCTATGATAAATGCAAGTTTTTCTTTCTTATCTGAGAGGTTTAGAAAAAGGGGCCTAAGGCACAAGGTTCAACTGAAGAACTGTTGAGCAAGAGAAGTAGCTGTGGAATTTACTGCCAGGGTTAATGGTGGAAGCAGAAATGAAGTCAACTTCCATGTTTAAAGTTTATTTATTAGTGTCACAATTAGGCTTAAATTAACACTGCAACGAAGTTACTGTGAAAATCCGCTCAGATTGGGGTTGATGGCTAAAAAAGGGGTTGAAGGGAGAGGTGAACAGGAGTGGTAAATATAATTGGAATTATTTGCTCATGTGAAGGCTAAATGCCTGGTTGGGTTGAATGCTCTGCGTTGGTGTTGGAATTTTGTTTTGTTTTTTGATTAGTTAAAACCTCCTCCAGAGCTGCCTGGGTAACATTTTTGCTTTCATTACATTTGAGCATTCACTCTTAGTTGCAATAAGTAGTCCAACATTCCTTTCTGGTGCTGCATATACTTGAGTTAGTGGCATGAATGTTTTGGGTCAGTAATAAGGCAGTTATTTGTATGTGAAAAGCATAATCAGGCAATGTGTTACACATCAGCCATTGAATGAACTCAGTTCCCATGGTTTAGCTCTTTCCATCTCATTAGCTACTGTTCCTGCTGTTATTCTATTTTAGGGGGGAGGCGATGGCCCAGTGGTGTTATCGCTAGATTATTAATCCAGAAACTCAGCTAATGTTCTGAGGATCCGGGTTTGAATCCCGCCACGGCGGATGGAATTTGAATTCAATTTTTAAAAATCTGGAATTAAGAATCTACTGATGACCATGAGACCATTGTCGATTGTCAGAAAAACCCATCTGGTTCATTAATGTCCTTTAGGGAAGGAAATCTGCTGTCCTTACCTGGTCTGGCCTACATGTGACTCCAGAGCCACAGCAATGTGGCTGACTCTCAACTGCCCTGCGAGCAAGGGTAACTGGGGGTGGGCAATAAATGCTGGCTAGCCAGTGATGCACATGTCCCACGAATGAATTAAAAAAATTTTAGATTGACTGAAATTTGCTGAGATTGACTGATTCTTTTCTGATTTCTGCTATTTTAGGTTAGTGTAAAAATCAGTGACAATTGTTGAATAAATCCATGGAAAGTTTACTGTTAAGTAAGTTCTGATTAACTAGTCTTGTGTGATTCCTTTTCCTGACAGAGTTATGCAGCAATTGATTCCAGCTGGTCTGAGCTAGATCTGCTTCTATTGCTTGGGACTTTTGGACATACTCTGAGCCTGGGTTCCAGCAGTTTTATTGAAGAAGAGCATCAAACCTGGTACTTTCTGCTCAACACGCTTCTGTTAGTGCTCTTTCAAGATGTCTGCAGGAAATATTTTGCAGCCACTGACCCCAAAGGGAAACTCAAACAGGACAGGAGCCCAGAAGACCGCAGTGAACCGCAAACCACGATCCAAGGCTTACTCGGAACTTCCTATTGTGACCAAGAAGACGATAAATCCAAAGCTTATTTAAGATCAGATGGAAGCTGTGAAAGGTGGTTGGCCTTATTGTGCCCCTGGGTTATCCTCATATTTTGTCGAGTACTCCGCTGCCTGAACCAGACTGGCATCAAATGGGCTCACGAACCAGACTTTGGCCATTGGCTGACAAGGTAGACACACACAATATTGTATCTTGATTCTTCCTTGGCCTTTGATTTCAATATTTTATATCACAGTGTCAGCCATAGCTCAGTTGATAGCACACTCGCCTCTGAGGCACAAGGTTCAGTGTTCACCCCTGGACTTGAGCATAAAATTCATAGCTGCCATTCCGTGCTGCTCTGCTGATGACTTGTTTTACGATGTTGATAGGTTAATAATTTTGTGTCTTTTTCTTTGCAGTTCCAGTCATAGAATTGAACTCTCCATACTGACAGCAATATTCCTCTTTTTGATCTTTATTTTGGTTCAGAGGACATGTTCCTCTGTATCCAAAGCAGCACTGGCACTAGGGCTGGTGGGAATTTACTGCTATCGTGCAGCCATTGGCAATGTAACATTTCCGTGGAAGCCAGATAAACATGATATTTCAAAGTAAGTACTTTGATAACCTGTCTAAAGAATGTGTCACATTTGTTCAGTTTAACATAGCAATTTAAAGTTTAAATTTAAAGAAAAACCCAAGTTCACAATATTAGATACATTAGACATGTTGGATAATCATTCATAGATAATCATCTTGGTGGAAAGAGTAATTGAATAATTAAATGTGGCTGTTCATGGAACATGATTGATGGGCTGAATGGCCTTTTCTCTCTTTGTTTCAAGAGTTCCTGTATGAATGAGTTGAAGTACTGCTTTGCACAGTAAAACATTTTAAAATCAAAGTGACTAGTTTGTAGGAAATTGCATCAGCAATGTTCAACGTTCTTCAGTTAATCTAATGTTTTGATGGTATTGGTTGTGGGAATACTAGCCCGGGAAAAGTTGTTGCTTGTCTTCAGATGGCTTTGAATATCTATCAGAACAGGCAGCTGGAAAGTGTAATGTAAAGGCAAAATACTGCAGTTGCTGGAATCTGAAACAAAAACAGAAAATGCTGGAGAAACTCAGCAGCTCTGACAGTATCTGTGGAGAGAGAATAGAGCCAACGTTTTGAGTCTGGATGATCCTTTGCCAGAGTAACGAAGGGTCATCCAGACTCGAAACATTGGCTCTATTCTCTCTACAGATATTGTCAGAGATGCTGAGTTTCTCCAGCATTTTCTGTTTTTGTGTCTTGAGTTTTAATGTCTCTTTTAAAGCGCAACATTTTCAGCAATGCAATACAACAATACTCTTTCAGCAATATTCTTTCATACAATACCACACCGTGGTTTGATACTGTAAGGCATGTGCAATATATCAAGAGCAGCAACGCAGAGGAGATTCACTAGGTTGATTCCAGAGTTCAGAGGGTTGGCTTATGAGGAGAGACTGAGTAGACTGGGACTATACTCACTGGAATTCAGAAGAATGAGGGGAGATCTTATAGAAACATATAAGATTATGAAGGGAATATATAAGATAGAAGCAGGCGACACTAGAACTAGGGGGCATGGCCTCAAAATAAGGGGGAGCAGATTTAGGACTGAGTTGAGGAGGAACTTCTTCACCCAAAGGGTCGTGAATCTGTGGAATTCCCTGCCTGGTGAAGCAGTCGAGGCTACCTCATTGAATGTTTTTAAGGCAAGGATAGATAAAGTTTTGAACAGTAAAGGAATTAAGGGTTATGGTGAGCGGGCGGGTGAGTGGAGCTGAGTACATGCATCAGCCATGATCTTATTGAATGGTGAAGCAGGCTCGAGGGGCCAGATGGCCAACTCCTGCTCCTAATTCTTATGTACAGTTAAATCTCTTGACTCTGGGCAAACCTTACAGAAATGGTGAACGTCTTGGGGCATAAAGCAATCTGGTTTTAGTTAATGGGGCATTTGAATCAACCAAATTCTGGCTCATTAATGGAAATGTTATTGGGAACTGATTCTTCCTACTCTGTTCCAGATATCCAGGATCATAATGGGTAAGTGGTTGCTGGCTGGATAGGCAGTAGAACATGTTTCCGTCCTCTGTGCTGGTATTCTGTAGGGTATCAGGCTAGTTAAATTCCTTTGCTGATTGTATATTTCTAAGCTGTTGCTTTTTCAAGCTGTACCTGAACTCTCTCGATTTGGATAAGTGAAGTGAGAGAGTATGCACGCCAGACTGGACAGTTGACACTCTACTTGGGTTAATTCCTCATGTTTTCACAATAGAGAAAATTCCTAAACATGCGTTGGGCCTCCAGCCGACCAGAAAAATTAACTCACCAATGGCCGTTTCATTCTTTGTAGCTGTTCTGACTTAACTAGCTCGTGTGAAGGGAGTGGGGTGGGGCTTGAAAAGAGCACCCATGACCCAAATCTTCCAACTTGTCAGACACTAGACCTAAGATGCGTGTTGGAACACTGTGGCAGTCCTGATGCACAAACTGATGTAGGAATTGCTTGGGAAGTTTATACTTTAGATGGACAATTTCCCTGCTCACCGGAAGCCTCCACAAATGTTTCTGACTCAGCAATAGTTCAGGGACTTCAGACAGTTTTGATGTACTTACTGGATAGTTACAGGGAAATTGTTAGACAGAAAAAAGTCTAGTCTAACTCCTGGGTAACTACACAACTGACCGCCCCCCCAATCATTCATACTGACTCCTCTGACTAATGCCTCAACCCCTTGAGCCCACTGGACTGAACTGCCCCCCCCCCCCCCCCCCCCAACCAACCTACCACCTTGTTTGCCTGCCACCACATCCACCAACCACCCTACCCACACCTGATCCACCTACCCACCCTGCCACTCTACCTATTCACTTACTCACCCATTCACTAACATTGATCCATTCACCTATTCATTAATATTCAGACTAAATGTTTAAACTTACCAAATGGCAGCTAGTGCGGCAAAAAGGGTGGGAGGGTGTCCTGTCTTCCCCCTAATTCTACAGCGTTGCAATGGAGCTCTCGGAGGGATGCTGCACTCTGCATTTCTGCTAAAGTTGACCCAGCAAGAAATGCAGAGCAGTGTCAAGGTGGGGTAAGGTTTGAGTGAAGTGGTAACCTGGCGATGATTGTGGACGGTCCCAGCCCATGAGTTGTAACTGTTATTCCTGTGCTGTTAATCACATAAGGTTGTGCTTCATGCAGCTGTGTTGTACAAACTGTATTGCTTTGGACCCTCTGTCTCACTCAAGAAGTTTAAAATCACGAAAGCCTTACATAAATGGAGAGAGACTGTTTTCAATGGCTAAAGATTGATAAGGAGACAGCACAAATTGGAAACAATTGGCAAGGGAACCAGAGGCAACATGAGGAAGAACTACACACTGGTTAGGATAGGAATGCACTGCTTTTTAGGCTGGTAGAAACAAATAAATAGTTGGAGAAAAAAAATTGCAGGGATATGGGGAAAGAGCTTGGAGAGTGGGTGTAACTGGGTTGCTTCAGAAGAGCTAGTGCAGACTCAGACACACAGTCAATCATTTACAGCTCAGAAGGAGGCCGTTTAGCCCATCAATGGGCTGAATTACTTACTATGACGTACGGTTCAGTGATTCTTACGGTTCAAATGTGATCATTTTTATTTTGTTTTTGTTAGGGGAATTACTGAAGCCCGTTTTGTTTACGTGTTCATCCTTGGCATTCTTTTTACGGGAGTCAAAGACCTGTTGAAATCTGCATTCGCTTCCCCAGACACGACGACAAACAGTAGGGGACTCTGGGAAATGTACAATGGACTGGTGCTCTTGGCTGCATTGCTTCTCCGCCCTCACAACTTGCCCGTGTTGCTGTTCACCCTCATGGTTCAAATGTTATTGACCAGATTTATATGGAGGCTATTGGATTATGATGCTGCACAAATTACCATCATCTATTACTGGTTTGCCCAGGCCTCATTTTACTTTCAGGTATCTCTATTACTTCGCTTTTGTTAAGCATTGTTTAATTCTGAAGTTTAATTTCCAGCAAAAAGGATTAAGATTTTTAAGCTGTTTAAACCCATTAAGATGACAACAATGCATTAACTAACTACAGGGTTTTTGAACCATTAGCACACTTGGGAACTATTGCCAATCCCAATTGAGAAATTCAAAACTAATCGCACTAAACTCCATAAGCTAGGTCCATTCAAAAGTCTGATGGCAACAGGGAAGAAGCTGTTCTTGAGTTGGTCAGTATGTGACCTCAGACTTTTAAGAGAAAAAAGGGCGACATGGTTAGCACTGCTGCCTCATAGTGCCAGGGACCCGGGTTCGATTCCCGGCTTGGGTCACTGTCTGTGTGGAGTTTGCACGTTCTCCCCGTGTCTGCGTGGGTTCCCTCGGGTGCTCCGGTTTCCTCCCACACTCCAAAGATGTGTGGGTAAGGTGGATTGGCCCTGGTGTCAGGGGGATTTAGCAGGGTAAATGCGTGGGGTTACGGGAATAGGGCCAGGGTGGGATTGTGATTAATACAGACTTGATGGGCCGAATGGCCTCCTCCTGTACTGTCGGGATTCAATAACTCTTCTATAACTCTAAAGCAACCTCTTCTTTAAGGCTTTTATTTTCTCCTTTCAGTGAGTTGTCCTGACCTGATTAAAATATTGCTGGCTGCTTGTCAACATCAATCAGATATGAAGATTTTTTAGTGTCCAGCCTTGTGACTTTTGTACATTCCTCAATACCAGTCAACATGGCCATTTCAGGACCATTTGCCACCTAGCCTCAATTTTTAGGCTGGTGGGATCAGAGAACTTCTGTGAGGAACCTCTGAGGAAAGACCAAAAAGAATCAAAGTTAGATTTGGGGGTGTGATGACACCTCCATCTGAAGGTCAAAATTCCCCTTCTTACTGGGAGTGCCCACCCCCTAAAGGGGACTTCTGGGACTTCCTACTTCTCACCTCACAGACCCTGACTGCCATTCTGGTTGGTAAACCCCCCCCTCCTCCTCCCCCCTCCCCATGGGCTTTCCCTATCCTCACCGACCTGGGACCTCTTGCACTTACCTTGTCCTGCGACTCTGGCACTTATTCTCAGGCAAATTGGTATAATTCCTCTCCTGTCCATTGCAGGGACTGGAGAACTGCCAGCCAAAATGATTGGTGGGCAGCTCTCTCTGAGGCGGGACGTCCGCCTGGGTGACGGGTGGAAGTCTCACCTGCAGCCAATCGACCCTCAGTGAAGCGTAAATTGGTTACGGGCAGTTGGAGTCGGAAGGGATGTGTCCCCGAGGCCTCCTGAAAAATGCAGGCCAATGTGGGATTGAAACTACTGCTCATGTGGAACATAAAACACCAACATGGATGAGTTGGGCAGCCTGTTTCAGTTTGAGTTACAGAAATGACATGCAATTCCATAGTATCCAGGGCAAGAACTTTGTCCCATCTACAAGTCAACTCCATCCCACCACAGGATGACCAGGTGAAAAATGGGCCATTGAGAGGCTGAGCTTTACACCACTTCTGACCATGTTGTGAAAAGACATGACACTTGATGGCTTCAGATGTCTCTGGCAACAAGAAAATTATGAGCCCAAAACAAATCTGGGGTGGCACGGTGGCACATTGGTCGGCACTGCTGCCTCACAGCACCAGGGACCTGGGTTCAATTCCGGCCTCGGGTAACTGTCTGTGTGGAAGTTGCACATTCTCCCCATGTCTGCGTGGATTTCCTCCCACACTCCAAAGATGTGCGGGTGAGGTTGATTGGTCAGGGTAAATTGCCCCTTAGTGTCAGGTGGACTAGCTAGGGTAAATACAAGGGGATATGGGGATCGGGCCTGGGTGGGATTGTTGTCGGTGCAGGTTCGATGGGCCGAATGGTCTCTTTCTGCACTGTAGGGATTCTATGATCGCATCTGCATCAGGAATGAGAGTTTAAGATGTGATTTTTCACTTATGCATTTATTCGAGGAAATAATAGACAACACACAAGGATTGAAAACTTGATGCAGTACCTGCATTCCTACTGAGCTGAGTAATAGAATGACCAATTCTAAATCTCCCTCTAACCTTGTGTGACAACAGTACAGTTTTATACCTTCTGCTGAAGGCCATTAAATCATAATTTTGCCATGATCTTTAGCATCAGCTCCGCATTCCAAAGATTTGCTTCAGTGGGTGGCCATCACTTATCTACGCCCGTAATGCACTGCTAGACATAACATGAATGGTCTTTCTACTTGTGCCTTCAGAAAAAGGTAAATGTATGGTTGTAAGATAAACTGTTCATCAGATTATAAACTACACACAGAGCAGAAAACTGTCTTCTATTATGAAAGCTTGTATCAGCTGTGAAGTTCCCTGGAGGTCTGGGATAACCAGACATGTGGCAGGTGCTGCTTATTTATTGTCATTTAACCAGAAAGTAAGAGACCTCAATACAAACTGGAAACTGAACACGATCTCACGTAGCATGGCCTCTCTAACATTGTCCAGGATCATATTCACCCCCCACTGCCACCATGTTCTACCAAGCATAGTGACTTCAGGGTTCAATATATTAGTGCTGCCACAGGATGTTAATAGACATTTCTGAGTTGTGCCCCGTTATTCTTGATTTTTCTTAACTTGCATCAGCTCAGGGTTCCAAAATACCTGTGGGCGTAGGTTTCATGGCCTTGTCAGTCTTAAGCCAGTAAAACAGATAAATGTATTTGGAAAGAAATTGAAGCTACACAAAAAAAAACGGGGAACTAACCTTCTAATCCAGCTGCACAGCAATAGAGGCCTTGAATGTCTGAGCTGATGTTTCTAAGATGCTGTTGTCAGCAAACTCTGGAAACTCTATTCATTTGATACACAATGGAATCATGAACTTGAAGGTTGTATTGAAGAATCCAGTTCTTCTGTTCCTAACAGTACTCGCCCAACTCTTGCAGATTAGAGTTTCTCGGGTCTGCACTCAGTTTTGTTAATATACCAATATTTATCCATCTGCTTTACCAGATTTCCTTTTATTTGTTTTATATTGCACCTGATTCATAGGATAGAATCCCTACAGTACAGAAGAAGGCCATTCGGCCCATCGAGTCTGCACCGACCACAATCCCACCCAGACCCTATCCCCGCAACCCCACATATTTACCCTGCTAATCCCCTGACACTAGGGTCAATTTAGCATGGCCAATCAACCTATCCTGCACATCTTTGGACTGTGGGAGGAAACCGGAGCACCCGGAGGAAACCCACACAGACACGGGGAGAATGTGCAAACTCTACAGACAGCGACCCGAGGCCGGAATTGAACCCGGGTCCCTGGCGCTGTGAGGCAGCAATGCCTCACTGTGCCACCGTGCCGCCCTAAAACAGGGAACTAACCACGAACTAACCTTCACATTGAGAAAATCACCAACTCTTATTATAATGGTCAGACATCAAAATTCAAACATGTCAAACTCAGTGATGTATTTGAGCAGATTGTGACTATGATTTCTTTACATATATATGCCTGGGGCTGAATTTAACAGTGGAGGTGGAGGGAAATATTCCTCGCGACCCCCTCCCCTCTAGGTTGAAAGTAGGACTTGCACCCTGCACTGCAGGGACTCCAGACAGCCGCTGGCCAATCTGAACACAGTTGTGACCACGACAAGGAATCCCACAAAGAACTTCAGGTGTCTCCCTGAGTATTTTGGTCAAGCCTGGGTATTTTGGTCAGGCAGGGATTGGAGACCCCCCTGCTTGGGGGTGGTGTGGAGGATTGGTTTCAGAGGGGAGTCACAAAAAGTCTTTAGCCCATGCAATAACACCTGCCAAACTGATCACCTTTCACAGTCGCACAATTTATAGTGGCAGAGGTGGAATGAGATCCTCTAAGTGGCCATTATCTGAGTGCTCAAGGGCCTCATTTGGCCAATGGGTCAGAGGACTGCCTTATGCCTTAACCATCACCCCCATAATGTGGGGAACAGGAGTGGCAGGAAGCGGCGGACTGGCCACTTGTTTAATTTTACCAGCATCCCCTCCCCAGTCTCCAAATGCACCTGCAGTGGCTGTAGAAATTCACCACATTAAGATATTGCACTGTCCACTAATCAACTTTTCAAATCTGAGTAATGCCACAGAAATTAGCACTGCTGCCTCATGGGTTTGATTTCGCCCTTGTGTGTGTGACTGTGTGGAGTTTACTTGTTCTTCCTGTGACTGCGTGGGTTTCCTCCGGGTGCTCCAGTTTCCTCCCACAGTCCAAAGATGTGCGGGTTAGGTTGATTGGCCATGCTAAAAAATTGCCCCTTACTGTCCTGAGATGCGTAGGTTAGAGGGATTAATGGGTAAATATGTAGGGATATGGGGGTAGGGCCTGGGTGTGATTGTGGTCGGTGCAGGCCCGATGGGCCAAATGGCCTGTTTCTGCACTGTAGGGTTTCTATGATTTCTATGATGTGCAGGTTAGGTAGATTGTCCATGCTAGATTGCCCCTTGGTGTCCAAAGGTGTGCAGGTTGGGTGGATGAGCCATGGTAAATGCATGGAGTTATGGGGACAGGATGGAAGTGTTTGGGCCTGGGTGGAATGCTGTTTTGAAGAGTCAGTGCAGACTGGATGCACCAAATGGCCTCCTCCGCACTAGAGGCATGTGATGAAAATCAAGCAGTATATTTCAGTGTATTGAAAGTCTACAGCATTTCCAATGGACTTGTGCCATCTTGGGTTTAATACTGCAAGAGAAAACTCAGCTGTATTTAGTAGTTTTGTTTATTTTGTTATTCCCAACAGTTGAATTTTGGAACTGATGACTCCTTATTCTTGATGCTCGTGTGTGCATAACTGTCTTTCATTTTTGGATGGTCAGATGGAATATTTTATTATTTTATGATGCTTATTTTTTGTCACTTATAGCTGTCTATAATATTGGAGAGGTGACTTAGAAATCAGATGTGCAAAAACTTGAATTTCATCAAACCCTTATGTTCTCCACAGGGGAATTCAAATAGCTTTGCAACAGTGGATATATCAGCTGGCTTTGTGGGTTTTGAGAACTATGTGGAACTGCCAGCAGTCTTCCTTACACTATTCAGCACTTACATAGGTCCACTGCTGTGGGCTGTGCACCTTACCTGTTACATGAGCTCAGAAAGAAGCAGGTAATGATTGTGTTTTTTTTCTTAGTATCGATGATGAGGAAAGCATAATTCCCTCATAGCCCCAAATAAGATTCAAGAAGGCAGTTCACTATCACCTTCTCAAGGGCAACTAGGGGATGGGCAATAAGGATGGCACGGTGGCACAGTGGTTAGCACTGCTGCCTCACAGCTCCAGGGACCCGGATTCGATTCCCGGCTCGGGTCACTGTCTGTGCGGAGTCTGCATGTTCTCCCCGTGTCTGCGTGGATTTCCTCCCACAGTCCGAAAGACGTGCTGGTTAGGTCCATTGGCCATGCTAAATTCTCCCTCAGTGTACCCAAACAGGCGCTGGAGTGTGGCAACTAGGGGATTCTCACAGTAACTTCATGGCAGTGTTTAAGCCTACTTGTGATTAATAAATAAACTTTAAATGCTGGTCAGCCAGAAATGCCCATGTCCCACGAATGATTAAAAAAGAGAACTTTATAGACTTTTAATCTAATAAACAAACTCAAGGTCATCCTAAACTCTGGTGCCCTAATCCTCACTAAATCCCATTCATCCATCATCCTTGTGCCCATTGACCTTCACTGGCTTCTGATTAAACAGCAGCTGGATCTTAAAAAATCTCTTTTCTGTTTTTAAATCCCTCCATAGCCTGGCTCGTCCCTAACCTTAAGATCCTGTATTTGTACATTTGTCATTTGTATAACCCTCTGTATCTGCAGTGCTCCTAATTGTGGCCTCTTGAGCACCTCCGATTTTAATTGCTGCCGTGTTAGTGGCCGTACCTTCAGTTGCATAGGCCCTAAGCTCTGGAGAACCCTCCCTAAATCTCAACCTCGCTACCTTTAAGAAGCTCCTTAAAACCTATTTCTTTGACCAAGTGTTTGGTAATCTGCCCTAATAATCTCCTTATTGATACAATACCATATTGCGTTTTATAATGCCTGTGTGAAGTAGCTTGGAATGTTTTATTACAGTAAAAGCACAGTACAAATACAAATTGTTTAATTTAGACATTACCCAAAATCACATTTTTGGAGTACAATCTAAATAAAACACCATAGTTCACTCACCTCTTCATAAATACACAGTTTTCACGTTGAATTCTACAGTGGTTGCTGGGTGACCCTTCTCTTCATAGTAGATCCAGGATGAATAAAATATGTATTTAGGACGAACACTATTCTGTCCACCTAGCACTTCATTGCTATGATTCACTCAGGCCACTAGTGAGAAAGGAGGGCAACTACTACTTTTGTAGAGGAAACAAATTCACTTGAAGCATGATTTCAGTGTTGATCACTGATTAGTGAGTTGAAGCTCTTTGTCTCAGAGAAAAATCCCCCAGTGCCTGGAGCTATACCCGATACAAGAAAAGTGGTTGTGGTCGTCAGTGCCCAGTCATCACAGCCCCAGAACATTAAACACAGGAGTTTTCAGGGAATGTCCTCAGTTGCTTCACCCATGGTCTTCCCATTCAAATTCCTTAAATATGGTAGTTTAAAAAAAATCTGAAAATGAAAAATTTGGTCAAAATGACCATGAAGCCTTTGGACTATAAAACTAAACTGGTTACTAGGTCCTTTCAAAAGAAGAATCCTGCCATGCTTACCTGGTCAGGCCTTTGAGATTCCAAACTCACAGCAGCATGGTTGACTTTTAGCTTCCAATTCTCAAAAACACTAGGGAGAGCAATAAATGTCAATCGTGCCAATGGCACCTATAGCCTGAGAATGAATAAAATGTTTGCTGGGCCTGATTTAATTCTCAACAATTTCATGCACTTACTCAGCATAATATGCATATCATGTGCAGAGCAAGTGTTTCACTTATTGTGTGTTTAATTTAAAACATGCTTTCCTTATGCTTATTCTTTAACATGTGACGTAAGCATTTCACTGGCTGGCTGACTTTTTCAAAGAACAAGCTGAAGGTGTCCACTTATCACAAAGAAACTGCAGTATTTCTATTACCTTATTCCTGTTTTTTAGTTTTATACTTCTATTATTTTATTCAAGTTCTTGGCAGTAAAGGAGAACAAACAAATGCTTGTAATAAAGTAAGCTACAGCTTTAGTTAATCTCATACAATTTGAGCTGAGCAGGCTGAAATTTTGAACAATTGTTAAGTATGTTAATATTCTGTTTGAGATGTTGAGCATTCACAGTAATTACTTCTTGTCTCAGGTATTCTTCTGCAGCAGTGGGACATAGCTGTTACTGTTTTGTTCTATTACGAGCAATTCCAGCTTCGGTTTATATTATTCTGGTTACCTTGCTACGCTACCATCTATTTGTCTGGAGTGTTTTCTCGCCGAAGTTGCTCTATGAAGGAATGCATACACTCGTAACAGCAGCAGCCTGTGTCATGTTCACAGCAATGGATCAGAAACGAATGATAACATAATATTACAAAAGTGAGCATTGGACTGGCTTCACACTCTTGTGTATTTGTAAAAATTTTCAAAATCTGTAAAGTAACATTCTTGTGAAAGAGTTGGGATTGATGGAATGCGTGTGAAATTATGTTATAAAACTGTTATATAACTCTCAAATCTTCTCTTGGGGTCCACGTTTCAAGCGGGTAAAATCTAGCTTGGCCAATAGTGAATCAACAGCTTGTATTACATTCCACCCAATTTTCATTTTCAGTGGGGGTGGTTGATTCACTATTGCCCATTTCTGCTACGGCCAAAGATGAGTTTCACTCCCCTGGAGTTACAGAATGGTCTGCTCCTGTGCTGAAACATTTGACTCATCTATGCAGATTTTATTTTTCATTTGAGCCACAGGGTTTAATTCCACTCCTTTTTCTTCCCACATCCTACAGTACACTTTTTTTTCACGCAAATATTTAATAGAATAAATTATGGATTTCTGCTTCAGCAAATTCCAAGCAATCTGTGACAAGTTTTCTTTTGTAACCTAATTTATTTGGTGATCACCTTAGATGTGAGCTTTCATTCCCTTCAAGTTTTAATAAGGAAATTATGTTTTCTGGAATATTGATACTTTTATTAATTTGGGTTGGGCTGTGTTCGGGTTTTGGTAAACTAGCAATGACTGACATGTTTTATGAGTCACTTATTTGTCAACTTTATAGATTGTATTCCACTGTAAATTAAACTTGTACAGTTTTTTCTGAAGGCATGAATTTCTCAAATTGAGTTAAGAATAACAGTAGTCTTATGAAGTCCATCCACCTTGCCATAGTTATGGGCTTATGCACGAGGTCTATTATGTGGCAATTTAATCAGAATCCACATGATAGTAAGTAAATGACATCGGAGATGATTAAGCTTCTGCAGTGTATTGGTTCATCATCACCTGCATTGCTGTGTATAATTCTGGTCACTATATAATGAGGAAGGCATCAGAGTGCATTTTTATTTATTTTTTCCATGGGATGTGGGCATCACTGGCAAGGCCAGCATTTGTTGCATCCCTAGTTGTCCGGCTTGCTAGGCCATTTCAGAGGGCAGTTGAGTCAGCCACATTGTTTTGTGTCTGGAGTCACATGTAGACCACACCAGGCAAAGACAACTGATTTGTTTTCCCTCTAAAGGACATTAGTGAACCAGATAGGTTTTTACGACAAAAGTTAAATTCATGTGATATGAGACTAATGTCCCCAGAGCATTCACCTTGGCCTCTGGATTTTTAATGCAGTGTCATTACCACTAGGCCACCATCTCCCTGAAATACAAGAGTGGACAACTAAATTGGAATTAAACATGCAAATGAGCAAGTTTCAGAACACCTTAGACTTGAGAAGGGAAAGATCAGATGACTTTAAAGAAGTTTAAGATCTAAACCATGAGGACAAGATATAGAGTTGAATTTTGACAGTGAAAGATTGGTGGGAAACCCCACAGTTTGTAAGATTCTACAAGGACCATTGCCTCAAACTTGAAAGTAATTGCATATAAACCCTCCCTATATAGCAGGTGGCAAATGTACAGAATAGATGAAGGGAAACTATCAGAAAATTAGGGATTATTAGATTTGATAGAAGTAGAATGGATATACTTTCTGGATATTGGGGCAGACAAATGGACCACACCGGTCTTGGTAAGGTTGTTGATGATGCTATGCCAATTTAAATAAAGAGGAATTTTAGGCAGGTATACTAATCGTGTTTTCAGGCAATATGCAAAAATGGACTAGATTTTCTGTGAATGGTGGATTTATTAAAACAAAACAGATCTTTTCTTTGAAGCTTCTGCTTTGTAATGCACAGAAATTAAATGATCTATTTTTCAAAGCAAGGGAATAAAGTGACTTATTTTCCAAAAGAAGCATTTATTTTTTTCTTTGCTTGTCCACAATTGCATGAATTTAGAGGCTGCACAATAATGAATACTGCTGTTGGTGAAAGACAGTTTTACAGTGTAATGGTGATCAAAAAGTGGTTAGGTTTGGCCTGCAGCCATTTTCTTACTCCTTTCAGTTAATGGAAGATGCATAAAGTAATTAGAACATAAAATGACTAACTGGTTTGTTAATTACAAATTAGCAAGTCAATTTGATATAATCTTTTTTTTCAGCTGACAAATTTAGTCCGTCAATTGTATACGTGGAAATGGTATATATGCTTAATATTTCCAGAACGTAATACTTTGTTCTCTTTCATCTGGAATCAATAGAGTGCAGAAAGAGGCAATCCAGCCCATTCTAAGAGCATCTTCTACATTGTTTTAAGCTTTATGTAGTAGAAAAATACACACAAGACTTCTAGTAATTGTCCAAGCAACATCTTGCATATCCATGATTCTCAATAGAAACCTCAATTTTATCATTTACCAATATGTTTGACAATTTCACTGTCATTATTCTTTCTAAGCCATGAGCATGCAGTCATGGGTAGTGATGGTTGCAGGGAGGCCACCCACAAGCTGCCCCCCTTAAACATGCCACACATGGAAGTGAAATGGCTATGGAGAACAGAAGATGTAGAGGAATCACCACCGTCAATCACATCAAATAGCTATATTAGTACCCATGATAACTTAACAAACGATCAGAATCCTGGTATGCCTGGTGGCAATTCACTTCCACATCGGTTTGAGTGCTCTTTTTAACAAAGAACCGTTATCTTCAAACATGCTATCCCTGAGCCTGTACTTGTCTTACGGCTTTTGTTAGGAATGCATTGCTTCACAAACATTCAAGGTTTTAATTGGTTTAGCCATTCCGGTTTCCTGCGGCTTAGTCTGACTATTTCTGAGGGCATAGATAAAGCCCATAAGGAATTTAGCCAGAAACTTTCAAATCAGACATACTTGTATGGGTTGAACAATGGGTATTGACTAGCCTATTCCACTTGGAGTGCTCTGTCATCAAACAGAATATCTACTGGCATTTTTTGGTGATGCACCATATGTGCCTTCACAAGGTGTCTCAAGACCAATGTCAGCTAAATTCCAGTCATTTGTAGAAGTGAAACAGGGAAGATTTAACACATGTTGCAGTTTTGCCATAACGTATTGTTGAACTTATTAACTCTGCTTCCTACAGTTTTATTGCTGAGTTACTACCAATCGTAAAATTACCCTGATAGCATATGAACAAAATTAACACGTTTCTGAACTATTGACAGACTTTATTTACAATATATTGAACTGTACATTTTTTGCAGCATGTGGAGCATTTGGGTCAAAGATACATTGAGGAAAGATACTGTGTAGCATATTGTTCACTTTGTGAACATTTCCTGAACCCAGTTCTGTCGGTTTATAGTATGTACATAATTTATATAAGCAGCATGTAGATTGGCAGTTACACAATGTGATTAAAGCAGAGAAGAAACTCAAGTACATAATGAACACTAATAATTTTAACATGTTTTGGGACAGAGAAACAAACAACTTTTCCTTAATCCTCCAACATTGTGTCTGAAATACTGCATGTCAAAAAGACAAAAAGGTAAATAAATACAATACTATATTATTGTGCAAAGTCTAAAATCTTGCACTATGTGACCTTTTTCCATTTGCAGAACAAAGTAGTCAAAGCAGAAAATTATTGGATTGTAAACAGGAACATGTTATAACAAAAGCCAGGGAAAAGTAAATTAAAAGCAGCCTAAGCAAATGATAAAGTATTAGAATTATTAACATTCGTGTAAGTACTGAGGCGCCTGATGTTTTTGCAAGCTTTTTCGTTGTACATCTTAAATGAGTTTCATTGTGGACAGCCTCCACACACAATTTACCAGTTGAAAAACTGGTTTACAAATGGCACAAGATGGTACCATGGGTACATGCATAATAAGATTTTTGTGCTCAGGTTGGCATTCAGTGCTAGTGGAATCATAATTCCACTTTGGACAACTAGTGTATGCACCATCAGGTACAGAAAATCTGTTCTAGTTTGTCCAACAACAGCATCCCACTAATGCATCAGTTTGAAGTATTCTGATTTTATCCTAGTCATCCTGACAGCATCTTAGATTAACAATTTGATGTCAATGGGTAATTTTTCATCACTGACCCATTTGGAACTAGATTTAGCATATCCAAATTAATTTAAACTTCTAACAGAAATAAAAGACCATCGGTTTCTGTTAGATTGACACTAGGTTCCAGAAAACAGTAGTGTGCTTAACCACTGTTGCTCCCAGTTCCTTCTAGTAATATGTCCAAACTTAGATTGGATCGATAGAGGACCTGGAGCCATTACATTTGTTGTATAGGCAGGTTAGAAAATTGAAACAGCAGCAGGTTAATAGATTATGCATCCAAACTTAAAGTCATGCAAATGAACAGCCAGTGCTGGAAAGCCATGCTGCAGATCATGCAATCACGTCACTGCAAATGAAGAACAAGAACACATTATTAAAGGAAAAAGGAACTAAAAAAACAAAATACATTAACTTGTGTGACTTTTACATAATATCTAATGGGGGGGTTAATGTTACTAGGTTTGATAATCATTGGTATGAAATATGGTTAGAAAACAAACATAACAGTTAAAGATACTGCAATAGACACTAACTCATCATGCTTGCCATTATATTCTTGCATTAATACACCGTGTAAATAGTCATTAATAGTTCAAAAATGAGCAAGTCAAAATTTATTTTCTAGATCAGGTGCTATTTGAGAATTATTACTGAAGAGTAATGTAACCTGCGTAAGCAACAACAGTATTTGATAAATGAAGAGGATAGTTTTGTTTGAATGACACCTATTGATAATAATTAAGGGCACTAACAGCATTCAATACTAATGCATAGTTTTTGTAATGTAAATGTTATTTATGGCAGATTGTCTCATTCATAATTTCTGCTCCCCAAGCCATTATGAAGCAAGTGTTGGAAGTTCATATAAGTTTGTAGAGTACAGCAATATTGTAATTTATGATTTATCCAAGTATATTGTAAAATAACACTGATTTAATGCAAGGCTTAAAAGCTTCAAATATCTTCACATACTTTCAGCATAAGAAGAAATAAAGCACAGTAAATCTTTCTATACGTTTGCCGGCTCTAAAACTACAGAGAATTTATTTATTCAACTTGTTTTTGAGCAGATTGCTCTCACATTGTTCAGTCTAAGGAAATATATCTAAACTGCCAATCAGATAATTTATCTCACTATCAAACACTGCAGTGAAGTATATAATTTAAGCAGAAATATGTCTTTATTAAAAGGGGTAACTTCGTTAGAAGTAACCAGCATGGATTTAGAATGGTAGGGCCTTCCTAATTAAACCTTTTTGACGATGCTACAAATTAAATGAAATATTTTGGGACCAAGAAAATCCAGGATAGAATATAGGACCAGGCAAGAAATTGGTTATAAAGGAAATTGAGGTGTATCGTCAGACTGGGGAGCTATTAAGTAAGGATGCTACAGGGGATGTTTTTAAAATCTGAATATCATACGTAACAAACTAAGTGGGTCAAATTTGGAGGGCTACCTCTAGAACAGTAGAGACAAGAACAACGCTCAGGATTTCCAAAAGAACTTAAGACTGGCTATGTATCAATGCATAGGTCAAAATCAAATGAAATGACTACAGTTGAATTTACACAAATATTTAGAAAAGGACCCAAAGTTAATAGACACACCATTTCCAACTTGCAGCCAGTGTGACCTAATGTTTCAAACAGGTTATATATATGAGAATTAGTGGAAGCCCATGAAGTTATAAAGAATTCCAATATACTGATGGGACCACAATTCATACTACTGCAATACAAATGGAAATACTGCAGATGCCTGAAATTTAACTGCTGATGATAAAGTGCCAACTCTGCTTCTCTCTACAAATGATGCTTGACCTGCTGAGTGTTTTGGCCATTTTGTGTGTTTATATTTAAATTATTGTATCCAGTTCTCAGCAGCACACCATAAAGGGAGATGTATATTTTTGTGAAGGACACAGCAGAAAGAAGACCAATCCCAATGAAAAGCAAGAGAAACTTCACCTTTATGGTCTGGAAATAAGACCATCAAGGCAGACCACAAAGTATATAGCACAGGAATATAAATTCATATTGCTACTTCAGAAAGAAGGAAAGCAAAGTGGAAAGGAGTGAAAATAAATCTAGAACAGGGGTCAGTTTGAAGTACTTCTCTTAAAGAGTGATAAATGTTTGAAATAATATGCCAGGCAAGATAGAAAAGGCAAAAATATTAGGTTTGTTCCAAATAGCGCTGGATGCTGTGATGGAAGTGTTGTTGTCCCAGAGAGAGCAGATTTGATGGCTGAATGGTCTTTTCTCATGATAGAAAATGCTGATAGCTGAAATACTAAGAAAGAAAATATTGTTTCAAACACTGATTACGATGAGTGAGAAAGAGAAGGGGTAAGATGGGGAGGGGAGGAGGGTGGGGGAGGAGTGCAAATAGATAAGCCAGAGGGAGAGGAAGACCGACACACGGAGGGATTGATCTCTTTAAAATTAAGTACAGCCTAAATATATAAAATTAATATTCTAATTTGTTTTCAAACAAGTTTGATACTAGTTTGAATAATGCCTCAGATTATTTGCATGTATGTACTTCAGCAATAAACACTGGAGAGTAAACATGTGATTTAAAGACAAAGAAATTCTGTATAGATTTACGATCTGTCCTGTAACGCAGTTCAATTCTATAGGACTTATGAAAAGTTTACATATTTTGTGTAATATAATAATGATAATCCAAGCAGAATAATTTTAATCAACTTGCAAAACATTTGATACATATTGCATTTTACCCTTAGTGCTGAAAGTCTAACTAAAAATAACCTTCAATCCAATGACAAAATATTATATTTATCCAAAGATTATAAAGTAAATTCTAGAAACTTATTAGCATCAAATATATTGGCCCAGGTTTTGCGATAAGAACAATGGTGAGACTATCAGTACTCACGATTAGACAGCAGCTTCTGGTGTCTGCACATGCACATGTGGAAACCAGGAAGCCTTGTCCATTATTTCCATTTCCTACACAAACTTTGCTACACTGGCATTTTGCTGAGAAACTTAGCATTCAAACACATGGTGGTTGTGAAGTTGTAGTACTTACTAATAGAAATTGATTAAATGTGCCTGAAAAATTGCCCACTTAAGTGTGTGAATTTTCAATATTCTGATAAATCTTAACTAATGACACACAACTTCTGACATCTCACCCTGAGATTTGGCATTCAAATATAAGAAGGGCATGAGGTTGCAGTAGTTATGCAGTAGATACTCACTAAAAAGGGCTAGTCTATTCAAGTGTATTTATAAATGGCAAATGTCCCGGTTACTACTAAACATCATTGGCACTGAAAAATTACAAGTGTCAAATCTCATTCCTTTAAATTATTAGAAAATGTTTTTTAAAAAAATTTAAGAACTCATCTCTTTCAAATTGAGTACATGATTTTTACATTAAATTAAATGTTCTAACTTCCTGGTTTAGACTGCAAGCCTTAGTAAGGATTCTTCAATTTGACTGGTTTGAAGGGACATGGCGTAGTTGCTTGCCCTGTCCAAACAGGTCCTAGGTTATCTGTAGAAGGCGCCACACTGTATCAGATGCCAAAGACAATTAGCTGTCATGCAAAAGCCCACAAAAAGTCTTGAGTAGCTGTAAGCGTAAAGAGCAGCAAAAGCCATTTGTTCATTGCTAATCGCAAAATCCGGACCATTTTCTTCCACTGGACTTTTGAAATTAACTTTGTAAACTTCTTGCACCAAAATAAATTTACTAAAATAATTCCAGACACAATTGAGTGGGGTTGGGGTAATTCCAGACACAATTGAGTGGGGTTGGGGGGGGGGGGGGGGGCATTTATGTTGAGTTACATACAAGCATACAAATAGGAGCAGGACTAGGTCATTCAGTCCCTCCAGCCTGCTGCTCACTTGCACAATTTTGACAAAAGAGTCAGAAACCATAGAGAAGTTGCATTATAACATAAGTGGGAGAATCCCCATGGAAATTCATCCTCCATGCATTCTGGGGCTGCTTGAATGTAACAATGTTAACCAGATAGGTTTACTCATTCACTCATCTTAATTTTAATTTCCACTTGATACTTTTTCATATTGCATATTTTACTTGCACCACAAGTGCATTATAAAATATACTTAAAATTACATTGTATATAGACTTTACCAGGAATTGAACTTGAATTGTTTCTCAATGTTGCCCTAAAAGTAAAGGTAGAATGGCTCAGGGGTGATGTCAGAAAGCAATTATTTCTCCCCCAAAAATCTGTTGTGGCTACGTCTATTGAAAATGTCAAAACTGAGACTTATTGGTTTCAGACCAAGGGTTACAGAACTAAGGCAAGTAATTGGAGTTGAGATAGAGTTCAACCACAAACTGTAACAGGTTTGAAGGACTTAATGGTCTACTACCATTCCTATGATTTCTCAATGATTGTACCATAATCGATGAATGTAGGTTAATTAAATTGAGTAGCCTGACCCCTTCTGTCAGCCATGACACTCCCAGAGTAGGAGGCCCAGGCAGAGCTGCAGAGATAGTGAGAGTTATTTACTCGATAAACCAAGTGTATCTTGGGGTGATAAATATAGGATTTGAGTGAAGCATTAGATCTGGAGAGCTGGTAAATCTCATTTGTCACTTTTCAAGAGGTCTTTTAACCTAGTAAAACAGATACCAACTGGAGAAGAAAAAGCTCCTCATATCCAGTTTTAACATTTGGGATAATTTTACAAATCTGCATTGTTGACAGGGAATTCTTGATTTTGATTAGCTTATTGGAAAATAATTTGATTAAATAAAGTTAGTAATTAACAGTAAATGCAGTGTTGGACTCATTTGTCATGCAGTTCAAACACTTTACAATGACTCAAAAATTTAGAAAAAATTATGATCTACTTATAAGTACCAGTAATTGGATCATAATTTACTAGGATGCAAATTAACTGATCACCTGTACTTTAACTCCAACATTGTTCATTTAAAGTCATAAGCAATTTTTAACTACCACTTTAAATTTTTTAGTACATCTCATTGTAAAAGATGTCAGCACTGCAAAATACTGTAGGACACTTTTCTTCGAAAACTGATAGGCAATGCAGAGCCAGCATCAAATACTGATTGGCAATAGTTGATCACTTTTATCAAAACTCAGTATTAAATGGAAACATATCAGTTTCCCATCCAAGCCATTCTTACAGTCACACTGATGAGAAAGCCAATTTACTAAATTGTAGGAGTTTTAGCTGTTCACAGAACTGGCCAAATCTAACCAATTTTTCCATTTAGGAAAGGAAAGATATGGGAACAAGATCTGTAAAGGACATTATGTTAAATCATTACATGAACTGAAGTTAATTATTGCAATTGTTCTTAAAAATGTCCTAATGGCTTTATTTCTTCATAATAGTCTCACCACAACATGAAACTGATAAGGCTACATAAAGAATGGAGTGAGAAAAGGCCATTTGACCAGTCAAACTCGTGTCAAGTAGATGCCATGTACAATCATTATTGACCATATGCTTCCTATCTCATCATGATTTGTTGATCTCCTACATTAAGGATCAATTCATATAAACAATAAAATGAAACAATTTAAATCAAATGAAAAAGATGAAACCAAAATAATAAAAGCAAAATACTGCAAATGCTGGAGATCTGGGATAAAAACAAAGTGCTGGAAAAATTCACATCTGGTAATCATATTAGACTCAAAACATTAACACTTTCTTTCTCTTGACAGAATCAGCCAGACTGACTGAGTTATTCCAGCACTTCCTGTTTTTAACCAGTTGTGGGAATTAAAAGCTGCACAGGAAAGTATTCCCAAACAAGAGTGCTGAATAAATTATGCAAGTGAGAGAATGTGGAAGAAAAATTATTCCACCAGTAATTTTATATTACACTTGTGGCTTAAAACTTCATGCGTAAGCTAAATAATCAATACATTCAATAGAAACATTAACGCAAAGTTTTAAAAATTCAACAATGAACTGAAGGAAGTTTCCATGTGGCTGAAGATTTAAATTATATGCTGTATGATTGGTGCTGCAGCCATTGGCTGTATCTTCTACCTTGCTGTAGCTGGTTGAACGTGCCCAGGGTAAGGTCGCCGTGTACTTGTTGCTTGTCTCTGTCTAGCTAGGAAGGACTGTCCTGAACCAGTACTGGCAAGTCTTTCTTCTGCTGCTTTCTTATGAAGAGCCATTCCCTATTTAGTGAGACAAACAAATACAGCCATTTACTACAAGCATTGGCAAATTCAAAATCTGATAGTGGAGCAGATAAAAACCGATTTCTTGACCTTTGCCTCACAAGAAACACCTCTTGTCTGGGCACAAAAGTCAGGAAAAAAGGGGTTGGAGATGCATAATACTGGGCCTCTATTTCTACCAGCCTTTCAGAGGATTTCTGAGGTTTTTCTCTTAAGGATAGTGCAGAGCCTGTGTTTGTCTTGCAACTGAGGAAGAGGGCCAACTGCCTCAGTTCCCCAACTCTGTGGCCCTGGCACCCAAACACAAAGAGAAAGTGGAGCTTTACACAGATTAGAGGATTTGAACAAGTCTGGCAGCTCGTTCAGAGGTAAGGAAATTTTCAGCTGACTCTTCAATTTTCAAGCTTTGTGGCTTTCTGGGTCCTACTCTCCAAAGGTCAGATCTTTAACTGTGCGTTATATTTCTCCCTGGCTCACCTGTACTCAAGCCCTGCCAGGTGGTGGGCCTTATTTATTTACTCATTCTTGGGACGTGAGCATCGCCGACAAGGCCAATGTTCAATGTCCATCCATTACTGCCCTTGAGAAGGTGGTGGTGGGCTGCTCTCTTGAACCACGGCACTCCACGAGGTGTAGGTACACCCAGGGAGGAAATTTCAGGATTTTCACCTAGTGATGGTGAAGGAAAGGTGATATAATTCCAAGTCAGGATAATGAGTGACTGGGAACATATAGGGTGGTGATGTTCCCATGTGCCTGCTGCCTATGTTCTTCTAGGTAGTAGAGGTTCCAGATTTGGAAGGTGCTGTTGAAGGAGCCTTGTGACAGTCTATCTTGTAGATGGTACACACTGCTGCCACCATGCATCTGAGAGATGTCTAAGGTGATGGATAGTTGCCAATCAAGTGGGGTTTTTTTGTCTTGGATGATTTGAGCTTCTTGGAGCTATACTCATCTGGGCAAGAGTATTCCATCACTCCTGACTTCTGCACTGTAAATGATGGAAAGGGCTTGGGGAGTCAAGAGGTGAGTTACTGTCCCAGCCTCTGTCCTGTTTTCATAGCCACAATATTTATGTGGTTGGTTCAGTTGCATTTCTGGTTGATGGCCTATAATCACAGCATGTTAACTGCTCAAATCACTTATAAGATGATCTCGTCAAGTGTATAAATGTGGGGTCAAAATGCATTTTCAATGTCAGGACAAGATTAGATATATTAGATCTTTTAAATTGTAAATATTATTGCACCCAGCTTTTCATAGTGTTTCCAATAAAAATACAATATTTACAAACAGACAGAAATACTATTTGTGATACTGTTCACATTTGTGAATTTCTGTATTACAGTTTACACTGCATAAATGATTTGCAGATTTTTTCCCCCAAATTGACAGATTACATAAATTGGGAAAGAGGGTATTTATTTAATAAAGAAATGGCAAACCAAATGCAAAGGGACCAGAACAGCTAGGAAAGGTGAATAGATGAGTGTCACAAAGCATTCAATGAGGAACAATGAAAGGCATTGAGATTAGGGAAAAGAAACAGTAGGAATACAAGTTAAATAGTTTTGGGCTACAGGACACAACATAGAAGGCTGGAGGGTATTTGTGGATAGCTCACTGCTATCAGTAAAGGAGGCAGCACTGAATTTTAAGAGTACCTCACTATTCATTTCCTATCACTCTGACACTGTTCCACCATCATCATTTGTCTCCTGAGATACAGTAAGTTGCCAATCCACTTTGAGAACTGCCCAGTGTGTGGTAGCGATAAGGGAAGCTAACTGGATCTTGGGATTTGCAGCCAAAGGGATAGATCATAAATCCCAGGAGATTATAACAAGTCTGTTAACGGCACTGTAAAGGCCACACTTGGGGCACTACAAAAAATTCTGGTTTATGCACTGGAGACAGGACAGAAAAGGTAATCAAACGATGCCTAGAGATAATAATCCAGATTTTTATTAAGGAAATAGCCACATAAAATTCTGAAAACATGTTTGTCATAGGTTCAAATCTTAGAAGAAAGAAATGAAGGTGAACAGTTAGTTGTTTGAAACTATGCAGAGGATGATGAAAGCATGGACTGGACTGCCAGTAAGCCAGGTGCGGTGAAATTCAAGGGAAAGTTAGATAAGTACCATATTTGAAATTGTGGGTAATTGAAATGCATTAGTTTTCAGAACTAACTGCACAGACTAGAGCTTTCGCAAGGCCTACAATTTCCTACCTTATTCTAGAACTTCATTTGCCAAGAAATTTTTTTTTTGTACTCTTACCATGTTATACCATGCACTAACAATCAGCTTCTCCTCATGATCTCTCTGAATCTTTGTCTTCTCATACTCTTTCTAAAAGCAAAACGGTTCAAAAGAAAAAAAACACATTTTAGTCCAAGAACACTACTTTTTTTGTCTAACTTATATGGTCTTTAATATGAAGATAAACCAAAAGCCTGAAATCTTGAATATAATGTGCTAGATAATAAAAAACATTCTACAAGAGATTCACTGGTAGGTAATGCAAGTATCATTTTGGTTCATTCAACTGATAACAACATTTGGAGAAAAGAAACAGGTTCTATTTACATATTTAAGGATGTTTCAAATGGCTTCAATTGTTTTTGAACTACAACAATTTGATGGGCAAATACTGAAGACATTTTGCAATAGTAAGATAACAAACAGCAATGAAATAAATGAACAATTAGCTCATTTGTGGTTGAGTGGTGGTTGGAGAGGAAGTTTGATCACAAGAGACTGCTTTTTTAAAAAAAAGAGTAAGATAGGATCTTAAACATGAAAATGCAAACTGGGGGAAGGTGGTGGCGCAGTGGCATTGTCACTGGACTAGGAATCGAGAAACCCAGGGTAATGCTCTGGGGACTCTGGCAGACGGTGAAATTTGAATTCAATAAAGATCTTAAATTTAAAGTCTAATGATGACCATGCAACCATTCTAGTTCACTAAATTATTTTAGGGAAGGAAATCTGCCATGCCATCCTTACCTGGTCTGGCCTACAACTGACCCTTAATTCTTAGCAAGCCATCAAACCTCTAAAAGGAATTAAACCACCTGGCATCAACCTAGGCACCGTAAACAACAACGACAAATTCAGCCCTGTCGATCCTTACTAACATCTGGGGGCTAGTGCCAAAATTGGGAAGCTGTCTCACAGACTAGTCAAGCAACAGCCGGACATGGTCATACTCAAGGAATCATACCTTACAGATAATATCCCAGACATCACCATCACAATCCATACATATGTCCTGTCCCACCGGCAGAACAGACCCAGCAGAAGTGGTAGTGGCATAGTGGTATACAGTCAGGAGGAAGTTACCCTGGGAACCCTCAACATTAACTTCAGAAGTTTCATAGCATCAGGTCAAACTTAAGCAAGGAGACCCCCCCTGTTGATTACCAAGTAACACCCCCTCTTAGCTGATGAATCAGTATTCCTCCATGTTGAACACCATCTGCAGGAAACACTGAGGGTGGCACGGGGTGCAGAATGTACTTTGGGTTGGGGTCTTCCAGGTCCATCACCCAGAGTGGCTCAGTAGCACCATTAGAGGCCACGATGACCGAGTCCTAAATGACACAGCTGCTTGACTGGTCTGTGGGAAGTGTTGCGGGAACCAAGTGGGAAAAACCTACTTGACCTCATCCTCACCAATCTGCCTGTCGCAGTCCATGACAGTATCGATAGGAGTGACCATTGCATAGCTCTTGTGGAGACAAAGTCCCATCCTCACATTGAGGATACCCTCCATCGTGTTGTGTGGCAATACCACATTGCTAAATGGAATACATTTAGAACAGATCTCATAACTCAAGAGTGGACAACCATGAGGCGCTGTGAGCCACCAGCAACAGCAGAACTGTACTCAAACACAATCTGTAAACTTATGGCCCAGTATATCTTCCATTACAACCAAGCCAGGGGATCAACCCTGGTTCAATGAAGAATGCAGGCAAGGAAAAGCAACATCAGTCATACCTAGAAGTGAGGTCTCAACTCGCTGAAGCTACAACGCAAGACTAGGTGCATGCCAAACAGCGTAAGCAGCAAGCAATAGATGGAACTAAGTGATTCCACAACCATTGGGTGAGATCTAAGCTCTGCAGTCCTGCCACATTCAGTCATGAATTGTGGTGGGCAATTAAGCAACTCACTGGAAGAGGAGGCTCCACAAATATCCTCATCCTGCATCAATGATGGAGGAATCCATCACATCAGTGCAAAAGAGAAGGCTGAAGCATTTGCAAAGCCTGTCCACCACCTACAAGGCACCAGTTAGGAGTGTTGATGGAATACTGCCAGTCAGGGCAAAGCAATCCATTTGATTGGCACCCATCCACAAACATTCACTCCTTCCACCACCAACACACAATGGAAGCAGTGTGTACCATCTACAAGATGCACTGCAGGAACTCACCAGGCCTCCTTAGACAGCACTTTCCAAACCCACAACCTTTATCATCTAGAAGGACAAGGGCAGCAGACACATGGAAAGACCACCACCTGGAAGTTTCCCTCCAAGCCACTCATTGTCCAGATGTGGAACCATATCACTTTCTTCACTGTCGCTGCATCAAAATCCTGGAACTCTCTCCCTATTAGCACTGTGGGTGGACCTATACCTCATGGACTGCAGCAGTTTAAGAAGGCAGCTCACCACCATCCTTTCAAAGACAACTGGGGATGAGCAATAATAGCTGATATAGCCAGCAACGTCCACATCTCATGAATGAATTTAAATAAAAAGCCCCAGTTTCTAAATTATAGTACTTCAGAAAATGCTGCACTCCTTCATTACTGCACTGTTTGCATTGATACAAATCAATAAATTGAGGATGACAACTCTGGAGCTCAACCCTTTTCCTGGTTGGTCTCATCAACAAGGATATACACTGCAAAACACAACTTACTTTAGCCTCTACAAATTTTTATCCAAACTCTCAAAAACAAATGTCTAAATGTGGGTTAGGAGGATTGGCTATGGTAAATTGCCCTTAGTGTCAGGGCGACGAGCAGTGTAAATACGTGGGGTTATGGGGATAGGGCCTGGGTGGGATTGTTGTCAGTGCAGGCTCGATGGGCTGAATGGCCTCCTTCTGCACTGTAGGGATTCTATGATTCTATGAAATTGATGAGTTTCAAGCTAAGTAAAAGGATGTTCATATTAGCTCTGACAATGGAAAATGCCATGGAATTCACAGTTCAGGCTGAAGTAGTTTGGGCTTTTCAATATGGACATTTAATACCAGCTTTTAAGGCAAGCTAAAAGAACTGGAGTAGAAACCTTGGATTTGTTAAACTAAACTGAAATCAGCCAGCATTCTGGGAAGTTGAAGGCAATCCAGTTAGTGTGTACATGGATTTTTAGAAGATACTTGATAATGTCCCATACAATGGACATGAGCAAAATTGAAGTTCACAGGAGTAGAGGCAGTAGCAACTTGGACACAACTGGAAAGCTGAGTGGGCAGCTATTCATCAGACTGGAGGGAAATATATAGTGGTGTCTCCTCAGTAACTAATACTGCTGCTCTATCACTACTGCTCTTTTCGGTACATGTAATACATATTAATTACTCAGACTTGGCTATGGGAAGCATAACGAAATTTTGCAGAGAACAAAATAACTGGAAATGTAGTAAACAAAGGGGAGGATATTGGCAGAATTCAGGAGGACATATACAGACTGGTGAATGGGCAGACACATGGCAGATGAAACATAATGCAGAGAAATGTGCAGTGATGTATTTCAGAAGGAAGAATGAGGAGATACAATATTAATTAAATGGCACAATTTTAAAGGAGATGCAGCAACAGATATGTGGGGCTTCACTTCCCTGAATCTTTAAAAGTGGCAGAGAGGTTATAAAGCCATTTTAAAAAAGCTTACATGATCCTTGGCTTAAAGCCACACAGTACAGGAACAAGGAAGTCACGCTAAATCTTAATAAAACATTGGCATGACTTTAGCTGGCATATTTGGCCTGATCTTCCTGTGTGTGCCAGTGTCGAATTGCCATTCCGTGCCCAATGTCCTACCTTGATTCTTTTTTGATCCCATCTCACTTGATCTTCTGACTCAGGGCAGGCAAGATCAAGGCAGTGCAGGACATCCCCCGGGCCCAGCATCAAAGACCAGTAGAGTCGAAATTAAGGAGGTCAAGTTTAAAGATCCATTGAAATGTAATGGTCCATGACAGGGTAAGGAGAATGTAAGTGATTAAGGTAAGTATATAGGAGCAATCAGGGAGTGGGGTAAAGCCTCTGAACGGTCAGGATGTCAGGGGGGATGGAGGCTGAGGGGGGAGGAGTCCTCTTGTTGGGTTAGTCAGGGGGATGAAAACGTTGGTCTGGACCTGTACAATAGTTACCCAGAGGTCTGAATCTCTTTTAACCCTGTTAACTTTTCCTGGGTAGCTATTGGTACAGCCCAGTTGAAACCATCCCACATTTGAGATATAAATCTCATTTTTCAATCGTTCTCAGTTGCAGAGCAATTACCCAGAGGAGATTTGCACTTCTAGGCAATTGCTGTGCAAACCTTACCTGGGAACTTCCAAAGGGGATTCCCTAGCACATCTTTGAGAAATTCGCCAATACAGTGCCAGGGAGTTCAGAAGTTATGGCTCATTGTACCCATTTCCCAGTACTATACTTAGAAAGAGTGTCATGGCTTTAGAGAAGTTATCAAGGAGATTTACAAAAATGGTATCAGAGTTGTAGGACTTCAGTTATGATAGAGGACACGAGAGAATCTGGAGTTCTTGTCCTTAGAGCAGAAAAGTGTTCAGAAATCGTGATAACATGAAAGTCAAGGAAATCCAGTAATTGAGAATGTGCTCTGCTGGTTCTATGTTCTTTTCAAAAATATTTATAAATGGAAACTGTGCCGTATTAGAGACAGTTTGGCTAGGTTGATATGTTGATGCGCCTAGCAACCCAGTAAGCAGATATTTACCCAAGGCAAATTGGTAACAATAAATAGAGAGGATCGTCAAAGGTTTGAGTAAGATGTTGGAGGTTCAAAGGAGACGAGTCATGAACTTTACAATTACATTCAAAAAGGTGGACTCACGAAATGAAGGTAATTGAGAGTGACTTCTGAGGGGGCTACTTCAGATAAGGGAAGATCAAAAAGGAAAATAGCACAAAAGGAGTAATTTCGACATATGCAAATTAGTTGTCCTGAGACCTCAGCCCATGGCAAGAAAAATTGTGTGTGTCTAACAGGACAGACTCTGTGGAAAGGCCTGTTTGAGCAACCAGTTGTTCTGCCCTTCAGAAACAACCCCAAAAGATATAAATACCTGGTGTGGTAACTATTACTGGATTTTGCCCAGAGTTTGTAGAACTCAATCCTCCCCAAACAACACCCGATAAAGTTCTGAAGTTAAGGAATTAAAGGGGTTTTGGAACTGGGTAAATTTAGGGATACTTTGAAAGCCATTGAGCTAGTTAAGTGTATTTTTAGTTGACTTTTTAGTGCATTTCATTCTTTAACACATATTTTGTTTAAGATCATCACAAGGATGTTTGGAACATCCTGCTCTGGCTTCTCACAACTTTAATAAAATGATGCACCAAGATGAAAATTATAATACATTAAAGGTTTCGTCTCCTAGAGGCTGAACAAGTGATTTGGTAATTGAGTATTCAGAAAGTCACCTTCTATCATTGTTTAAGGAAACCCTTTGATCACTGAAGGAGAATAAACTTATAGCTTCAGTGGGAAAGGCTTTTAAAAATCAGAACAGACACTAAAGAGTAACTCAAAACAGGATGCAGAAGTCCAACAAGATGACCCATACAAGTATACTGTTCAGTATTTTTATTTGACCATATGAAGGTAAGCTATATCAATTCAACTGCAAATTTACTCATACCTATTACTCTATTCAGTCACCTTCCTGGAGAATAAAACAGTTCAACAGTTCAAACAAATTTTGTTTCATCTAGTTTTAAAGGTATGTCATCAGAGAGATGTACATGAAAGGCGTCTATGCAGAAGACACTAGTACCTGCTCGAGATCACAAGAAACGCAATCATATAAGTAGATGAAGAGCAGTATGATCAACTTCCCATAAAAATAAAATACTCAGTGCCCTTAACCAAGAGACCAATATCACGGGGTCAGAGAAGCCAGACGCTATTTTGTAACATCAGCCCTAATCCCCATTACTGTCTGTTCAACATGAAATCACAAGTAAGTCAGAACTTTCTGATGCTTGTTAACCAAGACTAAAATGTTTTGTCCTTGCTAAATGCTCCACACTTTACCCAATAACACATTTCTTTCTCGATACCTGCTCATACTCAGTCTTAAAGTTGACTCTCCCCAGTAATTTGCTACTCAAATTAAGCTTCAAATCCAAAATACAATCCTTCACCAAGATTTATTTCTTCCATCTACCTCTGATTTTGTTTAATTCTCCCTATCACCTCCAAACTCCACTTCACCAATAACTTAGTTTCACACACAATCGTACCACATTCTTTCCAACACTACTTTTTTCTACTTGGGTTCTGAGTGGCACTAGAAAGGAAGCATGTAGTGTGACCTTCACACCAGACAATGTAAGGGTAGCAAATTCCCTGAAAGGTATTAGTGAACCAGTTGACATTTATATGACATTCTAGCAGTTTTAATGGTTAGTTATGGGGCAAATCCACAAGGTCTCAACTATAAATTTTGCAACTTACCATGGTTGGACTTTGATTTTGAACTCGGTTGCAAAACCAGAATGAGAATCAATCATTCATTCAGATACCACATCTGCTTCTCAAACTATCCACTTCTCAAACTCTGGTTTCATGTGTAGTCCCCTTCTTCTATCATTTAACTATTTTGCAACCACACACTGGAACACACGATCTAAATGTCTCTGCTTGCAATACACACCCCTCTCTCAAAGGTCTTCTTAAAATTTCTCCCTTCTACTTCATTTAGCCATTGTCCCAAATGTTCCTCCTAATACAATCTCCAAAAATGAAGCATCTTGGAATCTTGCTACATTATAGACATTAAATGCAAGTCGCTGTAACAACAGATACATTTTCAGTTGTTTGCACTGCAGTGTATGAGGGTATGCAATAATTAACTTCCTGAAAACAGACCAGACCTACTCAGAATAGTGTGTTCATGACAACCTGACAATTATATGCTCAGTTAACTAAAAGTCTTTACAAATGTAAAGTGCCATACCGATAAGGAATGCAACATTCGTTCCTTTTCTTGCAGCTGGTTTTTCAAAGATTGAACTTCTGGGGCTGCTCCCTGGTTCTGTTTGGGATCCAAGGTTCTGATAACCTAAAGAAAGAGGGCAATTATGTTAAAGCATCTTTAATTTATTGGCATAATTATGCGTGTAATACCAGGCAAGAACACTGAAAACATTTAAGAAATAGTTCAGGGAAAGGACCATACTCAAAGATGGTGGTGCTAACAATAAAGAGCCTACAGTCACAGTAGACTGGTGCATTGATAACTTTGTACGTCAATATGTGACACACAATTGTCCACCACAATCTTTATGTAATCATGTATTGGCAGTCTCTTCTGTTGATCCCAATGACTTTGCCAACCCTTTCATCTCTCATGCTTTATCTCCACATTAAGACATGGCTGTGGCTCAGAACCTCACACTCCTCCCGTCACTGCAGCATGCCAATTGTGTTGGTGAACATGATTTCCCAACAGTCAATATAGCGGATTGTAATTTTAATGGTGATTCACAGATAAAGTACAACTGATTTTAACACCATGTGCAAAGTAAATTTTCAATCAACAGCCAATATTGCAATAACAATCATTTTAAATTATTTCAGGTAGTCCTATGATTGACAACTTCAAGAAAATTCAAAGAAATTGCACTCACACTCTTAGCCTTTTCTAGGTACTTCTTGTATCGGTCCTCCATTTGTTTCATATCTTCATCTTTCTTTCTCAGGGCTTCTTGAAGCTCTTCAATCTTTTGAGCTGTATAAGGCAGAAGAAGAAAAATTGAATTAACCTTATTAAACTGATATTACTTTACCTTATTGCAAAGTTACAGCAATTTTCAAAAAGAAGCTAAGTTTTTAAAAAGTTTACTTCGTGTCACAAGTAGGCTCACATTAACATTGCAATGAAGTTACTTTGAAAATCCCCTAGTTGCCACACTCCAGTGCCTGTTCAGGTATGCTGAGGGAGAATTTAGCATGACCAATGCACCTAACCAGCACGTCTTTCGGACTGTGGGAGGAAACAAGAGCATCCGGAACAAACCCACGCAGTCACAAGGAGAACATGCAGACTCCACACAAAGTGACCTGAGGTCGAAATTGAACCCGGGTCCCTTGCACTGTGAGGCAACAGTGCTAACCACTGTGCTACCATACTTGCCAATGTTGATAATTAATAAAAATTGCACTGTACTGAAACAGCACAGAGGTGTAAAATATAAGATTAGTATGCCATAAAATAGATAGGTATCACAACAAATGCTAGAGTTTGGGCATGTATACACTTTAATTAAGTTATTGCTTTGCTAAAGTCAGCAAGGACACATGGTTAAAGTTATTAACGTGCAGATTTATTTGCAAATTAAAAGAAACTTACAGCTGTTATTGTATTTTGGCTCCAAATCATCAATGTATGCTCGTTTCTTCTGAAGCTCGGTGTGGGCTTCATGCAGCTTCTCCCTGAAACATCAAACACAATGACTTAGAAATTCCACTGCTGAAGTGCTGAAAAGCCAATTATTCCAATTTTAAAATATATTGCAATAAGCTCTATGAAAAGTCCACGAGTTGTTTTCAACATCTGAAAAATCAAGCAATTTCAGGGGTTTATTCTGAAACATGCATCAAATTTTAGATATGTTGAAGAAATAATGAACCAAAGATGCTGATTATAAGACACAGTTCCCTGTAAAATGCCACATCAGTATCCCCTATGTTTGGAATATCTGCTGACTTACCATGAACACCACTGCAGAACAATTGCTAGAAATGTAATGAAGTCTGTGCATGCATTTTATATTACCTTTTCACAGCTGTCACTCAGCATACATGATCCCCTTGAACTGACTACCTACTCAAGCTCTGTATTCCTTCCCTCTCCTTCAGGTCACCCTAACTTATCTTACCAATCCTAATTACTTTGTCCAAAAGGTGCATGGAAGCCAAAGACCAGCCTGAATTCAACCAGTTTCCTTTCTTTGCTCACCTTCCCAACTTAACCTACCCATCTTTTTCTCTCAAAGACTTTGTTTTCCAATTGCCTCTATATATCTCAGATATAATAATTAAAGGATTTAACCATTTCTGAAAACAAAATGAAAATTAAGCATTTTGTTGGTTCTTTTGAAAATTAATTTACTAACGAATTAACCTGGTGTTGTGAGACTTCTTGCTGTGCCCACCCCAGTCCAATGCCAGCATCTCCACATCTTTTAGCATCAATGACATGTCCTGGGTTTAATTCTACTTTCAAATTTACAGAACTCAACAGTTTCATGACTATGCAATCAGTTGTCAATTTTATTCTCTCTCACATTGTAGATTTTGATCTTGAAAAAAAAACTTCTCATTATAAACATCACATGCATAAAGCTCTTGAAATTTTTCCTTTTTTGTCCTCCCATCCTGAATACACTCATTGTAGATTTGTAGGTACTTTTCTTACATTGTTTAATGAAGTCACACAGTCAATGAGCCACCTTAATAGGCCATTAACTGTTTTGTTTGGCAGAAATAACATTTCCAATCAGTTCTAGACAATATACCATGCTCCTAACATTAATAGATCAAATCAATAAATCAAATCAATAGGTCACTTGTATAATTTTGAAATTTGCAGACAACAGAAAAATTTCACTTGCCCTTTAAACATTTTTATGTATTAGTAATATATTCAGATTCCATCTTTCTTTAAAACTTTCCTTGGTTGAGAGGATGACATGGTTGAAACCATAGTCATGCCGTCAACCACAAAACACTGTCGTGAATTTGTCAATCTGTCAGTGTGGAATGGAAAAGATGCTACTTGGTTTGTTTGCCTCCTAGTTCATCTGCCAAAGATAGGGGAAGCGCATCAGAGAGTGAGTGTTGGCAGTCCAAGATTTTAGTCTGCTAATTATTGAAATGCCCTACAAAAGAGGTTTTATTCCACTGACTCTGAACATGCACAGAACATATTTTCAATAGAAATTTCCACAGCCTAATGATGAGCATTTTGGGAGAGGGTGAGGTAGGAAAATTATTTTTTAAATTATAATTAAACCACTGTGCTAATACAGCGGAACCCCGATTTAACGTGCCCCGATTTAGCGCGAATTCGGATATAACACAATGGTGTCATTGGACTCTTTTTTTCCCGCTAATAATTGGCAAATTTAGCGCAACCCCGCTTTTATGGACCCCAACCATCGCGTTATAACAGGGCCGCATTGTATCTTGTTTGCAAATGACAGAATAGAATACCTAGACAACAGGCATTTTGACATGAGCTTTTTATAAAACATACTTACAAATGTTCTTCCAGTTTCTTTTTCAGAAGAATTGACTGCAAAAAGATATAAAAATACAAAATACAATCATAAAAGGTACGTTTAAGCTCCAAATGCATTCTGGTGTACAAAGTATTATAATACAGAATGCATTGTCATTGTATAGTCGTTGCAATTGTGTTCAGAAGTTTAATATTTATATATTAGTACAGACTGGCAGTTAGCAATGTAAGATGTTACTTAAATGAAGGCATACTCACAATAGCCTACAGCAGATGGCCATGCCAAGAAACAGAGATAATATGTTAGTAGGAAGCAAAAACACCAGCCAGCAGAAGAAACTCTTCAGTAACAGATGAACGAGAAAAATTTAAGCCTCTTAATTTGTGGCACATGAATGTTTTGTCTGTCTTCTCAGCTGATATGAGTAGCAGCTCCATCATCTCTCCTGATCTGGAGAACTTTATTCATACATATCTCTTAATATCCACATTGTTTTCAAGCTTATGATTGGATTCCAGTTTCCACACTAAAACACAAATGACAGTCACAGAAATGAAACACACATACAGGCTGCCAATTCTGATCATTACATGGAGCAGCAGCATCTGAGTGTCTGATTGGTGCTGAAACTACAAACGGAAGACAGAAAGGGAAAATATATGGAGCTTTATTTAATCTTTTCCAATTTCACATTTAAGATTTAGAATCCACCTTTAAAAAAACTCAAATCAATTTGTGGAAAATTCTATTTCTTTCGCCTAATTTCATAAAGAATATCAAAATCTTTTGAATAATTATTGCAAGCAGATGTCTGCTAGCCTTTAGAATAAAGTATTTCAATATGTTCAATGAAAGAAAAGGACTCAAATAATTATTCTAATACACAGATATCCAAATTAGAAACTGTATTCCATAGGGGTCTAATTGTGTTATTAGGGGACACAAGGAGGCTGTCAGCTGTAACTCCCTTTTAGCTCATACCTACAATATATACTTTCTCTTTTGGTGGTGCTGTAAGCATTCCTTTCGACCCTCAGACCAATTCCCAACTCCACTTTCTTCAAAATGCAGGATCGCCTGAAAACAGTTCCAGCTTACAGGCATTTTCAAAAATTTCAGTTGAATATTTTCCAGTTCTAAAAGAACAGCTGTATGCCTTCTGCTCTGTACCTCTTTGCAACACTTAGTTCTTTTTGGAACTACTCATAAGCAAAGTAAAGTAAAACTAAAGTTCATTTATTAGTCACAAGTAGGCTCACATCAACACTGCAATGAAGTTACTGTGAAAATCCCCTAGTCGCCACACTCCAGCGCCTGTTCGGGACACTGAGGGAGAATTTAGCATGGCTAATGCACCTAACCAGCACATCTTTGGGCCGTGGGAGGAAACCAGAGCACCCGGAGGAAACCCATGCAGACACAGGGAGAATGTGCGAACTTCGCAGACAGTGACCCAAACCGGGAATCGAACCTGGGTCCCTGGAGCTGTGAGGCAGCAGTGCTAACCACTGTGCCACCACTCTGTTCTGGTGAGTTCTGGGGCCATAGCAACGAATTGGCGTTCTTCTCCCCTCAAAGTTCCTTTAAAAGGTTCTTTGCACCAAGTTATGAAGCTTTGGAAGCATACTTTTTATTTGTTCCTATATCGAAGTTTTCATTATGATATTTAATGAATATAAAGAATATAAGATAAATAACCCAGCTTTATAACTTGTCCTGGCTCTAAAATTGCTAGATTGTCCAGTACACTCAACCTTCCTGGATAGTTATTTTCCCCAACTCTGGCTTGTTTGCCAGCTTAAGAAATAAATTAATAACAGCAAATGGTTGCTGATGTTTACACCCCAAAAAATAAACTTGTATTTTACTAATTTCTGTAAAAGAGTTCCTTTTACATATGAGCATTTGCAGATTTATTCACAACCTTTCTTTCTTAATGATTATCATCAGTAACATAAATACAGAACACAATTTTTTATAACTTTTTTGCTAGAATTTGACTGCAAAATTGGAAGTATTTAATGAACACACCTAGAAGCTGTCTCGGGGCAGAATAGTTAGGGTATCATAACTACTTTGCTGCTATCATTGGTTAGTGAATACCAGTGTTTTTTGTTTGCCCTCCTTAAACAGCCACCTTTTATAACAGTCAGGCCATCTCCCTGGCCCTGCACTCAACCCTGGAACACCTAGACAAAAAAGACACCTATATCAGACTCCTAGTCATCGACTACAGCTCAGCCTTCAACACCATTATTCCTAAGAAACTCATCTTTAAACTCCGTGGTCTGGGGCTCAGCTCCTCCCTCTGCGACTGGATCCCGAACTTCCTAACCCACAGACTGCTATCAGTAAGGACAGGTAACAACACCTCCGACACGATCATCCTCAACACCAGTGCCCCACAAAGCTGTGTCCTCAGCTCCTTACTATACTCCTTATACACGTATGACTGGCCAAATTCCCTCCAACTTGATTTCCAAGTTTGCTGACGACACCACTGCAGTGGGTCGATCTCAAACAATGCTGAGACGGAGTACAGGAAACAGACAGAGAATCTGGTGAACTGGTGCAACGACAATAATCTCTCCCTCAATGTCAACAAAATGAAGCATAGTGGAGGACGTGCCCCTGTCTATATCAATGGAGACAAAGTAGAAATGGTCGAGAGCTTCAAGCTTTTAGGTGTCCAGATCACCAACAACCCGTCCTGGTCCCCCCATGCCGACACTATAGTTAAAAAAGCCCATCAATGCCTCTACTTTCTCAGAAGACTAAGCAAATTTGCTATGTCCACTACGACTCTCACCAACTTTTACAGATGCACCATAGAAAGCATTCTTTCTGGTTGTATCACAGCTTGGTAGGGCTCCAGCTCTATTCAAGACCGCAATAAACTACAAAGGATCATGAATTAAGCCCAGTCCATCACTCAAATCAGCCTCCCACCCATTGACTCTGTCTACACTTCCCACTGCCTCGGAAAAGCATAATAAGGACTCCACACACCCCAGACATACTCTCTTCCACCTTCTTCTGTCGGGAAAGAGATACAAAAGTCTGAGGACACGTACCAATCCACTCAAGTACAACTTCTTCCCTGCTGCTGTCAGACATTTGAATGGACTTACCTTGCATTAAGTTGACCTTTCTCTATACACTAGCTATGACTAACACTACATTCTGCACTCTCTCCTTTCCTTCTCTATGAACAATATGCTTTGTCTGTATAGCGCACAATATTATAGAAACAATATTTTTCACTGTATACCAATACATGTGAATAATAAATCAAATCAAAAAGGTATTTGTAGCAAAACAATTTTGGGAGAGCAACCAGACCAATGTGGTAAGTCATGGTGTTAAAGAGTTTCAATATCCAGCCAGTTTATGAGGTACTGTAGAGCTAAACCAGATAGTAAAGGGGAGTTAAACGTAATAGTCACTCCACGACATTCTCATAACCTACAAGCGGGATAGGCAACACAGCAACTTTAGTAATGATGCAGAAGATGATGTTTGTCTTATGAACTGGCATGCTGCATGACACTGAAGTCAAAAAAGGGAGAAAATAAATTGGAGATGCAAATAAAATAGCAAAGGCAAAAGGTTTCAAACCATTTAAAAGACTTGCTGTTAATTAGTTAAGCTTGTTTTAAAAGAATCAGTGCTGCTTATTGAGCATGACATTGATGTATTATTAAATATGTTTGGTACTGAAGGCACACTCACATCTTCTGCTCTTGAGCCCTGATCTTGTAACGCCTTCTGAAGTTCTTCAACCTGAGACTGTATTTCCAAAATCCTCTGATTGGCTAGTCTTTCAGAAAAAGATTAAAAAGTCATTTCAGTTCTGATTACACAAATACAGTTGTGAAACTGGCTCCCCCCCCGACCATATCATTTGCTGCTCGTTTAGCTGTTCCTTGTTTTGCCACCACTCTTCTTTACCTGAACTCCTTTCTACAATTCCCTGTGGACTTTATTACCTCCCTACTCCCCCACTAATTCATCGTCCTTTGTCATTTCTGATCTTATGTCTCATCCTACTTCTGTTTTGTTCCATCATGTCTTGAGCTCTCCACCTTCCTTCTTCACCCTTATGCACTTGGTACAACAGACTGAAGGCAATATTTTAAACAGCATTTGATTCTTTACATTTTTGTCAGCACAGCTCAGAATGCACAGCAACGTAATTTCCACTGAAGAAACTTAATTTACAGTGTCTTTTTTGACCGAGATACCCCAAAGTGCTTTACAGCCATTGAAGTACTTAACAATGCAAAGCTAGATGTGAAAATAAGCTATGAGAAGAACACAGAGTCTGCAATGTAATATAAGCATGTTAAGTTAACATATAAGGTTATAGGAGGACGGCACGGTAGCTCAGTGGTTAGCACTGCTGCTTCACAGCTCCAGGGACCTGGGTTCGATTCTCGGCTCGGGTCACTGTCTGTGTGGAGTTTGCACATTCTCCCCATGTCTGCGTGGGTTTCCTCCGGGTGCTCCAGTTTCCTCCCACAGTCCAAAGATATGTGGGCTAGGTTGATTGGCCATTCTAAATTGCCCCTTAGTGTCCCGGGATGCATAGGTTAGAAGGATTAGTGGGTAAATACGTAGGGATATGGGGATAGGGTCTGGGTGGGATTGTGGTTGGTGCAGACTCAATGGGCCAAATGGCCTCTTTCTGCACTGTATGATTCTATGCTTCTATAAGCAGGTGGCAGATGGGGCATATGTGGGGAAATGTGAGGTTATTCACTTTGTTTGGGAGGATGGAAAAATATATTTTGTCAATGGTGCAAATTTATTAAACATTGGTGTTCGAGGAATTTGTGCATCTTTGAACAAGAAACACAAAAATTAACATGTAGGTATAGTAAGGAATTATGAATGGCCTTATTATAAGCAGGCTGAAATAGAAGAGTAAAGAATATTGCAGCAATTGTACAGGATTGTGCTGAGACCAGATGTGTACAGATTTGGTCTCTGTTCTTAAGGTTGCCTTAGAGTAGGGTGCAATGATGGTTCATTAGATTAATATATCTGGTATGAGAGAATTGTCCTATGACACAAGATTGGGCTTATACTACTCATTGAAACATAAGAATCTTCATAAGGTAGGTGTAGAAAAGATCTTTCCCCTAGCAGGAGGGTGTAGAATCAGGGTACATAATCTCAGGATAAGGGCCAATGATTTATGACTGAGATTAAGAGAAACTTTTTCCCTCAGAGGGTTGTGAATTTTTAGAATTTTCTCCCCAAGAGGGCTGTAGATACACAGTCATGGAGGAGTACATTCAATGCAGACTGATAAACATTTGAACCCAAAGAGAATCAAGGGGTGCGAAAATCATGTGGAAAAGTGTTAAGCTTGAAGATCAGCCACAATCCTATTGAATGGCAGACAAGGCTCAAGGGGCTGTACAGCTTATAGTAACTTATATCCCTTTGTTCTGTTCCTTTTTAAAAAGCTGTGGATCTTCCAGTTTGGATAAATGCTCCACATCCAAAATGTCAACATTTTTTGTTCCCTGCCAAATCCTATGGGTGGGATTTTCCGGCCACATTAGCCCAAAGACTGAAAATTCCCGCCCGAGGTCAACAGACCTTTGCATGGTCCGCCCGCTACGATTCCCGTGGTAGGCGGGACAGGAAAGTTCCACCTTTTGTGTTTGCAGCATTTTTTGTTTGTGCAATGGGTCTATAAATTTAATTACTAAATGTGCCCCTCGTACTAACGCACTAAGTGTTGCCAACAAACTGAAGTATGATCTACCAGATAAGCTAGTCCATCTCTCTGCCACCAAGCTTCTAGCATGTACTGGCAACCTCATAGATTAGAAATTGGCTATAGGTGCACCAGAAAACCGCACTGCTTTCCTTCTGAAATCCAACTCAACAAATTTTATGCAAATGCTATTGAAATGGTACGGTTTTGTGGTTAACAAACTGTTTTGATTTTGAAATTAAAAGCATTACAAACCCACAAAACCAAATCACTTGATGGGAAAAAGCTGAGCAGAAAAGCAGTTCCAGGACACAACTTCTGTTGCAATTTATTCAACATAAAATATCAGGCTTTTCCCTTTGATAACTGTCACAATCTCACAATTACATATTGTGCATCCTCTGACTGTGTAATTTCGAGAAGTGTGTTACAGTTGTGTGTGACAGCAAATCACCATTGCACTATTTCCTACCTGTTCTCTGTCTCCAGTTCACTCTCCCTTCTGTTGGCATCCTCCAGTAAACTTTGTAGTAAAGCTATCTTTTCATTATCTGATCCTTCTTGGTTCAACTTCAGGATCTTGTTTTCATGTTGCAGCCGGATAAGTTTTTCCCTAAAACAGGAAAATAATTTTAATCCACACATTACATATTCAATAACTTAATTCATAAAAGATATGATAAAATATTATATAACATAAATCAAACCATCCAATTACCACCCATCAGTCAACTCTCAATTATAAGGAAAGTGACAGTCGGGATTGTGGACAATGCTCTTAAGTGGCATTTACTCAGCAACAACATGCTCACTGATGCTCAGTTTGGGTTCCACCAGGGCCAATCCGCTCAACTTCATTACAGCCTCGGTTCAAACATGAACAAAAGTGGTCTCCAGAGGTGAAGTGAGGGTGACTGCCATAGATACCAAGGCAACATTTTCCACGGTGTGGTATTAAGGAGCCCAGCAAAACTGGAATCAATGGGGACTGGGGGGAAACTCTCCACTGGTTTGAGTCAAAAGGATGATGATTCTGGTTGTTGGAGGTTAATCATCTCAGTCCCATTACATCTCTGCAGGAGCTCTTCAGGGTAGTATCCATGGTGCATCTTTAGCTGCTTCATCAATGATCTTCTTCATCAGGCCTCAACTACAGCTGCCCTGTAGTTAACTGTTTTCTCTCTCTGTCCTTTCTTGAAAAATGGTGCAACATTTGGCAACTTCCAATTTAATGGGCCCATTCCCGAATCGAGGGAATTTTGGAAAATCAGAGCAAGTGCACCCATATTCTCTGCAACTATCTCTTAGAACCCTGGTGTATAGACCATCAGCCCCTAGAATTGTTGGATTTTAGTCCTTGAAGTGTCTCCAATACTTTTTCTCTGTTGATATTAATTTCCTTAATTTCTTCTCTTTTTAGCCCCTAGGCTACCATCTATTTCTGGGAAGAAATCTCTACTGTGGAGACAATATTTAATATATATGTTTGTTCATTGCCTCTGCCATTTCCTCGTGGTAATCTCTCCTGTCTCTGCTTCCAAGGGACCAATGTTTACTTTAGCTTCTATCTTCCTTTTTATATATTAAAACTCCTGCAATCTATTTTTTAAATATTTCTGGCTAGTTCACTCATTCTATTTTATTTCTCTTTTTGTCAACTTATTGATGGCTCTTTGCCGGTTTCTAAACACCCCCAATCCTCAGAGTTTCTACTGGGTTTTTTGGAGCATTTTAAGCCTCTTCTTTTAATCTAATAATAAAGAAATTGAAGGCACAGTCCTATTCAAAGGTAGGAATAATAAAATCGCACTTGAACATGAGTGATTCATGTTAACTCCTTACAAGCTCATATTAAATCACGTAATTTGCCTTTGAAGGAAAATATACAATGATAATTTTTAAAATATAGCACTCAAAATTTTACTTACTTGATTTCAGGTGTTACTATCTCTGCTGCTAAGCTGTCTGACGCCTCTTGACTGTTCATTGGAATAAGTCCTATCCAAAATACAAATATTTCTTAATGTTATGCTGTCAGAATTCAAGTACTTGCATTAAATAATTCAGATGGCAATCTAAAGCAACTCAAAATAAAAGCTTTTACAACAGACCGGCTGTAAGTTGGCCTTGATGCACTTGAACACATCGTAGTTCTTCAATAGTCTCCTTTAAAGAATCTCTCTCTGTTCTTAGCCTCTGTAGAAATATTGGAGTTTTAGATAGATTACAGACTACAATGTGGATTCTGAACATTATGAAACTTTGTTTACTTGTGAATTTAAAATACGTTCAATGTCCCTCCCCATCTAAGTAGGTCTCACTTTTGAGCATAAGACTAGTACCGTCATTAGAAACTTTCAGAAAACTGAAGTCACAATTCAATTTCTCTAGGTTAGTTGTAAGAAAAAAGGCATAAAATATTAGAGGAAACAAGTGTAACATGAACATGAAGCTTATAGTAATCCTCCATGATAGACTTTTGTTTCAAAAATTCAGAAGTTAGAATTTGTTACCAAAATATAAAATGAAATGGGAAAAGGAACTTGCATCTTTTTCTTTTTGAAGAGTATCCACTTTTTCCTTCAGTCTTTTATATTCAAACTCCATTTTGTCTGCCTTTTTTGACTCCTCAGACAACCTATTTTGAAGTTCAACAACCTACAATGACACAAATTGAGTAGAATTTAGAAATTTAAAATATCCCTGCTGAGTTACTACCAGACATTTGAAATTTTGCAATAAAACAGAGACAGCAACTTGACTGCTGTACACAGGCATTTGACAAACTTAAAAAATCAAACTGAAGTACCTGAACTTTCAAACCAAAGATACATATGGTAGTTTACTTGAGCACATTGTAATGACTATTAGAATCATAGAATCCTACAGTGCAGAAGGAGGCCATTCGGCCCATTGAGTCTGCACCGATCACAATCCCACCCAGGCCCTATCTCCATAACCCCATGCATTTACCCTAGCTGGTCCCCCGACACCGAGGAAGAATTTAGCATGGCCAATCCACCACATCTTTGGACTATGGGAGGAAACCGGAGCACCTGGAGGGAACTCTCACAGACACGGGGAGAATGTGCAAACTCCACATAGACAGCGACCCAAGCCAGGAATCGAACCTGGGTCCCTGGTGCTGTGAGGCAGCAGTGCTAACGACTGTGCTACCGTGCCGCCCCATTGTTAGCACTAACTGGGTCTTTTCTACAAAAAAAATAAGGAAAGGCTGGGAGTATATTCTTCATTTAAATATGTCATTATTTTATAAGAACAGTTACAGCTGTTCCACTCTAATAGCCTACTGTATGGCTTTACTCTTAGGGAATGCTTTAGAGCAATTTCACTGAAAACAATGAAGGCTGTAATTTGGACCAGCCCAGGAACCAATACAGAATCACCTAACATTCAGAAACCTTTTCAGTGACTGGCGATGCAGATTATTCACTAACTCTGATTTATTCTGATGCAAAGAGGTTTTTGCAACAGAAAACATCTGCCTTATTCAACAGTATTTCCTGCTTTGAAAAAAAGGATCTACGGCATTATTTCAAATGAAAGCATTGTAAAGATAGAGTTCAAAATATAAACAACAGCATTTTAAGCACTGCAACAATTATAATTTTACATCAACAATTTTATTGTGCGCACCCTGATCTTGGAAAATAGTAAGAATATAACTGTGCAAGCACTTTTCTTACTATATCATTCAGTGGAGTGTTTCTAAATAAATAATTGGTCACGGAAAAGGGAACTTAAAGTTCTTGTGTTTCAAGATAATCTTCGAATTATAGGTTTATTTAGGTGAGAAGAGGCATAATACTGGAAATTAAGCTAAATCCAGCTACTGATGGCTATGCCAGTTGCATGCCACATGCTTTATACAATTTTATGGCCCTCTGATTTGAGGGAATGGAGATGGGTTCTGTATCAGAGCAATGCCAGGAGGTGTAAAATGCTTCATGATTATATCCTTCATCAGAACTGAAAAAGTTGAAAAGCATCTCATTAACATTTTTAAAAGAATATGTGCAACGGGGAGAAATGAAAACAGAAATCTCACTGTGGCCTGCCGCCTTAACTCTCTGCCTTATTCCTACTCTAACCTCTCTGTCCTTGGCGATTTACATTGCTCTAACAAAACTCTACCTCAGGTTGCTTTGGGAACAGTATCATATCTTCTTTCATGCACTTCTCCTGGTCTGAATGCGAGTTAAATAATTTTAGCGATATCCTTGATTTCATTTACTGCAGGGATTGCTGGTGATGTAAGATCGTCAGTATCCAAAAGGAGACAAAAGGTTTGGTGTTTTGGGTTGGCAGAGGGGGAACAATCAGAAAACTATTTCCTTATCAAAGGGGTGGAACTAAATCCTCAGACGAACCCCATTCTCTTTTTAGGCTGGGAGGCCTGCTGCACTTTGTGAGCATCTTCTATTTTATTTTCAACTTTGTTCCAATTTGAAAGTGGATTCCCACATTGAGTTTTCCATCTCTTCCACCTTCGCTTTAGACCTCCCACAGTCTCAGCAATTTACAAGACATATATTTTTGTAATGTGCTTTATTTCTTCACTGCTTCGATACATTGAGCGAAGTGAAACCACTAAGCTTCAACATCACCAAATGCCCTTAAGACTTCTGCCATTAAGAAGGACAAGATTCCTCAGAACGTCATCAGCTACAAACCTCAAGTTCTACACCATCCTAACTTGAATGCATTTTAGTTTTACATCATTGTTGAAGAAGCAATAAATAATAACTTGCGTAATTGTATTGAATGGGGACTATAAGCAGAAAGCAGCCATCCATCATCATCTTATGATAATGAGGGATGGGCACTAGGTTTGGCTTCAGCAGCATCACTCACAGCCAAGAATAATTAAAACAAACAATCATACACTTTGTGTATTTGCTTGACTATCTTCCCCCATCTCATTTCTAACATTAAAGTATCAGTTTATCTTCTATTTTTCAGTCGTCTTGTGGAATGAAACAAACCCAAAATGTATGATTATTACGATTAATACGGACTAACCAGCTGTTTGCTCCACCCTTTTCTGTTTTTTTGTTTCCAGTATTATACTGCAGTTTCTTGTTAAGACTACAATTACCTGGATCTTGCCAAGAATGTTACCTCTTGAATGTGCTGTACTGCTTCAGATATATTTGCTTATAGGAAATAGGAGCAGGAGTAGGCCATCTAGCCCCTCGAGCCTGCCCCGCCATTCAATAAGATCATGGCTGATCTGAAGTGGATCAGTTCCACTTACCCGCCTGAGCCCTATAACCCCTAATTCCCTTACCGATCAGGAATCCATCTATCCATTATTTAAACATATTCAACGAGGTAGCCTCCACCACTTCAGTGGGCAGAGAATTCCAGAGATTCACCACCCTCTGAGAGAAGAAGTTCCCCCTCAACTCAGTCCTAAACTGACCCCCCTTTATTTTGAGGCTGTGCCCTCTAGTTCTGCTTATCTAACCTTATCTAATGTATAGTTAAAAGCGCACTATAAATTCCTTCAACAATATTCTGTAATTTCATACCTGTCTCTTGTAGGTTTCCAGCTGTGCTCGTGCAGCATTTGCTTTCCGTAACTCCTCCTCTAGACTGACTGTGTTCTGCATGTACATTGTATTCTTTTCCTCAAGGAGCTTCACCTGTCGACGCAAGTCGCCCAGATCCTCTAGTTTCTTTTTGTATGACTCTACCATGCCCTCCAACTTACTCACTTTATCAGAAGAATGCCTACAATAAAAAGAACTTTGGTGTATAAAGCATCTTTCATACCCTCAAGACAACCGGCTTCTCAGCCAATTAATTTTGTTAAAATATTGTCACCTAAACAAATACCAATTGTTGCCTAATCTGACAATAGATTATAAACATAGGAAAATAAGTAAAATGCAATAGTGCTGTTCAAATCGCTAACAAAAAAAATAAAAATGTGATGGCACCAGATAAATGATACAGGGCAACAGAATAATGTCAGCCTCCAAAGTGGAACATAATCATAGCTTAAACCATTTAGACCAAAATAAAATGCGTACAAGAAAGAAACATTAGCTCTAATTATGCTAATACTCAGAGGATGAACTGATCCAAGTGGTATCACTGATTATTTAGGTGCATAAGGGCTGTGGAGTATTAGATTTTGTTAACTGAGGTTTCAACAGCTCGGAGACAACTTCAAAGGAGAGGTGGAAGTGCAAACAGGCAGTCATATTTTAAACAAGTTGTTTGAGTCATGGCGCTATTGGATTTGGTGTTTAGCAACCCACCAAAGGATTTTGGTGAGCTCCAGAGGAGTAGCAATCATTGTAATACAGGAATTGACTGTTATGAATAAGACTGCATAAGACTGAAGAAAGTTAAATATGTTTAAAATTGAGCGAAGAATGTATATTATTCTAAAAAGACCAAAGCAAAAGGTTAATAAGGAACAGTTTTCATTTATAAAATTCCACTGAAGTTACTAAAGGTTAGGAGGAACATTTAAACATGTAAATATATAAGGGAACTAAAACAGAGGATTGAGATTCCTATTAAAAGCAACTAAAGCACTAAAAAACATATTTGAAAAACTCAGATGTAAATCAAAGAAATGAGAAGGAAAATGCAAAACTTTAATTACCTAAGGACATCCATCTCATCCTTTAAAGACTGGGCTTCTTCCGCCAGGCTGGTAAGCTCCTCATTCTGCTGTCGGAGTTCTAAGACTTCTTTCTCGAGTTCCTCGCATCGAATCCGATAATCATCTTTTGCTGCTTCCAATCTGAAATTCATAATTTTATTAAATTAACATTCATATACCAGTAATTTTAAATAATTAAATCCATCCAGGTAAAGTACTGCAACAAATTAATGTTACTACAAATTATTAATTGATACGTCTTGCCACGACAACTGAACATAGCCCTGAATTACATAGACGTGCTTGTTGAGTTCAAGGATATTAAGTTTGAAAGAATGGAACACTTTTGCTCTCGAGTGACAACACCAAGTGTGGAACCAGTGCAAGTCCCTTTTACCAACAACTTAGTGAATACATTTCTACCTGATAATAAGTCACAGTTTCAGATTTAATATCTCATCTACACCAAATTTGGGCGGCACGTTAGCACAGTGGTTAGCACTGCTGCTTCACAGCTCCAGGGACCTGGGTGCAATTCCCGGCTTGGGTCACTGTCTGTGTGGAGTTTGCACATTCTCCTCGTGTCTGTGTGGGTTTCCTCCGGGTACTCCGGTTTCCTCCCACAGTCCAAAGATGTGCGAGTTAGGCTGATTGGCCATGCTAAAAATTGCCCCTTAGAGTCCTGAGATGCGTAGGTTAGAGGGATTAACGGGTAAATATGTAGGGATATGGGGCTGGTGCAGACTCAATGGGCCAAATGGCCTCTTTCTGCACTGTAGGGTTTCTATGATTCTATGAAATTAGGTCACCACCTCGGCTGGAAATAGGGACATTATTGGGCCATAGAGATGGGAGTAGCCCAAGTTGTTTGGTCAGGTTTATAATGATCATTCTCCTGCAGGTTTGTTTTTCATAACAATGCAAATATAATAAGGAGTATCCACAGAGATACTGACTTACTGGCAGTGAGGATGACCTTAGGATCACTGAGAAAGGAGCTCGACACTTCACACATTTGTAAAGCAATGGAATTTTATTAATACCTAAAGGTCTCTTCTTGTAGTTGTTCCAACTGAGTTTGTAGTTGAAGGTGTCTACGTCCTGCTGGGCTGTTGGGATCTTCAATAGAATCAGATTGATTGAGGCGTTCCATAAGACCTTGATTTTCTACTAATAAACTGCCTTTTTCTTCTTGTAGAGCTGCGACCTGTATAAATTTAATAGAAAAAAACAATCACAATTGTTCTTTGATAAAGACTATACAGAAAAACCTAGGTCTATTAAGTATTTCCTTCAAAAATATCTGTTATTAAAATCGATAAATCAATAACAACTTGCACTTACACAGAGTCTTTAACATTGGAAAAAGTCCTGAGACCCTTCCCAGAAGCATAAGACAAGAAAAAGACAAAAAGGGATTAGGACTGGTGACTATTTTGTCAAAGAGGTAGGATTTAAAGGGCGTTATGAAGGAAGAGAAATCAAAAGGTTTTCGGAGAGAAATCTTTGGCTGAAGGCATGTCTGCCAATCAAATTGCTAAAGTATTTTTATGTAAATTGTGACCACAATCCTTTCACATTTAAAATTACCAGTGATACATAGAAGTAACACTCTTAGTAGCATTTTCTAATTTAGTGCGCTACCAATTCTCGACTGAAAATCTTTCCATTAAAATGATGGGTTTCAGTCTGCCTGGTTCAACAGCAAATCCACTGTGGTGAACATTTTATTAAAAGGCGAGTTGAATGTTTCTTCTACTTCAATTTTGTGGACACGAAAGTCTTTGATTTTTGCCATAATGTTTTCATTAAGTGTTTGCCAACCTGAAATAAGGTTCCCAAAACTCAAGACAAATTTTGCCCTCCACAAGCTATTTTGTCTCCCCTGATAACCATGATCTGCTTTCCTCTCTAGGACTTCATTCCCATTTCATGTTAGGAGCTAACTTGATCAATAGCCAGCCTGTAATTAACACCACAATCTCTCACTAAATATGGAACAGCACTTCTAGTACAGTCTCTGACAAACGACCCTACCACACCATGCAATTACCTTAGCAATCCAATAATAAATTTCACTTGTCCTGAGATTGCAAGCTATAGTGCATCCAAGCCAGCATCATGTCACACCATTTGGAAATTGAAACCTTTTAACGTAGTTTCCTTCCAAAACCTTGGCCTCTCTCTTCCCCTTGAATACACAACTTAAAAGTCAGCAATTTGACAAGACTTGTGGCCACTGAATGTCTTCTTCTTTGGTTTGGCTTCAGTTTTTGTCTCGTTAGCTTCCTGTGAAGCACCTTGTAACATTTAACTATGTTAAAGGCACTACATGAATGCAAATTCCTATTACTCCAGTTCTCCATTTCTCTACTGCCCCACCAGCACGAATACTTGACTGCATATTCCTGAGACTGATAATATATTCAAAATCTTACAGCTGCATATACTTCCTATCTGCACAACTTGACTTCTTGTTGTCAAACTGTTTCCTATTATGACTTCTCACATTTGCACGGTCCTTACCTCTGTAAACTCAATGATCGCAACATTTACACACTCGTCTCCACAAATCACTCAATGATTTTTGAAAAAAATTGTTAGGTGCCATTTTTCTCTCAAATTTCTAATATTCACAATAAGGCTTTAAACAAAATAAACCTATTTAAGAATATTGCAATTTGCAAAGTAACATCCAGTGAATTCTCTTTTGTGATGCCTTTAAAGGTTTTTCTTAAGGCTTCAGCCTCTCCAAAGACCCTAGACTTGCAATTGATATTTTTGCCAAAAGCTGTAATGGTTTTGAGTTGAATTTGGATTGTCCAGTCTGAGAATCTGCAATGTATCTAATTTAGCAGGATGTATCAGTAATAGTCAATCAGATTTTGTGATGAAGTATTCTTTAGTTACTACTAAAAAGTCTTTCAAAGTTATTTGTAAAAAAGCTAATGGACAAATTTCAAAAACATTACTGAGATAAAATTCATGCTGAACTTTTTAAATTCCTGTTTGCATGCAAGTATAAGATGATTACTAATTGGTTGCATTTTCTTGCTTTGCATTATACAAGCTGTCAAAAGCAAAAGTTCTGCCAAATAATGGCCTTGATGTTAGCGTTTACATGACACAGATGAATAAAAACATAAGAAACAAGAGCAGAAGGCCATTCAACCCTTTGTAACTGCTCTGCCACTGAAGACAATCATGGTTGATCGACCACAATTATTTTCCTGCACTATCTCCATTTCCCATAATTTCTTTCGTACCCAAATTTCTATTGATCTGTCTTGAATGTATTCAACAACACAGCTTTCTGAAGCAAAGAATTCCAAAGAGCCACTATTCTTTGAGCAAAAAACTTCTCATTAGTTTGAAAAGACCAACTGTAACCTGTGGGGGCCTGCAAGGATCAGTGCTTACGCCTCAGTTACTTACCATATATATCAATGGCTGAGATTACCAGCTTTTCTGTCCATTAGTCAAACTTCAGTCCATGCTAATATCATAATCGTTTATTCTGAGACTGTGACCCCACCAACCCCGCACCCCAGTTCTAGACTCCACAGTTACAACAAATTTCCTCCCAACATCTACCCTGTCAAATTAAGAATTCTATATGTTTCAATTAGATCATCCCTGATTCTTCTAAATTATAGGGAATATAGATCCAGCCTAACACTGCCTCCTCGTCAGACTCCTCTCATCCCAGAATCTGCCCAGTGAACTCTTATTGCACTCTGTCAAAGGCAAGTTATCCTTCCTTAGGCAAGGAGGGCAAAATTGTGCACCATACTTCAGGAGTAATCTCATGATGGCCCTATATAATTAAGACTTCTTATACTCCAATTCCTTTGTAATAAAGGCTAACATCTCATTTGCTTTCCTAACTGGAAACATATGTTTTAACTTTATCTGATTCATGCACTAAGACACCACGGTCCCGCTAAATACCAGAGTCTTCCTCCCTTTTTTTAAAAAACTTCCCATGTTCTATTCCATCGGTCACATACTTGCCTACTCACTGAACGTGACTATATTTCTCTGCAGCCTCTTTGCATCCTCCTCAGGGCTTACTTTTCCACCTGCGTATAGTTAGCAAATTTAGAGACATTACACTCTGTCTACTCATTGACGTCATCGATATAGATGGTAAATAGTTGCGGTCCGAGCACTGATCCTTGTAGTATCCCATTATTACAGCTCGTCAACCTGAAAATGACCTATTTATTCCTACTCTGTGTGTCCTGGAACCAATCCATGCTAAGATCTAATAATAATCTGTGAATAATCCCCAATCCCATGATCTTTAATTTTGTGTAGTATGATAATATAAATTGTGTGGCACCTTATCAAAAGCTTTTTGAAAATATAAATACGTTACATGATTGCCCATATCTACTTTGCACTTATAACCTCAATGAACTCCCAAGAGAATTTTTCCTAGTCATGAATCCATGTTGACACTGCTTAATAATATCATGATTCTCTAACTACTCTAGAGTATTTTAGAATTTGGCAAAGAGTGACTAAGAAATTGAGAAAGGTGAAGTAGTTTACAAGAGCAAACTAACAAGAGACAAAAATAGATGGTAAAAGTTTATATAGGTACATAAAAAGAGATTAGCAAAAGTAAATAAGTTTCCCTTACAAGCAGAGACAGAAGAGATTGCAATTACCTTATCTCTAATAATAGGTTCAAGCATTTTCCCAAACTATTGCCAGGCTAACTGATCCACAGATCCCTGTTTTCTCCTTCCTTTCATGAATAGTGGGTTATTTGCTACCTTCCAATGCATGGAGATTTTTCTAGAATCTAGGGAATTCTGGAAGGTCAAAACAAATGCATACACAATTTCTGTAGCTTACTCTCCATGCAGCTAATCTTAGCACGTAGAACATGGGGTTCAGGGGATTTGTTAACTTGAAATACTATTAACTTCTGCAATACTACTTATTTACTAATAATATCCCCAAGTTCCTCATTTGCACTATAGTCTTGAATCCTACTTTTTTTTTTAAAAACAGATACAAAACATTAAACATTTCCTATTCCTTATCATTATCTCACCCATCTCTATACGTAAGAACATAAGAAATAGGAGCAGGAGTAGGCCATCTAGCCCCTCGAGCCTGCCCCGCCATTCAATAAGATCATGGCTGATCTGACGTGGATCAGTACCACTTACCCGCCTGATCCCCATAACCCTTAATTCCCTTACCGATCAGGAATCCATCCATCCGCGCTTTAAACATATTCAGCGAGGTAGCCTCCACCATCTCAGTGGGCAGAGAATTCCAGAGATTCACCACCCTCTGGGAGAAGAAGTTCCTCCTCAACTCTGTCTTAAACCGACCCCCCTTTATTTTGAGGCTGTGTCCTCTAGTTTTAACTTCCTTACTAAGTGGAAAGAATCTCTCCGCCTCCACCCTATCCAGCCCCCGCATTATCTTATAAGTCTCCATAAGATCCCCCCTCATCCTTCTAAACTCCAACGAGTACAAACCCAATCTCCTCAGCCTCTCCTCATAATCCAAACCCCTCATCTCCGGTATCAACCTGGTGAACCTTCTCTGCACTCCCTCCAATGCCAATATATCCTTCCTCATATAAGGGGACCAATACTGCACACAGTATTCCAGCTGCGGCCTCACCAATGCCCTGTACAGGTGCATCAAGACATCCTTGCTTTTATATTCTATCCCCCTCGCAATATAGGCCAACATCCCATTTGCCTTCTTGATCACCTGTTGTACCTGCAGACTGGGCTTTTGCGTCTCATGCACAAGGACCCCCAGGTCCCTTTGCACGGTAGCATGTTTTAATTTGTTTCCATTGAGATAGTAATCCCATTTGTTATTATTTCCTCCAAAGTGTATAACCTCGCATTTCTCAACGTTATACTCCATTTGCCATATCCTCGCCCACTCACTCAGCCTGTCCAAATCTCTCTGCAGATCTTCTCCGTCCTCCACACGATTCACTTTTCCACTTATCTTTGTGTCGTCTGCAAACTTCGTTACCCTACACTCCGTCCCCTCCTCCAGATCATCTATATAAATGGTAAACAGTTGCGGCCCGAGTACCGATCCCTGCGGCACGCCACTAGTTACCTTCCTCCAACCGGAAAACACCCATTTATTCCGACTCTTTGCTTCCTGTCGGATAGCCAGTCCCCAATCCACTTTAACACACTACCCCCAACTCCGTGTGCCCTAATCTTCTTCAGCAGCCTTTTATGGGGCACCTTATCAAACGCCTTTTGGAAATCCAAAAACACCGCATCCACCGGTTCTCCTCCATCAACCGCCCTAGTCACATCTTCATAAAAATCCAACATGTTCGTCAAGCACGACTTTCCCCTCATGAATCCATGCTGCGTCTGATTGATCGAACCATTTCTATCCAGATGCCCTGCTATCTCCTCTTTCATAATGGATTCCAGCATTTTCCCTACTACAGACGTTAAGCTGACCGGCCTATAGTTACCCGCCTTTTGTCTCCTTCCTTTTTTAAACAGCGGCGTAACATTAGCCGTTTTCCAATCAACCGGCACTACCCCAGAATGCAACGAGTTTTGATAAATAATCACTAACGCATCCACTATTACCTCTGACATTTCTTTCAATACCCTGGGATGCATTCCATCCGGACCCGGGGACTTGTCCACCTTCAGTCCCATTAGTCTACCCAGCACTGCCTCTCTGGTAACATTAATTGTATTAAGTATTTCTCCTGCTGCCAACCCTCTATCGTTAATATTTGGCAAACTATTTGTGTCCTCCACCGTGAAGACCGACACAAAAAAATTATTTAAAGACTCAGCCATATCCTCATTTCCCACTATTAACTCCCCCCTCTCGTCCTCCAAGGGTCCAACATTCACTCTAGCCACTCTATTCCTTTTTATATATTTATAAAAACTTTTACTATCATTTTTTATATTAATTGCTAGCCTAGCCTCAATTAGGGACCCTCATTTACTCTTACTAATCTCTTTTTACATTCCTATATCATATTTCACTATCTGTTCTTATGTTTCTTGTTAGTTTGCTTTATATACTATTTTCGCTATCAATTTAGAAACATAGAAAAATTACAGCACAGAACAGGCCCTTTGGCCCCACAAGTTGTGCCGAACATATCCCTACCTTTTAGGCCTACCTATAACCCTCCATCCTATTAAGTCCCATGTACTCATCCAGGAGTCTATTAAAAGACCCTTTTGAGTTTGCCTCCACCACCACTGACGGCAGCCGATTCCACTCGCCCACCACCCTCTGTGTGAAAAACTTCCCCCTAACATTTCCCCAGTACCTACCCCCCAGCAGCTTAAACCTGTGTCCTCTCATAGCAGCCATTTCCACCCTGGGAAAAAGCCTCTGAGAGTCCACCCGATCTATGCCTCTCAACATCTTGTATACCTCTATTAGATCTCCTCTCATCCTACGTCTCTCCAAGGAGTAAAGACCGAGCTCCCTCAGCCTATCCTCATAAGGCATGCCACTCAATCCAGGCAACATCCTTGTAAATTTCCTCTGCACCCTTTCAATCATTTCCACATCCTTCCTATAATGAGGCGACCAGAACTGAGCACAGTACTCCAAGTGGGGTCTGACGAGGGCCTTATATAGCTGCATCTTGGTCATTCTTTTCCAAATTCTGAAAAACTCCCAATCCGAAGGTATATTACACTTTTTTAGCAAGAACATAGCCTCTTCCTTTAGTCTTACACTTTCCTTAACTTCTCTTATTAGTTACGGATGCATTACTTTTCCCTTTTCTTTTGGAAATGTATATCTGTTGCAAATTATTAATTTGTTAAAAGTTCACCATTGATTATCTACCATCATATCTTGTAATCTAATTTCCCAATCTATCTCAGCTAACCTGCCCTCATACCTATGTAGTTTGCTGTATTAGATTAAAGACCCTAGTTCTGGACTGAATTAAATCCATCTCAAACTCAAGAAAAAACTATCAGATTATGAACACTGTTCTCTAGAGGTTCCTATAAGATTAATAAATAACTTTTCATTGCACTATACTAGATCCAAAACAGTCTGTTCTCCAGGTGTTTCCTCAACATACTGATCTAGAAAATTACCTTATATACAATCCATGAACACATCCTCCAAGCTATTAACTGCAAACTTTGATTTTCCATGTCCAAATAAAAATTCAAGTCCCCTATGATTTACCATCATTCATCTCTAATTTCCTGACTTACACTTTGCCAAACACTACAAATACTATGAGAGAGCTTATAAACTAGTTCAACCAGTGGTCTCCATTCCTTGCTGTTTCGTGTCTCCTTCCAAATTGAATCTATACCTTGATTTTCCAAGTCAAAGTCCTTTCACTCTGCTGCCTTTACCCCATCCTTCATTATCAAGATCACCTTCCTGGTACCCTTTTCCATTATGCTTATCTCTTCTGAAAATCAGGTATCCTGGAATCTTTAGTTCCCAACTTTGGCCACTCTGTAGCCACACCTTCCTTATGGCCATTAGATAAAACCCATTCATTTCTATCTCTGCAAATAAAACATCAATGTTGCTGCAGATGCTTTGCATGTTCAGATTAAATGTCTTTGGCTTTATCTTTTTCCTGATCTTATTTTGAAGCCGTTTGAAGGTAAAGGGAAGACACTTGTGGAAAGAACTGATATTCAGAATAAATTATTTTCTATGGTTACCAACACCCAGATCATAAAAACTGCAAACACTCTGATTCAGGAGAAATACCAAGAAACCTAATCTACTTTTAAATTCTGCCAGTCTATCGGGTCCTCTGTTGAAAGTTCCTACAGAATCACCTCCCTGTGATGTCCTATTTTAAATATGTTCACACTTACCATTAGGTTTTTTAAGTAACCATTTTTTGTGACATCAATTTTATATTAATAGGATTTTTCAATTAATGTCAATGACCCTAGAATATTTACTGCAGTAATCACCTAGAATACTATGTACTGAACCAAGCAATGTCTTGCCTATTTGTTGTTAATTTGTTGTTTCAGGGCGATTAAATGGGATCACATGCTAAAAGCTTGGAGACATCAAAGGAATTTCATTGTTACATGCATGGAAGCCACTACCTTGCGGGTAGAATGAATGTCAACAAGGCAACAGACTCCTCAAGACAACAGATGCACTGAACCTGCAGATACTGACAGCGAACTGAAACTGTAACACTCTCCTTTGCTGTTACCATGCTTTTTATGGTTTTTTAAAATTTCCTTTCCTGCACTTCGTAAATAGCCCCTTCTATTTCCCGTGTCTACAATTATCCCAAGTTCCTCACTTGCCCTCTTGTCATGTCTCTTTTCATATTTCCTATTTCACTGTTCACATTCTCTACCTATCCCATGCCGTACAATACTAACAACAATCAGTACTTATATAGTAGCTTTAGAATAGTAAAATATTCCATGGTACATCTCAGGAGTATAATCAGACAAAACTGACATTGAGCCAATGAAGGAGACATTAGAATAGGTGACCAAAAGCTTGATCAGAGTGGTAAATTTTAAGGAGCATTTTAAAGGAGTGATGAGGGAGAAGCAGAGAGTTCTGGAGAGGAAATTCCAGAACTTAGGGCCTAGACAACTAGAGGTATGCTCATCAATGGCAGAATGAAAGAATAACTGTCATAAAGTAAAAGATAATGAATGATTGGGATTTTTGGTGAGGAAAAGATAATTCAAGACTGGATTTTAACAACTTTTCATTCAGGGTAATAAAGAAATGGAGTTTGGCACATACTTGACCAGCAGGGAGGAAAATCAGAGCAAAATCTGATATATATTGAAATCTAAGCACCCCTGGGTCAAAGGATGTATGCAGGCAGATCAGTGCTAATAGTCAGTGCTAAGGCAGAACTCTATTCCTTCTTATTCCCCTGGCACAGAGGTCATTAGCAGAATGATAAATTTGATTTTGCTTTGGAAAATATTGAAAACAGAGAATCACTGACATTTAGATCAGGGGCTCTCAACCAAGGGTTTGCAGCCTCCTAGGTCCACGTGAAGATTTCAGTGAGACCATTGCCACTGGCCCACAGCTTCTTTCAACATCATTAATCTAGTTCTTGGACAGATTCAGCTTTTACCTACTGCAAAGTAAAGCCAATCAGTACCATGTCACCCACGCGGCTCACCTAATCTCTCACCCCTCTTATAAGAAAGCATTTCAAATACAAAGTTCAACATGAAAACAAAACTGCTGACAATATTTAATACATTTTCACTATCTAGATCTAATAATGTTATTTCATGGCTGAGAGATGTTTAATTCGTCATTCTCTTCCAATGTTCCTCCTCCCACACACTCACCCCATCCATGTTTCTGCATGGTGGCCCAACCATTCTGTTTGAATTATCAGTACTCAGTGAGGTACAGTGAGGGTCCCAGTGCGAATGGTCTGAAGAATGTAGCACCCTTTCTTCAGCAGCACTGAAAGCGTTGCCCTCATTTTTTATACAGTATATTAATTATATGTAGCTGGAATCAAATCAAATCGAATTTTCAACAATTAATGAAATCAAAGAAAATAAAGTATGGAGCCATGTTCAACATTGACCGTGACGTGCATTTTATTGTCCAAGATATCTCCATATCTTAACAACATTATTGTTCAGCACAGGTTTTGCATTTATGAAGTAAAACAAAAATAATAAAACATATGTTTCATTGTATAACTAATTTTTATCCAGAGAAAATACTTGTGCTACAGGAGTCCAGAGAATTCTTATAACATGAGCAGGAACCTCAGAAACAAAATGGCTGGAGAGCCGCTAATTTAAAGAATGATCGAGACTCCACGTGATGGTTATGTATGTTTAGTCACAAAAGATTAGATGGGTTTCTGTTAAGAAGTGATTGAGGGAGAACATGAAAAATAGGAAGAATAAACCAAATGACTCCGAGCTTGCTCCTCCAATCATGACTGATCTTTTACCCGAAATACACTTTACCACCTGCTCCCCATATCCCTTCATTTCTTTAAAGGTAAAAAATCTATCTCAACCTTAACTACGACGGGGCATCCATTGTGTTCTCTATACCAGAGAATTCCAAAGATTCTCAAGTCAGAGTGAAGCAATTTCTTCTCATCTCAGTCCTAAATGATTGACCCCTTACTTTTGAGATTGTTCAATGCTCTAGATTCCAAGGCCAGGGAAAACAACCTTCCAGCATCTATCCTGTCAAGCCCTTATGTTTCACTGAGGTCACCTCCCATTCTTCTAAACTCCAGAGTAAAGGTCTAATTTACTCCATCACTCATTATAGGACAACCCTCTCATCTAGGAACCTATCTAATTTTCAATAAATTGCCTCCAAGGCATGTGTATTCTTCCTTAAATATGAAGACCAAAACTGTGCACTATTTAGACATGATTGCAGCCGATACAATCTTCCTAGTTCTTGTACACCAGTCCACTTGCAACAATGGTGGACATTCCATTAGCCTTCGTAATTACTTACTGTACCTACATGCCAATTTTCTGCATTCCTTGAACAAGTACAACTACGCCCTCTGAACATCAACGTTTAAACGTTTTACACTTCAAAAAATTTCTGCTTTTCTCATCTTATTACCAAAGTGAATAACATCAAACTTCCACCTGCCACTTTGATGCCAATTTACTTAACCTGTTTACATCTCTTTGCATCCGCCTCATAGCTTGAAGTCCCACCTATCCATCTATCATCAGCAAACTTCGATATAATACTCTTGGTCTTTTAGAAAGTAGTGTTGAATTGAGTGCGATTGGTGAGGAAGGCACTCATTGGGCCCTGTGGACTTTTCCTGCCATTGCTCAGGAACAGCAAACATTGCTCCATATTCCATTGTGCAGTTGTTTATGATTGATGTTAATTTTGTTGTGCTAAATCGTAGTCACAGTCAGCAAACTGAAAATTGAACCATATTCCCTCACTATAGATTTCATCCTCCTTCCTATCCACCATCAGAGACTGAACCAGATTATTCTCTGGGACCATGAGTTGAGTTGCTAACCCAACAGACTCGCAATCAAAAGGTCTGCCTACTTCCACATCAGTGTCTTTGCTCTTGTTTCAGCCCAGCTGCTGCTGAATCACTCACCCATGATTTTGTTGGCTCCAAGCTCAACTATTTTAAAGCTCACCTGACCAGCCTTCCATTCTCCATACACTCAAGCTCATCTAAAACTCAGCTGCCAATTTCTTAACTCATACCAAGTCCCATTCACTCAGCAACTTGTGCTCACTGACCAACATTGGCTTTGAGCCTAGAAATGGCCTTGAATTTAAAATTCACAACCTCGCCTTCAAATGCCCCTTCTATCTCTAACATTTTTTCGCCCTCAAACCCTCTGAGATATTTCTGTTCCTCCAATATGACCTCTTGTACATCCCTGATTTACAGCACCACCATTGGCAGCTATGACTTCACTGCCTAGCCCCCAAACTGTGGAAATTTCATCCTAAACCTCAGAGTTCCCCCGCCGTCCTCCTTTAAGATATTCCTTAAAACCTACCTTTATGACCAAGATTTTGGTTATTTGTCTAATATCTCCATGCGGCTCTGCATCAGTTTTTGTCTGATAATGTTCCTGTAAATGTCATGGAACATTTTACTAGTCGTTGAAGGTGCTATATAAATGCAAGCTGTTGTTCTTGTCTTTATCATATTTCACCGCTCCAGAAAGTCCAACATTCTGTTAATGGTTGCCTTTCAATTTCATTCTTCCTTCCTGTGCACAGCATTTTATTCTTAACTGCACTAAATTTCATCTGCCATTATTCTGCCCCACTTACGTAATCTTTAAATATTTTAATTTATGATACAGGAAAAAGGTTTGGAAATGGAACAGTTTCGAGCCCTTTCAGACAACAGAAGTGTGGTGGACCCAAAACGCCTCCTTTAAAAACCGTATGGCCTCCATGTTAACCTTCTCCCAACAGGCAACAGAGGGTCAGGAAGGGGAGTTTACAAAATGTTAAAACTGGAAACATATCCCCAACCCATCAGGTACACACACACCCATTAGCATTTTCACAATGGTAGACTGAGTGTCGTGAAAGTAGCCCAACTTGGAGTAGGCACGCTTTCCCGAGCCCTTCAAGCCCTCTGCCACTTGGCTGCCCTCTTCTTCCCTCCTTCCATTCTCCTCCATACTTAGTGCCCAACTTCTTGTGATGGTGACCTTCCAAGCCCCAATTTTTACCTCATTCTCTCCTGCAGTGGTTCATCTGCCAAGCCCTGATCTTTACTCCTCTCCACCCCCTCCCCCCTTTTCTCCACCGCCCGGCATTGTCCTGACGGTTTCCTCTATTTGTCCTTGTGCCATCAGTTTTCCTGCTTGCCAACCTGTCGATGTGCTTGACTCCTGGGTGAGATATGGCCAAAAAGAAATTATGAGGTCCTACCATTATATTCAGTGTCCCTGGCCTTACTGGGTTTCCTCTATACTCCCTTGCACCCTCCCTACTTTCTCCTAATAAATATTGGGCCTATAATTCTACACAGCTATTCTTTTAAGATGCTGCCAATTGTTAAAAGTCATGCCCAATAATTTTTGGGAAAGACAAAATGCAAACACACAAACAACCAAAGCAGTATTAGTTAGCAATCCGATAAGGATAGTATTAATACATTGCTCCAGCTGCATGCTACAAATGAAAAAAGATAAATAATAGATTTACCCTTTCTTCTAGTTCACTGCACTCTAATCTCAGTCTAGCAATCACATCCCGAGAAAGGTATGCCTTCAAAGCAAGGCAAAGTTGAAGGATGTTAAAATTTAATCTCAAACAGGACACAGAAAAGAGGAAAAATGAGCAAACAAGTAAAACTATACACGATAGAGGATTTAGGGACAAAGCATCCAAACCTTGCTGAAATCAAGGAAAATTAGAGTTATGTGAAAGCTCCCTTTGTCATTATGCACTTCAACAAGAAAGCATCATTGTATCTGCAGTTGCACTGTTGAAAGGAGAAATACAAGAAGGAAGCTTAGTTTATAAATGTCATCTGAACTTGCAGATTAAACCACTGCATTAAACTTACACACCTATTTACTATGCTCTATATTAAAGATCCACACTTATAAAATTGCATTTGATTAAGTAACAGATGTACCGAGGAAGGCAAAGATGGATTACTTTTGAAAGCAAGGTTGTGTTGAGATACGATATATTACTTCACTGACCACAGTAATACTAGAATTTTTCTGAAGCAGAAAACTGCATTGTACAATGAAAACTGAATGTGAGTAAATTACTGGACTTGGAAACGTATTTGTCAAATAATTGTTGGGATACCACAGACTACCACAGTCAGACCCAAGATAATCCTCTGCAATAAATGATTGAACGTTTACTTTTCAAGATTTTCAAACCATCATGTAGAACTATCTGGAAGCTACAGAACAGAAAAGAGCTGTTAGGTATGTGTATTATGTTGATTACCCAAAAGAGAATGAAGTTTAATTTATATGCTTGCCCTATTCCCCAATCCCTTATTCCCTTTTTATTTAACTACCTATCTAACCTCTTCTTAAAATGTTGATGTGCTCTGCACTTCAAATCACTAACCGTGTAGCACATTTCGCAACCCCACAGCTCCCCATGTAATAAAAGGTTTTGGTGCTTTGTTTTATATGTTATTTATTTGTGTATCGATGTTACTGCATTCTAGACCCTTCTATCACTGGAAGTAGACCCTTCCTATCTATTTTTCCTTTTACTTTACTTTCTCAAATTAAGCAGCACCCAAGTGAATCCAGGCTGTACCTTCTCTTTTGTTGCAATATCTTTCTAATAGTATGGAGCACAAAACAGCACACGGTATTCCAAGGTTTTATTGAGATACGCCATTGCATTTCATTTTTTAATGTTATATACCTGTCACAAAGTATTACTAAAAAAAAACACTTCATGTTTGTTGAATTGAATTCCATCTGAGATTTTTCACCCATTCCACCATCTTGGCAAACCTGTGTGCATTTTCTTTTGGTCTGCAAAACTATTTACTATGCCTCACCTTTTAATATTGTCCACAAATCTGGACACCATTCCCTCTGGCCTAATATTTAAATCATTGGTGTGCAACCAACACAAGCGGTCGCAGAAAAAAACCCCTGTGGGATCGTTGCAACACCCACTCATTTCCCAACTAGTTTTTAATCTAATTTTTTACCCTGCCTCTAATTCTGTAATACTTTGTCAAAGGATTTCTGAAACTTTGTACAGATCATATGAATAGCATTCCCCCATATTTGTCATCTTCTCAGTCACACCATGCACTGCTTCCTTCCCAAAACTTACATAACCCACTTCTAATTATTTTCTTGTCATCTAGACGCTTAACATTTTCAAAATTTTCCCTACCACATTAAAGTAATTGGGTTGTAATTATCCTTTTTGAAAATGTGTAGTACGTGAACCAATTTAGTCATCCAGCATTTAATCACTCTCAATTACATCATGAAATATAGCAGTGAGAAGCTATGTAATTTCTTACTCTATTTCCCTCAGAGGTTGGGTATACCACATGAAGTGCTGCCACCTCATTGTCCTTAGCTTACCTAACATCTTTAATATCTTTCATCTCATTTTTAATTAATTCAATATTTACCGACTCCACGGTATCCTTCAGGTAAAATAAAAACATTGAAAATAAAATCTCACTGGTAAGCAAATAAGATTGTGAAATGTTACGGGTCAGATTGGTTCAGCAAATATACAAAATGTACATTCATGATATCCAATCTAAAAGATGTTAACAAAACTAACTTCCTGGCAGTAGGCTGGAGACAAAGAATGGCAACTTATGATATCATATAACAGTCCTCGAATACCTCCAATCAAATTTCATCACATTTCCGTGGCATGGAGAGTTGGAGGAAAAATGACAAAACATACAGCAAGGACTAGAGAAACAAAACAAAACCCATGGGTACCATTCCTCACTGATCATCTATTTGAAGGTCCCTCACAAAAAGAGGTATTTGCTAACTATCACTAAAAACTGTGATCTCATGTAAGATATCGAAGATCAGCATTCATAAACCAAAGATTTGTTTCTTCCTGTCTCCCTTTCAAGTTAAGGGTCAAAGGGCTTGGTGGCATGCTAGAATCATACATTTTTCTTTCTCCTTTAAGACCCTAGTTTGGGTCTAGCCCAACCAATAGTATAAACGTCTCCTCTTTATGCTGACTGCCAGAATCTTATATGCAATCAGTTTGACCACACTCAATCTGTATTTAGCATGCACAACTCCACTCTCACAATTTGACAAAACATGACGTCATCTGATGTTTCTAATGCATCAGGCAACAACATCTGAATACAGGAATTTCATTCATTTGTGAAAATGGATGTGAAATTTGTGAAAAAGATTGACTCGTCCCTGTGCACTCCATGCTTCTGTTTCAAACCTCTGTTGTTACCCTGCTTTGCCACTGATCTTCCCTCAATCAATGCTGCTTGTGTACCTCATTCTGGAACAAACCTCTGCTGCAATGCATTTAATGTTCTTCTGAACCTAGCTTTGTACGTCCAAATTAGATGCAATTCAAGTATAATAACAACCATGTCAAGGGTATATATAACCCAAGTCTCTTAATTTTATCAAAGAATCATGAAAACTGAAGCATTGCAGAAATAAATTTGCCCCATTAAGCTTATGCCAGTACTAGCTTTTCAAGTAGAGCTGTCTGCTCTCATCCCCAATTTTCTTACCTCTCCATGTCCTTTTACATTTTTCTTTTTCAAATATAGATTCAATTCCCTTTGAAACCGTTTGCAATCTGCACTTTACTACCTACATGCGGTAAAACAACTCCATAATAAGCTAATGTAAAGAAGTTTTTATAATTTTCTCTCTTTGTTCTTCCAGTAATAATCCTGATCTACAAAACTGATTTACCAACCTGTAAAAACAAGCCTCAACTCTCAAAATTCTTAATAATTTTCAAACAACTTTATTGGATCCAGATTTAACCTCCCAATGAAAAAGGTGTCCATTTTGCAGCCTTCTCCTATAACTTTAATCCTTAATTCTAGTCGATCATTGCTGTACTTCCAAGGCTGACATCATTACTATAATAAAATACATAGAACTGTGTGCAGTGCACCAAATATGACCTCACCAATGTCTTGTACAAATTCAACATCTTCTTTTCTCCAATATTCAAGGTACCACACAAAATTCAGAATCTTAATTGCACTTATGGCCTTTTCAGTGTATATTTTCCACATTTAAAGATGTATGCATTGCTACTCTTCCTCCACCAAGTTAAGGATCTTAAAATTTAGGACATATCTCCTATGACAACTTTTTTCCTCAAAATTAACTTTCATTTTCGTGCATTGAGTAACACAATGAGCAAAATATATTTTCTTCTGTCCTTTAGTTCTAGCCATAGCCACATTCCTACTCTAAGCCTCCATCCACTAGTCTTTTCAAAGATAAAGTTGCTGGTCAGCCATTTCTTTACACAAAGTAATTTACGCTCCACAAACCTCAAGAAATTTCTTCAAAATTTTTTCCTCACTCAGGAGATAGGTGGAGAATAAAACAGTAACTAGTTTTTCGCCCCCCGAGATCACCCTGATGAACCAACATTATACCATTTCTACAGCTTAAGTGTCCCATATATCTTGCAGAACGTGGTCTGCTGATCTTGGAACTCAGTTTAAGCAACTTTCTAACACGTAATAGATAGATACTTCACCCGAATACTCTGCAGATCCTGGATTCTCACAACGGATATGCCATACCTAGCATTAGCCTAGATCCTAATCCTGCCATTCTGCTCTTATGTTTCCTTGCAACCCTGGACTCGATCAACCAGAAAAGTTCTCAAGAATCTTGCTCTTGCTATCTCAGCACAGAAATCTTACTTAAACCAAACCAACTCCTTTATTTTCTTTCAGTAAACCTTGAAAGCACAAGAAACCAATATAGTATGCAATATTTCAGTGGTCTGCTCATGGGCTGTACTATCAAGCAAGTTTAGGGCATCATCGTTGCCTGTATATGCTAAATCCAGATAGTATGTGAAATTATGAACATCACTCTAGGTCACTACACTGAAGATGGTTTCTATTTTAAAATTCATCTTCACTTACTGGGTGACACTAGCAATGCCCATCACTAGTTGCCCTGAGAAAGTTGTGGTTGGACACCTTCTTGAATTGCTGCAGTCTTGCGAACAAAGGGTGTACTTAAATACAATGTTAAAACAGATCTCAGAAAACCAATCCATTTCAGAAACTAATTGTGGAACAAAGTCAAATTAGAAGTCTAATTGAATGGTGCAAATATACCTGCATATCTAGTTCATGGCATCTTTGTGAAATTTCCTCCTTAGCGGCCAAAGCTTCATTTAGTTCTTCACTGGTTTTCTTCAACTAAGAAAGAATACAAATGAAAAAAATCTTGTTTTAAGTACCATGATGCAGAGATTCATAGCACGTGTACATAGATGATACACACAAAAGTTTCCATAAGCATGAAAAATATTATAAATCTATCCAACAACATTTAAAGGCCATTCGGCCCATTGTATCCATATCGACTGAAATTGAGTTATCCAACTTAATTTCACCCCCCCAGCTCTTGGATCATAGCCTTGTATGTAAAGGCACCCCAAGTGCATATCCAAGTGATTTTTCATTTACATGCAATGAATTTTTCTGCCCCTATCACCCTTTTAAGCAGCAGGTTTCAGATCCCCACTACACCTCTGAATGAAACAAAACCTCAAATCCCCTCTAATCCTTCTACCAATTACTTTAGATCAATGCTTTCAGGATATTTTGACATCTCTGCTAATGGAAATAGGTTCTTCTTATCGAGGCTCTTCTATGCATCAATTAAATCTCCTTCAGCATCCTCTGTTCCAAAGGAAACGACCACAACCAATCAGCATTTTGCAATCTCCTCTATATTGCCTCTAGAATGATGACATCATTCCTATGAAGTAGTGACCAGGATTGTATGCAGTACCCCAGCTACAGCTTAGCTTCTGTTCTATACCAGGGTGTCCACCCTTTTTTTTGCATAAGAGTCCACTTTACAATTTTCTTCTCACTCAAGAGGCCGATGACTATATTTCGGAAAGATAAGGTATGGGACAACATTACTCATGATCAAAAAAATTCAAAGTCAAAGCAATAAATTGTTAATTTAAAAAGTAATTAACAAAAATGGCTATTAAAAAGTGCCAAGAAGCAGCATTAACTAATAAAACCTTTTTTGCCGTTTTGCTGAAGAAGCAGAGCTACAGGGCCCCAAGCCCTGGTCACCTGAGAAAAGGTAGCGACTGGAGCCAAGCTAAGAAATTGGGTTTAACTAACACTGTCCTTGCAAGCCCTCTGATGGCACACACTCTGAGCTGATCTCAGTGGGGGTCAGAAGCGAACTGCCCTTCAGCCTGGGCTTTCCTCCTTTCCTGGCCCGCTTTTGCTCAAGTCCCACTCCAGGTATTGAATACAAAAATCAAGCTTGACTCATCAATGCAGTGTTGAGAGAGTACTGCACCCTTGGAGGTGCTGTCTTTGATCTGAAGTCCAACCTGCCTGCTGGGGTGGACATAAAAGATCTCATGGCACTATTCCGAAAAGGAGCAAGGGAGTTATTCCCAGTGTCCTAGCCAATATTTATCTTTCGATCAATGTCACAAAAAACATGACCTAGTCATTATCACATTGCTTTTCATGTGAGCTTGCTGAATGCATAGTGGCAGCTGTGTTTGTTATATTACAACAGCATTACACTTCAAAAAGTACTTCAGTGGCTGCAAAGTGCTTTGAGGCATCCGTAAAAGCACAATAAAAATGCAAGTCTTTCTTTTTTTCAATGTGCCTGCATTCAACAGTATGCACCCTATCCAACTCCTTACACGTTTAATCAGTCCATTCTATGTTCTTTGCAGTGACGCACAGCTTAGTTTTTCCTGAAAAGTCTTTTGCTTTTGTTGTGAAAGATAATTCAGAATTTTCCTGTGTTTGGGACGAGAAGCAAAGGGATTTAACTGTCCATGTAGAAAAATCACAAAGCTAGCACATAAATTTAAAAAATAATTCAAAATGCTAATGGAATATCAGCTGTTATTTCAAATAATCAAAATCAAGAAAATGCTGTTTGTGTACTTCTTTGATTAGACTCCATTAGCTTTAGGCACCGAATTGCCAGAAAAAAGGCAAATTGTCTAGATTACCCGTTTCAAAAAGTTACATGAAAAAGTGGTTTGCATAAATTTGGTTTATCTACCCTTTGAGTTTAGAACATTTAGGGGATGATCTGAAAAGGTATTTCAAATGACTAAAGATTTCAATAGGGTAGATATAGAATAGCTATCATCTGCAATGTCATTTAGGAATGTAACCAGGAATCACTTGAAATATACTCCTCAAAAGACTTTGGGTGCTGGGTCAAATGAAGTTTAAGACCAAATTTGATATCAAGGATACAGAACAAATGCTTGTAAATGAAGTTGAATGCCAAAATAAGCTCAAAGAAGTTTAATAGCTACTCATTTTATTATGCTCCTACCTGGCGATCAAGGTCCAGATAAGCATCATTCCCAACTGACGCTGGAGTTTCTTTACTCATAAGCTGCAAAAACAGAGCACGAATTAATCTGTGCAAAAAAGTTGATCAATAAAGTGCAAATATACAAAGAAGCCCCAAATTGTTTCCAACAATATTCCTTTAGAATAAAATGGCAAAAGTAAACAAGTTGACAATGGAGATAATACAAAAAAATCCACAAATACAAAATTCAAAAACCTTAAAGCTAGAGAAATTATTGTTAGAGATCAAAAGCTTCAACGCTCCACAACTCCCCTGTCCCAAGAGTACTGGATATCATTTTGAACTAGAATTTTTAAAAAAGCATAATTAAGTAAAATTATTGATATTGTTTGATTTTTTAAATAAACGGGCTGAGAGAGAATAAAATTAACCATGTACTAATGACACATATTCATAACTCTTGCTTTGTATTTGAACATGCATAATCACTTTATTGCTTTTGAAGTACTTTAAGTACTTTTGAAGTGTTATTGCTGTTGCAGGGAATCGTGGCAGCAAATTTGCACAAGCAAAGTTCCCAGAACAGCAATGGTATGAATTACAAGATAAACCTCTTTTTTTTTTTGAAAAGCGATATTGGTCGAGGGATCAGTTTTCCAGAACAATAGAGAACTCTCCTGTTCTTCTTCCTACTATGCCTCAAGTGTTTTTTACTCACCAAGTGGGTAGACAGATTGTGTGTTTAACATTTGATCAAAAAGATAACATCAAACACTTCAGTGCCCCCTCATTCCTACACTGAAGTGTCAGTTTGGTGAATGTTGTTGAGTCTCAACAGTGGAGCTTCAATTTCCATTTCAGAAAAGCACTGAACGACACTGACAGCAATTTAATTTTGATTATTTTTGTTCTAATTTGCACATAAGATGTTTTAGTTCTGTAGAGTAAAACTCTAGATTTTTAAAAAATGCATTTTAAAAAATATATGGTTTGTTAATGAACCAAAGGCGAAATGTTTTCATACAGATTAACCATCATCAAGTATTGCTCTGTTCAGATTAGTTTTCCGTTGACTTGTTTAGATTGGGATTTCCCTTTTGCAAATAATTATATAGTTATTTCCCATTGTAAACATGAACAACTCATTCCTCGGGTGGATTTTTTGAGGGGGTTGGTGATGATGACAATTTTGAAAGAAGTGAGATAATGCCTAAGAAGTGAGTATAATTTACAATGAAGATGGGGGTTAGGAAAGCTCAATCAGAAAGTGCATCTTCTAGTTCTTTGCTAGGACAGCAAAGCGTCAGTCTATAGCTAAACATATCATCTTGAATGGCATTTAGATTCACCTACCCTGAAAAGAACATTTTTTGGGATTTCATGATTTCATTTCTAGACAATGGAAATACAGGATAATTTTCCATAATTGAAGATGAAGTTGCCAGCGTTTAAATTCATGTCGTAGAAACACCCTCTGGTGGTTAATAATAAAAAGATAGTATCTGTATAGGTAGAAAAACTAAGGAGCATGGCAATCTGAGGTACACAATGATAACATAGAAGTGGGGGGTAGCATGCATATACAACCTACCTCCTGAATGGCAGCCATGACAACATGCTGAACAGACTCTTCCATCATCATAATAGTTTGAATTTGTTCTGCAAAATAAATTAATATGAATTTTTGCTACTTATCTAAAAAGTACATATGTAATGTACAATTTTATTTATATATAAATTAAATTTGGAAGTCTTTTCCAATATACATGAGCCCAAAGATTTGGAGTATAATGTATTGCGCAGAGAAATGATTGTATCTGCAATTCCAACTCATGCAGAAGCTGTTGGGGTAGTACCAAAGAAACAAGCAACCAGCTGATAAGAAAAAGAAACGTCACTATTGAAAATAATATTTTAGGTCACAAACAATACTTTAATGACAAGAAATTCCGGCAGCACAATCTTGACCACGAGCTTTCACCCATTTCTATATAGAGCAACTCCTGCAAACATTGACATATTCCTGTAAAAGTGCTTTCATGCAGAATTTTCTTTTACTGTACAATGGAAAAATCAAAGGCATCAAGAAACTCATCAGAAACTCACTGATGTCTCCAAATTTAAAAAAACTACGTTCTGGGCTGAAATTCCAAAGTTGCGCTGAGAATGTCAAAAAAGTCATTAAACAAAGAGAAGGAATAAGCAGGACATTTTCTAGTTGGTAAGCTGTTAGTGGGCACCTGAAGGATCAGTAAAAAAACAAATCATAGAAACCCTACAGTACAGAAAGAGGCCATTCGGCCCATCGAGTCAGCACCGACCACAATCCCACCCAGGCCCTACCCCCATATCCCTACCTGGGCCTCAGTTATTTCCAATACTTTACAATAGTAATGACTTAGATGAGGGCACTGAATATAACTTCTACAAATTTGCTGGTGATACAAAGTTAGATGGGAAAGTAAATGGTTAGAAGGATGCAAAGAGAATGGAGAGGGATACAGTCAGGTTGGGCAAGTGGGCAAGACCATGGCAGATGTAAAATTGTAGAAAAAAATGAAAAAGCAGAATGCTTGATTTGAATGGTTAGCAGCTGGGAAATGTTTCCATCAGAGCGACCTGGGTGGTCTTGTACATGAATCACAAAAAGTTAATTTTCAGGTACTGTAAGTGATTAAGAAGGCAAATAGCATGTAAGTTTGGGGGATAAGAGTAAAGAGGTCTTACAATAATTATGCAACGCACTGATAAGGCTAAACCTAGTGATTGTATGCAGTTTTTCTCTCCTGACCTAAGGAGAACATACTTACCCTAGAAGAAATGCAACAAAGGTTTACCATACAGGCTCCTGGGATGAGTACATTATTCTATGAGGAAAGATTGAGTAGACTAGGCTTATATTCCCTGAAGTTGAAAAGAATGAGAGGTGATACAACTGAAGCAGATAAAATTCTTTAGTGCTTGACAGAGTAGATGCTGAGAAAATATTTTCCAAGTTAGGGAATCTAAAACATGGGGTCACAATCTCAGAATAAGGGGTAAACCATGAAGAGGTTTTTTTTCATTCAATGGGTTGTCAATCTTCAAAATTCTTCACCACAGAGAATCACAAGTGCTCCATTGTTGAGTATACTCAAGAAAAGGTCAACTAAGAAAATGAAGGAATAAGGGAATCATGCAGGATGGCAGAGTGGAGATAGACCAGCCATGAACTTATTAAATGGGAAGAAGGCTCAAAGAGCCAAATGGGATCCTCCTGCTTCTACTTCGTATGTTCTATGTCCTTTACCTATTCTTTTCATATTTATTAAATCTTTGACCATTTTCCATTGCATTTGTCTTCATACCAAGTTATCTTGTTGGTTTCCCTTCTATATTCTATGTACACATATAAATATTAAAATTTCATTTTCGTTTCCATTATTAACCCTCAATGTTTTCACCCACATTAAAATTGTATATCCGAAGTAGCCCAAAGAAAGGTCTTGCATTTATATAGCGCATCAGCATGTCCTCAGGACATCTCAAAATACTTTAAAACCAAGAATTACCTTTTGATGTGCAGCCACTGTTAAAAAAAAATCTACTTATGCATAGGAGAGGTCCCACAAATAGGATACCATTGAGTATTCTGTCTAGTTTTACCTTGTTTCTGTTCACAGTTGACAGCACAGCCGAGAATAAGCTGAAGCATTCGGCCAAGTTCTGCTGCATCCGAGTGTTCTCCTATTAAATTAACATCTGGCAGAGGGAAGTCAGTAATCTGTTGTCCCAGGACCTGTAAACAGATTCAACAATATCATTTACACCCACCGTATCAAATCAGAAGTCCTACTAGCATTGTGATGCACCAACATCAAAGATTTTGCATAGAATGTAATCCATGTTAATAAACTTCAGTTTTGTGTATGTAATTGTTTGTCTTGGAAGAGCCAATTCGAGAAAAAAATATCTTCTGGAACATAAGTTGCACTGTCCAAGTTACTTATTTCCTTCCAAGTCTTTCTGAAGTTTTGTGACACATGTGAAATGCTTTTGGTGCAAAGGAACCCATAGATGATTGCAATCATAATATTCAGGATCAATTTGTGGAGGTATTTCATTAATTTATCCATAGAAAGAACATAATCAACCTCCTCAAAATTAAAGTTTTTAGCTGTGACTATTATAATTCTAATCTTTAAATCATGTGTTTCAGATACAACATGGCAAATATTTTTGTTTAAATTCTCTATATTCTCAACATTTATGTGCCAAACCTATTGCAGTATTGTTTTCAGGTTCTGTCTGCAGAGCCTCATAACAGATGTAGAATGAAGATTTCAACTCAGTTGTATCATGCGAAAGCAGAGACCTAAGGAATTTTGCCATTAAAATATAAAAACATTGGGCTTGTGTTTTTTTAAGAGCAAAAAACATGCGTCTGGCAGAAAATGTGAATTCAACATTCATACAAAAAGGTAAGATGGTAAACAAATGTTATGTTTAGTTTAAATTCATTCTGCGTACTTTGGTTAAGGACTAAAGTTGAACATACAAGTCTTAAGGTCTGTAAATGAGATTAGTTTGAGTTAACAAGATTGATTTCACTATTATTATTTTCTGTTGGCTTCTTACCAGTTTATTTTATATGAGATTCTATTCTTTTTTGCATTCAGTTTTCCAGAAACTTTGGAAAGAAGCATAAACTCCTTTATTACGGACCAATGTCAGAGGTGTATGCTTGTTCAGAAGGAATTCATTCAGGTGTTTCATGGAAAGCAGAATACAAATACTAAGGCATATAGCATGAGAGGAAATTAAGCTGTAAGGAGAGAGGGAGGAAGAACTATAGAATAATAAGGCCTTCACCAGACTGTAGCAGTTCAAGAGAAAGGGCCATCATAATCTTCTACGGGCCACTAGGTACGGGAAATAAATAATTTGTACAGTGGCACCAAAATCTCAAGAACGATAACAATAAACAAAAACACTGGATGCCACTATTAGAATCCCTACCGTGCAGAAGGAAGCTATTCAGCCCATTGAGTCTGCACCGACAACAATTTCACCCATGCCCTACCCTCGTAACCCCTCATATTTACCCTGCTAATCCGCCTAACGCTAAAGATCAATTTAGCATGGCCAGTCCACCTAACATACACATCTTTGGACTGTGGGAGGAAACCAGAGCACCTGGAGGAAACCCACACAGACATGGGGAGAACATGCAAACCCCACACAGACAGTTACTCGAGGCTGGAATTGAACACGGGCCCCTGGCACTGAGACAGCAGTGCTACCCACTGTGCCATCCAAATATGCATCATCACATGATACCTGCGTAACAATACCTTTGGTAGTGTGTGAACATGGTAGTGTATCTGAAATGTATAGAATCTGAAACAATGCAGCATCATTTGGCAGTTTTTTCCATATTCAACAACCTGCAAGGGGACCTCTAGAATCCATTTACTTTCATACATTTATAAAGCTTAATGATCTGGCATCTATCAACTGAACTGAAAAATAGGAAGTGTTGCTATGGAAGGGTGAAGAATGAGTACAAATAAAATATAAAAGCAATATCAATATTAATTGGGAGAACATTACACAATGGCATCCTGCATTCTGATCTTGTTTCAAAAAAAAAAGCACCCATGTCAATTGGGCAGAAATTAGAAAACAGCAGCTGAGCAACTCTAGCCAGACAACCATACATATCGTACAAGAACTGAGATTCCCACATTGGATTCAGTCACCATTGCAAACACCAGAGAACCTGAGAAACGTTTGATAATCAGTCATCTTTTATGTCAGGGGTAACCATATTCTACAGATAAGACTAAACCCTAAACTGGTGATTACTTCCAAATGGATTTAAGCAAAAACATCTCACCTCATGGTAGTAATCCAGAATTCCTTTTAAAATTTTCTTCAAATTGCTGACCTGCAAAGAAAAATATGCGTAAACACGGTGCAACAAAGGAGACTGACAATTCAACACTTCAAACAACAAACAATTCTCTAAATAGAGGAAATAAACGAAAGACTGACCGTGTCTAATGATTCTGAATGTTTTTTTGCTGGTGTTTCAACACCACACTGCATTGTACCAGGTTTTTACCATGAACAGTGAAGCTTTGCAAAGGAGATACAAGTCCTTCAGATGACTGAAATCAACTTCAGATGACTGAAATTCAGCCAAATTACTTGAGGTTGTGCATAACCGACAGAATTTGATGATGTAAAATACTTAACTGATTTCAAATACTGTATTATAATTAATCATTCAACAAGTCTTGCATATTCTGAGCATCTGTAAAGGAGGTTTCTGGTGTCACTATTGCAGAAACAGCAAGGAAACTAGAAGTTTACTGTGGTAACAGATTATACTTTTTTTAAAATTAAGAGGCAGATTAGTTCCTATCAATCTCATATTCCAGAGTGATGCGCGATTAATTCACTCGGGAGGCTAGGATGTACCCGGGAATAAAGGCTTTTATTCACATAGAATAGAGCATACTGCTTAACAATACTATCCCAGACTGAGGGCTACTAGGAAGTAGCAGTGACCTTTATACTCCTGTAAGAAGGCGGAGCCAACCGGAGTGTACCACAGAACAAAGCTAACAGGTGGAACACCCCAACCCTAACCCCAACAGTAACAAGAGTAACATATGTACAAGTACCCATAGTGGTAACCATCTATGGTTCACCACATTCACCCCTCCTTTAAAAACAAAGGCCGGTGGGGTAAGGAGACAACACGAACGGTCCATATGTTCACAAGTTCAGCCGTATCGGAGGGCCGCACCGTCTCTGCGACCTCCGCAGCACTGACTCCAGTGCCGGTTCTGGTGACCGTGGTGATGACCCTCTCTCCGAGGTGGTGTCCAGTGACTCCTCCAGTTCCTCACATGCCTGTGGATCTCGAGGTGGCGACAATCTCCTGGACTCAGGCAAGCTGTACACGGGAGTAAGAGGATTAAGTTGAGGTCCCGATGCTGCCCGCGCCGTGTCAGGAGAGGAGAGAATGGACAAAGGAATCCTAACCAGGGGTGCGGGAGTGACGGGGGTTTCCAGGTCCCCTGCAGGCACCAGATCTCTGATAGAGACCGTGTCCTCTCGCCCGTCAGGATATGCCACATAGGCATATTGAGGGTTGGCGTGGAGGAGGTGGACCTGTTCAACCAAAGGGTCGGACTTGCGGGCCCTAACATGCCGCCGCAGGAGGACAGGTCCTGAGTACGTCAACCAAGACGGCAGTGAGGTCCCAGAGGAAAACTTCCTAGGGAAGGTAAACATCCGCTGATGTGGGGTAGCATTGGTTGCCGTACACAGGAGGGACCGGATTGAATGGAGCGCATCAGAAAGTACCTCTTACCAACGGGAGACGGGAAGACCCCTAGACCTTAACGCCAGTAAAACAGCCTTCCAGACTGTAGCGTTTTCTCTCTCGACCTGTCCGTTACCCCTGGGTTTATAACTCGTAGTCCTACTTGAGGCAATTCCTTTAGAGAGCAGGTATTGCCTCAAGTCGTCGCTCATAAACGACGAACCCCTAGCACTGTGGATATAACTGGGGTAGCCGAACAGGGTAAAAAGACTCCGCAGGGCTATGATGACCGTGGCAGAGGACATATCAGAACAGGGGATGGCAAAGGGGAATCGGGAGTATTCGTCAACCACATTGAGGAAATACACATTCCGATCTGCCGAAGGAAGGGGGCCCTTGAAGTCGACACTCAGTCGTTCAAAAGGGCGAGTGGCCTTAATGAGGTGTGCCCTGTCAGGCCGATAGAAGTGCGGCTTGCACTCTGCACATACCTGGCAGCTTTGAGTTATCGACCTGACATCCTCTATGGAGTAGGGCAGATTCCAAGCCTTTACAAAATGGAAGAGCCGAGTGATCCCTGGATGGCAGAGATCATTGTGGAGGGCCTGTAACCGGTCCTCCTGCACACTGGCAAATGTTCCACGCAACAGGGCATCTGAGGGCTCATTGAGCTTCCCCAGACGGTACATGATATCATAGTTGTAGGTGGAGAGTTCGATTCTCCACCTCAAGATTTTATCATTCTTAATTTTACCCCTTAACGTGTTGTTGAACATGAAGGCCACGGACCGCTGGTCCGTGAGAAGGGTAAACCGTTTGCCAGCCAAATAATGGCGCCAATGTCGTACGGCCTCCACAATGGCCTGAGCCTCTTTCTCCACAGAGTGCCGAATTTCAGGGCCTTGGAGGGTGCGAGAGAAAAAGGCGATGGACCTGCCCGCCTGGTTAAGTGTGGCGGCCAGGGCGAAATCAGATGCATCACTCTCCACCTGAACGTGGATGGACTCATCGACAGCGTGCATCATGGCTTTTGCGATGTCGGCTTTTATCCTTTCAAAGGCTAGGCGAGCCTCTGCTGTCAGGGGAAAAGAGGTAGATTTTATGAGCGGACGGGCTTTGTCCGCGTAATGGGGAACCCACTGTGCATAGTACGAGAAGAAGCCCAAGCATCTTCTCAGTGCTTTGATGCTAGTGGGTAGGGGAAGTTCAAGGAGGGGACGCATACAGTCTGGATCGGGGCCGATGACCCCGTTTTCCACCACGTATCCGAGGATTGCTAGGCGGTGCTTGCTGAATACGCACTTCTCCTTGTTATAGGTCAGGTTCAGGAGAGCCGCAGTGCGTAAAAACTTCTGAAGGTTGGCGTCGTGGTTCTGCTGGTCATGGCCGCAGATAGTGACGTTGTCCAGGTACGGGAAGGTAGCCCGTAGCCCGTTCTGGTCCACCATTCGGTCCATCTCACGCTGGAAGACCGTGACCCCATTAGTGATGCCGAAAGGGACTCTTAAAAAGTGGTAGAGACAGCCATCCGCCTCAAAGGCCGTGTATTTGCGGTCCTCTGGGCGAATGGGGAGCTGGTGGTAGGCTGACTTCAAGTCGATGGTGGAGAACACCCGGTACTGCGCAATCTGGTTGACCATGTCAGATATGCGCGGGAGAGGGTACGCGTCCAGCTGCGTGTACCTATTAATGGTCTGACTATAGTCTATGACCATCCGGGGCTTGTCTCCAGTCTTGACCACCACGACTTGTGCTCTCCATGGGCTAGTGCTAGGTTGAATGACCCCTTCCCTGAGGAGCCGCTGAACCTCAGATCGAATAAAGATCCGATCCTCAGCGCTGTAACGCCTGCTCTTAGTTGCGATGGGCTTGCAGCCTGGCACGAGATTTTCGAATAGGGAAGGCGGGGTAATTTTGAGTGTTGAGAGACCGCATGTGGAGCGCGCTGGACAATTTGGAGGCTGCTGTTCTCCCACTGAAAGTGGAGGGAGTGGCCCATCGTACTGCAGGGTCACACTCTTCAGGTGGACCATAAAGTTTAGCCCCAGGAGTACCAGAGCGCAAAGGTGCGGTAACACGAGGAGCCTGAAGTTCTCGCAAACTGTGCCCCGCACCGCTAAGGTTACCACACAGCTCCCAAGAATGATAACAGATCGGGACCTCGACGCCATGGAGATTGTCTGCCTGACAGTTTGCTCACGGAGAGCGCACCGTTTTACTGTATCCAGATGGATGAAGCTCTCCGTGCTCCCGCTGTCAAACAGGCAATGCGTCAGGCGCCCGTTTACCTCTATGTCCATCATGGACTTGTCGAGTCTGAGGCTTGGCCTGGTCCAGGATGATTGACGCCACTGTTGGATCCAGAGTGTAACTGCAGGCAGCTGAGATCGCTGACGATGAGGACTCCTGCTGGTCTTCTGCGGCCGGTGTCGACCAAAATGGCTGCGCCCACGAATCACACATGGTCGATGATGTTGAAAATGGCGGCACCCGCAGGTCGCACGTGGCTTGCATCATCGTCATAGGAAATGGCGGCGCCCGTGAATCGCACGTGGCTGAAGACATCGACGAGGCCGGAGACGAGGAGATTGATCCTGGGGAGTCACACGCAGCACTGCTGGGCTTGGAAGAGGTCTTTGCTTGGCACACTTTTGCATAGTGCCCTTTCTTCCCACAGGCGGAGCAAAACACCGTCCTGGCCGGACATCTCAGACGAGGGTGCTTCGCCAATCCGCAGAAATAGCACCGTGGGCCTTCAGGAGCTGCCGCAGCCGTCAGGTCTGAAGTTGAGAGCATTATCGCGCAGTTCCGAGGAGCCGCCGGGTACAGTTGAGGCGGTGGCTGCACTTGCCACGATGTTCCCACGTGGTCGGTGGGGTAGGTTTCAAGACTTCTGGAGGCTGTTTCCATTGCATCGGCCAATTCTACCGTCTTAGCCAGGTCCAAGTTACCCTGCTCTAGCAGCCGCAGGCAAATATAGGATGAGCCGATTCCCGCCACAAACGCATCTCGGATAAGATCGTTGGTGTATTGAGTAGCCGACACCTCCTTGCAATTGCAGGCTCTGGCTAGCTGTTGAAGTTCGCGCAGGTACTGTCCCGTAGTTTCGCCGGGCTGCTGCCGTTGAGTGGCTAATAGGTGACGAACATGAATTTCGTTCGGCTGTTTATGGTACAGCTTCTTGAGTAATTCGATGGCCTCTTTGTAGTCTTGGGAATCACAGATTGTTGCATACACAGTGTCGCTCACCATTGCGTGGAGGACCCGCAATCTGTCGGCGTCGGTCTGGACTGCTGTCAAGGCGTCGATGTAATCCTGGAAACACTTCAACCAATGGTCGAAAGTATTCGACGCTCCCGCGGCACGCGGATCCAAGGTTAGCCGATCGGGTTTCAGCATCGGCTCCATTTTTCTTCGAACAAAATTTTCGGTATTTTGTTGTGAATAAAATTGATGCGCGATTAATTCACTCGGGAGGCTAGGACGTACCCGGGAATATAGGCTTTTATTCACAACAAGAATAGAGCATACTGCTTAACAATACTATCCCAGACTGAGGGCTACTAGGAAGTAGCAGTGACCTTTATACTCCTGTAAGAAGGCGGAGCCAAACGGAGTGTACCACAGAACAATGCTAACAGGTGGAACACCCCAACCCTAACCCCAACAGTAACAAGAGTAACATATGGACAAGTACCCACAGTGGTAACCATCTATGGTTCACCACACTAGATTGCATAGCTTGAGGTATCATATTACTCACTCTTTGAAAAAATTAACTTCTGCCACAAACAATATTGCAAAATGTTTTCATGCTGAACAGTCAAATTAGCTTTCATCACCACTGTATCAGCTTCATTCTGGGACATGCAATTAGTTCTGTTGCTGGATGAGACAGCACTAAAACCTCATGTACAAAACGGCACTAAAAATAAAATGAAGAAAGTAAACTAAGCTCCAAACAATAGCAAACTACTGCGAATGTTGAAAATCTGAAATAAAAACAATGGGAAAAAAATGCTGGAAATATTGAGGTTAGATAGCGTCTGTGGAGAGAAACAGAATAAATGCTTCAAGTCAATGAGAGCGGTTCATCTCTCCACAGATGCTATCTGACCTGCTGAATATTTCCAAAATTTCCTGCTTTATTCCAAACTATGGGTCTGAAGAAGAAATTAAGGATGGTGCCAGAAGGGGCTTTGCCTGTGGATGGCAAACGTTTTTCACAGAACAATGAAAAACATACATCACCCTGGTATGTAACCTACAATTATTTGTTCACTCGCTCGGTACTCAAAATAAATGGTTGCTGCAGAAGAACATCTTAAAGTCAGTTCCATGCATTGAGGCACTTTGATTGATGTATAGAACCATAGGATCCCTACAGTGCAGAAGGAGGCCATTCGGCCCATTGAGTCTGCACCAACCACAATCCCACCCAGGCCCTATTCCGGTAATCCCTCATATTTACCCTGCTAATCCCCCTGACACTAGGGTTAATTTAGCGTGGCCAATGAACCTAACCCACACATCTCTGGGCTGAGGGGGGAAAACCAAACTACCTGAAGGAAACCCACGCAGACACAGGGAGAATGTGCAGACTCCACACGGACAGTGACCCGAGGCTGGAATTGAACCCAGGTCCCTGGCGCTGTGAGGCAGCAGTGCTAACCACTGTGCCACCGTGCTGTGGTATCGTTGCTGCAAAAGTGTATGTGGAAATACTACATCTGACATCTATTGGATAATCCTGATGCACATCTCTCTCTGGGAGTTCCTTTCTTCATCTGGGTGGATGGGATATTGATACAGGCACTGATTTGTTATAGTTAATCCTAGAGAATTTTCTTTGTTTTGTTGGGAGGAGGAGGGTGTATCTCTCCCTGAGATACCCTGGGTTTCTTGATGATGATTCTTCTCCTTAGTAGCTGGGTTCCTTGGTGGAAAATTGTTTAAGTTCTCCGGTGATGGGGAGCCAAATCAGTGCCTCTGATATGGCTATAGAGTGGGTAGATTTATAATATTGCAAGCCTAGACGAGGTGTATGAATCCTTAGCTTACTGGTTCCTGTACATAAGCATATGCTGACATGCCACATACTGTGCTGAAGGCAGTATCCTGAAGTCCTCCTTTTTCTGGGTTATCCTTTCATTGCTTAGAAGTCCTGGGAAGTTGAGTTAGGCCCAGTTTGGTTGTATATTATCCCACAAGGGATCTCTATATTGCCTCGGTTATCCTGTGGAGAAGGGTGTGCGCCATAGGGCCATGTGTTCATCATTGTATCCCATTCTTCTTTGCAGACTTTCTTTATCTGTACGAGAGGAAACATCGGCTACAACGATTGCAATGATTGATAACTGGAATCATTTGCATAAATATTTGCTTGCCTTTTCTGTATGTTTTTGTAGAATAATGGTCACACTGTACTGTTGATTTTGTAGATTTGGGGAATTTGTTGGATTTTGTGGCAATTGTAGAATGGAAAACTTCTAATAAAAATAGTCTTCAAAAAATCTCAGGGATCCAAACATTGGCTGTGGGAGCTGTGTACATACCCTCAAAACTTTATGATGCCAAGTATGGTCTGTACATAGGCCTTTGATTTTACAGAATGATTTTCTCACATACCCATTTTGATAATGCATCAGTCCTGGAATGTCTGCTAGTGATATGGCCCACTTTTCTTCAAGGTTTACTAATTACATGAAATCAGCATGGGCATAGGAACAGAAGTAGGTCATTCAGCTCCTTGAACCTGTACTGTCATTCAATTATATCACTGATGATCTGTACCTCAACTCCATTTAGATGCCTTTACTCCTTTCCCTTGATATCGTTACCTAACAAAACTCTAGCCACTTTCATCTTGAAAATAGATCTGATATTCATGGTCTTCTGACGGTCAAGTGTTTCAGGTTTCCACTAACATTTCTGTGAACAAAATAGATCCCAACTTCACTCTTAACTGGCCCAGTTCTAATGCTATTATGCCTTGTCCTGGATTCCCCCAAAAGAAAAAATAGTTTATTTGCACCCCATCAAATCTTTTTATAATTTTAAATATCTTGATTATCTCTCAATCTTCTAAAACAATACAAGATAGGTAAATGCAACCAGTCCTCACAATTTAAGTTCTGCTATAATTCTTGCTTTGTACCCCAATATATTTTCCTGAGATCTGGTGCTCAAATAGTTTATTGTGCAGAACCTTAACAGAAGTCTTTTGGAAGTCTAAATGGGCAACATGTATGGACACTTCTTTATCCACCCCGTAAAATTTCAAAAAATTTCAACTAGATTACTCAGACATGAACAAGCCTGTTTGACTCACTTTGATCTGCTCATGTGTATCCAAGTCCTCAGCTACAGGTCCCTGATGATTCATTCCAGTAACCTCCCCACAATTACGGTGATACTATCAAAACTGTAATTACCTGGCTGTTCCCTTTCTCACATTAGCTGGCAATCTAGTTGTAAGAGAACCACTGGGGAAGAGTGACCAAAATATTATAGAATTATTAATCAAGGTGGACAGTGAGGTGGTTGATGTTGAGACCAGGGTCCTGAATCTCAATAAAGGTAACAATGATGGTATGAGTTGGCTATGATGGACTGGGAAACATCACTGAAAGGAAAGACAGCGGACAGGCAATGGCAGGCATTCAAGGAACAAATAGGTGAACTCCAAAAGTTGTTTATTCCTATTTGGTGCGAGAGTGGAAAGGGAACTGTGGCCAAACAATGGGTTGCAAGGAAAATTAGAGATAGCATTAGGTTCAAAGAAGCAGCATACAAATTGGCAAGAAAGAGCAATAGACTTGAGGATCGAGAGCAGTTTAAAATTCAGTAAAGATGGACCAAAGAATTGATTAAGTAGGGGAAAATAGTGTATGAAAGTAAACAAGCAGGGAACATAAAAGCTGACTGTAAAAGTTTCCATTGGTATGTAAAGAAAAAAAAAGAATGCTTCCAGTCATAAACAGGGGAAACTTATAGCGGGGAACAAAGAAATAGCTGAGGAACTAAATTTGTACTTTGCTTCTGTCTTCACAAAGGAAGACAAACAATGTACTGAAAGTTCTGAGAAACACAAGTTTTAGTGAGGAACTGAAGGAAATCAGCATTAGTAGAGAAATGGTTTTGGGGAAATTAATGGGATTGAAGGCGGATAAATCTCCAGGGCCTGATAATCTTCTTCCCAGAGCATTTAAGGAAGTGGCCCTAGAAATAGATCCATTGGTGGACATTGTCCAAATTCTTTGGACTCTGGACTGGTTCCTACAGATTGGAGAGTAGCTAATGTAAACCCACTGTTCAAAAATGGAGCTGGAGAGAAAACAAGGAACTGTGGACCAGTGAGCCTAACATCGGTCATAGGGAATTGCTCGAGTTTATTATCAAAGATTTCATAGCACTGCATTTGGAAACCATTGGTATAATCAAAGTCAGCATGGATTTAAGAAAGGGAAATCAGGCTTGACAAATCTACTGGAATTCTTTGAGGATGTAACTAGTAGAGTTAACCAGGGAGAATAGGGGTCATAGTTTGAGGATCAGGGGTAAAGCTTTTAGGATTGAGGTGAGGAGAAATTTCTTCACCCAGAATATGTTGAATCTATGGAATTCACTACCACAGAAAGTAGTTGAGGGCAAAACATTGTGTGATTTCAAGGAGGAATTAAATATAGCCCTTGGGACTAAAGGGATCAAGGGATATGGGAAAGGCGAGATCAGGGTATTGAATTTGATCAACAGCCATGATTATAATGAATGGCAGAGCAGGCTCAAAGGGCTGAATGTTTCTATGCAAATAATAAAGACAAATTTGCAATCTACCAACCCACAGACAAAATTCAAAAACTGAGCTAGGTTTGGATAATTCTACGCAATGACCTCCAGGTGCACAAGCTGTCTCATTAACAGATTAATTTTCCAAACTCCTTATCCTCAAACTATGATCCCTATGACAAGATAAATAACATTTACAGTTTAAAACTCATTGAAGGAATTTGGATGCTTAAGGAAGAAAAGAATGGACATGGTAATAGAGCAGAACATGGTTAAAAGAATGAATAACAAAGGAAAGAACACCAGCTTGCCCCAAATTAGAATGCATGATGACCTTTGCTTACTGTCTGGTATGTTTGAGAGAAAGCACAATCAAGATAACTGATTGGAGCCTTTAATAAGTACAAGGCCAGAACAAGGTAAAAATATTAACTGCAACAAAGAAATCAAGCTCGAGGAACTTCAATGTCAGAACTAAAAACAAACCCAAATATTTTTATGCCCATAGCAGACCCAAGAAAGCAAACAAAAGCAACTCATGAGTCTTGGAAGAACCACATAGAACATTACAGCGCAGTACAGGCCCTTCAGCCCTCAATGTTGCGCCGACCAGTGAAACCAATCTAAAGCCCAGCTAACCTACACTATTCCAATATAATCCATAATGTTTATCCAATGACCCTTTAAATGCCCTTAATGTTGGCGAGTCCACTACTGTTGCAGGCAGGGCATTCCACGCCCTTACTACTCTCTGAGTAAAGAACCTACCTCTGACATCTGTCCTATATCTATCACCCCTCAAGTTAAAGCTATGTCCCCTCGTCCTAGCCATCACCATCCAAGGAAAAACGCTCTCACTGTCCACCCTATCTAATCCTCTGATCATCTTGTATGCCTCTATTAAGTCACCTCTTAACCTTCTTCTCTCTAACGAAAACAACCTCAAGTCACTCAACCTTTCCTCATAAGACCTTCCCACCATACCAGGCAACATCCTGGTAAATCTCCTCTGCACCCTTTCCAATGCTTCCACAGCCTTCCTATAATGCAGCGACCATGTTTCATTAGGATAAAATGGCATAGGAGAGGAACCTTCTTATCTCTCATGAATAAAGATTTGATAACTCAGCTGTTCTTGTGTTGAATTCACAATAAAGGTTGTTTGAGAAGCTATAGTTTCCTTCTGGTAAACATTGCCATGTTTAACAATAAAATATAATTCTTCAGTATCAGAAAATTATTAGTGTTTTATTTGACCCTTGACCTTTCAAATTCTGAGCTAGATAGAGAGAGAAATCACTGTTTGCTGGCAAAATCCAGAATAAGTGTTGATAGTTATCAAGCAATTGTTAACAGTTGGTAATGCCTAGTCCACATCCCACATCAGCTAAAGATTGAAGGACTACCCCTTCATAACAGCTTAACAACTAGGTAAGTTGTGAGATCAGGAGTTGAGACAATCGCATCCTGGTGCAACTGCCTTAACTATCATTCTGGAAAATTAATTTTAATCCACAGGCTTTGTACAGCTAGAACTGTGCTGTGTGCAGCAGTTCCACACACTCCAGGTTACAAGCAGGGTTGGAATTTAGATTGAAGTCATTGGTGCAAGGCAACCAAAGTAAGAAGAGCGGTTTGAGGACTTTTAACCACACGCAGACCCTCTCAGTTTGAGGAAATAGGTTTTGTAAGTTTATAAAAGTGGAGTTTTCCATCTTAATTTCCAAATGGGGAGAAATAATTTGTGGACACAAATCACTACCCCTATGGAATTCCAGACAGGAAGCCAAAATAGGGAAAAGAAACTCAAGTATGGAAACGGTTTCAAATTCTATAGACATATGGTCAAATAATAATGTTCCTGAATATGATGCTTTATAAGAGCATTGTGTTTTCAACTGTTTCCTTAATTTAAGGTAAAATGGTGTAATGAAGAGAGACATGTGATCTGCTGCCATTTTTGCCTGATGACAAACGTGTGTAGAAATGGAACACGTGGAAATTTAAGAACTTGAAGATTCATTCTGTTGTGGTTAAGGGAAAGAATCACTGAAGTGAGCCATGCTGCTGGAGATTGGTTTGTGATTTTTCAGAAGACTGAAGGAAAGGATCCTCAGTGGTCACTTTATAGCAGTCAAGAAATTCATGCTTCATTGTTTTAAACATTTATCCAATGTTATTCATATTATATATTGAACCTGACTCTCGGCTTTATCAAGAAGACCATGTTGATCCTGATCAACTGATTTGCAGAAACGGTCATTGTAACAAGCCATATTCATCTGTTGAGATCCATGTTAAAACGATTTCCCATTCCAATTGCCCTTTATTATTATTTGCTCTTTGAAGAAACTAGACCCCTCCCAAATATTTATTTTTTCTATCCATAGAAAAGTAGCAAGTATGGAACTGTATGAGCAGGATATCTTCTGAAGCAGAAAAAAGAGATGACCAGGCCTCAATGATAAGAAATTGTTTAAAATTCACTTTACCAAGTTATTTCTGCTATAGTTCAAGTTATTGGATGTAATTGGAACAGCATGATCAGCTGAATGTTAGGCCAATTACAGCATTACTGTATTTTCTTTAAAACACTTAGAAGCAATCTTATCAAATTAGAAATGTTCTGATTCTATACCCTGCCTAGGCCCTATTGTCAAGACATGGAGGAAACCCTGAAACAGTGTTACTTCCTCCATCACTCGTGCTAAGATGGAGAAAGCCTCTTGCTCCAGTAACTTGATGGAAACCATGTTTTTTTCTCATATTGGGTTCTATTATAAACTGATCACTATAGCAGGCCTGGAATCATGCACTACATGTTGCATTCTACAAGCAAAAAGAAAAGATATCTTAAAGCTGATCATCCAATCCTTCATGCATAGTCCAAAAATGTACACCTTCAGCATCCCACACTATTTCATGCTCATTTCTGCAATTTTCACGTATGTCTTCCACATATCCAAGTTCACATCCTCAATGTTCTCTTAACTGCCTTCATGAGCTCAACTAAATGCAACCTCCATTGTATTTAAACTCTGTCACTCACAACACAGTTGTTCAGGTATTCAGCTTTGACTTAGTTGTCCAAGAGTCAGAATGTTATGGGCTCATTCCTCACCAAGAGAGCCCAGCGCATAATCTTATTGGACATCTCACTGCAGTGCTGATGCTCTGTTGGAGCTGCTGTCATTCAGATCGGAAGTCAACTCGAAGTTAAAGATCCAATGATGCTATTCGACTAAGAGCGGAGAAGTTCTCCTGGTTTCTTGGTCAATTCGCAATCCAGATTTTAAACCGTTGATTTATTCCATTGCCGTTTATGGAAACTTGCTGTTCACAAATTGGGTGCTGGGTATCACATGTTAAAAGAGTAACTGCACTTCAAAGAACCTAATTGAATGTCAAAATGTTTTCAAACTACCAGAAGGCACTATCTAAATGTGTCTATGTGCTTCTTTCTTAACTTGCACTCAATTTTTGTCCTTCACTTCAAGAGCCTCTGAAGTTGTTCAACACTCAATTCATACGTTTACACTGCCCCAGCTCAAACTGCAATTCCGACCATTTCTGTGCCCCAATGCTGGTGCACCATCAGTGACAGAGTCTTCAAGCCATTACCCTGCATAGAGGAACTGATTTTCCTTAAGCCTCTCTATCTTGTATTTTTCCTCTGTTTTCAAAGACACTCAACATGCTTTTGACATGCTGATGGTTCAAGCTTCCAATACCTGATTTAGCAGCAAGGTTCTTAATCATAGAATCATTCAACACAGGACCATTCATCCCAGCATGCCTGTACCAGCTCCTGCTTCCACCACCCTTTCTAGTCGTGCATTCCAAATCATTACTCAGAGTAATTTTAAAAATTCTCATTTGCCCTCTGGACCTTCTTTTGCCAATTACCTCCTCTAGTTACTGACCCTAGGCCAGTGGAAACAACTTTTCCATCTCTACTCTATCAATAATCCTTCACAATTTTGAACTCATCTATTAAACATTTCTGCTCCAAGAAGAAAAATCAAGTTTCTCTGGTCTCTCCACACAAAGTAACTCATCCCTGGTAAATTGCTTCTGCACCTGCTCCAAGCTGTTAACATCCTTCCTGAATTGTGGTACCCAGAATTGGACAACAGTCTATTAGAGGCCTAACCAGTGATTTATAAAAGTTTGTTTTTTCAACCTGTGCCTCTATTTATACAGCCAAAGATGCTGCATTTTTTTTGACAATCTTCACTAAGCCCCTCAAACCAAGGCCTCAAATTTACTCACTCTCTTTACAAAGGGTTATTGTCAGTGAATAAGTTCTGTGCTTTCAAATTACACGATGTGGAGATGCCGGCGTTGGACTGGGGTAAACACAGTAAGAAGTTTAACAACACCAGGTTAAAGTCCAACAGGTTTATTTGGTAGCAAAAGCCACACAAGCTTTCGGAGCTCTAAGCCCCTTCTGTGGAGATGCCGGCGTTGGACACAGTAAGAAGTTTAACAACACCAGGTTAAAGTCCAACAGGTTTATTTGGTAGCAAAAGCCACACAAGCATAGAGCTCCGAAAGCTTGTGTGGCTTTTGCTACCAAATAAATCTGTTGGACTTTAACCTGGTGTTGTTAAACTTCTTACTGTGTTCAAATTATACTGCAGGGCTACCTCATTGAGGACAGAAATAAGCTAATATTCACACTACTGGGCAAATTTATAGGCTTGGTTGATTTGTGGTTGATCTTGGAGGAGACCAAGTGAAGTCCTTTCGTTGGCAAATTAATTCATGTTTCTTGAACAATTTTTCTTCCTCAAAACAGCCTTACATCCAATTCTTAGTTGCATCAAAATTCTCTATGATAAGTTAACTGTTAATTGTTCTTCACCCTTGATTTTCTTCTGTTGGGGATTTTTAAAATGAACAATGGTAAATAGATGATATAAAGATAAATACCCTCAGTCGCCAGTTATCCCCCACTTCTGTCTTGATACGACTCATCCATGTATCATCAAACCATGACTGATCTCTGCAAATGGAAGACAATTTTTTTTTAAAAATAGTGCTTGCACCGTAAAATTCGTACAGCTGTATACATAGTCAAATTTTGATCAATTGAAATAAAAGACATGCATGAAAATTCAAGCACCTACCAAACCTGAAGCTCAACTAACTCACTCAGAATATATGCTTAAGTGAATGAAGTAGAGTAACGAACCACTAAGCTCCCTGTTCAGTAAGATTTTAGGCATACGTCTTTAAAAAAAAAAGGAAAATCAAAAAATTGACAGCTAAATAGAATCCTTACTGATTTCCCTCCATGTTGAGGCTTTTTCCCCCTTTAAGTCTTGCCAACAAAACTTTCAGAGACAATTGAACCAATTATGGTTTCAATATGTCACCTTAATATCAGTGATAGGAGCCTGGCCTGACATTCAATTGGTAAAACCATGAAGAAGTTACGTTTTAGTCTTTGCCTTTTGAAATCATTTTCAGTCAATCAATGAATATTATAACTTTAAATGAGACCCAACAAGTTCTAAAACTGAAGAATATACAAGGCACAAACGGATAAGCAACCTGATTTTACTTTGTAATTAATATCAATGATATTAAATAAGTACTAAAACCACTGGTGTAGCTCAATTGTATGTTTACATGAATGTGGCATGCAATTTCTATGAAGGGAGCAAGGAAAACAAGTACAGGTTCTAAACATTTGTGGGATTGCATCACAATTGGGCCTGATCTTACCAGACCTAATCAAATTGCAGCATTAAACATTTCAACGCAGTCTTGAAATTAACATACCAGATATACCACGTTCAATTTTCCTAAATAGAGCATTTGTAACATTAAGTATAAAAGTTTCTATTGGAAACAAAATAATTTCCACAGGAATTGTCAATCCAGGAAGAATTAGCTGAAGCAGTTCTTTGTACACATGATTGCTACTTTTTTAACTTAAAGTAAGGAAGCGGGGTATGGAGAGAGAGAGAGAAAGGAGGGAGTAGGGGATAAGCGGGAAGGGGGTGAGGAGGATAAAAAGAGGTGGAGGAAGAGGGAGGAACTTCAATGTTAAATGTTGCCAATTAGCATGGTTGAAAATTGTGATAGCAGAAAGTGAGGTCTGGTTGTGAACAAAAAAGGTTTATTAATAAAACGTGATTACAAAAAATAATTGCAATTGCTTTATACAACTTCATTCTGCATTTTATTTCATATTGCGTGTACAAGTGTGTGTGTTTGGGTTTAGTTTATATAGAAGTGAGATAAATAAATATTACATTCGAACACAACAGAAAGATCAATATGTTTTCAAACGTACATTTTCTGTAGGACCTGCGCCATCACAACTCCACTTGTCAAATCGTCTATTTTCTTGCATGGCACCTGCACGCCAAATGTCTGGACCTACAAGGCAAAGAATTGAAATCATGGGAGTTTATAGTTCTATATTAAAAAAACATACCTCCACATTTATTTTGCTATTTACTGGCACATTAATTCTGTTGCTGTAGGCTAATCAAAAATCTTCTACAATTATAGCACAGTTTTCCCGAGTTGTTGACCTTGTCTTTTAGAAGTTGGGAAAAAAGTCACTGGGGGTGTGTCAGTATTTACAGAGGATATGAAGGAGTGCATAAATCATTGAAAGTCTGCCAGAGATTTGGAAAAACAACAATTTGCATGTAATGTATCTGATGTATAATTTGCTGATGTAATGCTTTTAACACCATCTACTAATGAACAATAGTTAGCACGTCAGTAATCATGCAGACTACATCCACTGCCACCCCAGCCTCCTACTACACAAGGCACATTGCTCATTAGTATTATTATTTGTTCAGAATTCTCCAAACATTGCATACAAATTGATTACAGTTGCACTTCATAACCTTTATCTACTTTAGATATTTATTAGGGACACTTATTCTTCTTTCACCTTCCTTTGATGTTCACCATGCACTCTGTCCAGCGATTAGCAATCCATTTTCATATCAACATCAAAATCTATTTATGTAATACCTTTAACATAGTAAAACATTCCAAGGCACTTCACAGGAAAGTTAACAAAACTTGACACCAAACCACAGAAGATATTAGTACAAAGACGGTTCGGTCAAAGAGGTAGGCTAAAAGGAGCATCTTAAACAAGGAAAGCAAGGTAAAGGCGCAAAGAGGTTTACAGAAGGACTTCCAAGTTCAGGGCCTTAGTAGCTCAAGGCATACCCACCAGTGGTGGTGCACAAGAGGACTCCGTTGAAGTCCTCTCATTTCAGCAGCAGATAAGTTGAGACGGGGCAGAGTAAGACAACGTTATGAGATGGAAATAGGCTTCATGATTTCACAGATGTGCAATCAGATTATCAACCTAAACTCACTGCTGGATCTTGTGCGTGTATGCCTGAATTGTATTTTATCTCAATTTAATTCTTATTATGCTATACCCTAAGCAATTATATAACGCTAGCTGTCTGCTTTGCTTATTGGTAACAAACAAATACAAGACAAATAAAATTTAAGCCAGCAATTATTTCAAAGTTAAAGAAAACAAAGACTTAAATTGACTTCTTGTAAAAAAATTTAAACTGGCTCCTGAATCAGTCACATCCTTGCTACTGTCCTTATGATTCATCCAAAATACTGCCCAAGGATTGAAAAGTAGCAAACTAAACACCAAACTTTAAAGGGGCTTAGGCAGGTCAGGAGAATTAGATTTATCAGCCATTGCACACAATTACAGGATATTGTCATGATGGTGAAAAATGTGCATGTAACAATAATCTTTAATTGCATCAGCTGGTCAAATATACAATGACCTCTTTAAAAGGACTTTTAAAACAAGTGCACACACAGACTTAAGATGACTGCCACAGGTCACCTGACATGTCTGGTATTACATGCTGGTCAGTTTCTGGAAGATTCTAATGTGGATTACAATTAGGTCATGCCAAAGCAAACCTCACATGGAATTTCACATCTGCTGATGTCAAGAATTACAAATTAAACTGAAACTTGTAACTGGCTCTCACACAATTTACTTTTCCCTAAAGCTACTGTTCAGGTAGAGACAGAAAGTCCATTGGGATAATGGCCAAACAGAAGGTGCTGATATGTTCTTCCTAGCTCATCACAGGGAGGAATAGTCTATTAAGAAACACAGGCTGATATATTAGAGAAACTAATTACCTAGGCTATAACATGATGGCCAAGGTCTGTTCATATAAGCAAATCAATTACCTTCTGCAGAATACCCAACACATTCTGGGGAGGTCATGTGACCAGAATGACCATTTTGAAATATATTTTACTGTAAGACCTGGTTGCTTCTCAGCAGCCCAGAAGTTGTCATCTAATGTAACTGTATCATCTCTCTCCCCTGTTCTGAAGTTCAGAGCCCTATCTCTATTATATTGTGGAATCCATCACAGGTATAGCAAAGTTCAATAGAAAGGAATCTCAGGTGCAGTGGTATCGCTTTTTTTTGGAAAGGATGGATTACGGTTTAAAAGAGACTGTCTCCAGAATTTGCAGTTTACATTGGACTGAACCTCACTCGAATTTCAAGACCACCATGAAAAAAGTCTGCCTCAGCCACAAACACCAGTGAAGGAACCAAACAGTTAACTCTCTATTTTTTGCCTTTTATCACTGAACCTTAAATTAGCCAAAAGTTAACCATCTCTACTGTATAACTTGTAAATTTGCATGCTTATGTGCACATATGTGTTGTGAAGGTTAGGGCAGTTACCTTTTTAAATATCTTTATATCTGTACCTGGGTTGGGTTTTAGCAAACTAAAAACTAACTCCCTTTGTGCTTAAACCCAAGAAAGCCTTGATGTGGAGATGCCGGCGTTGGACTGGGATGGGCACAGTAGGAAATCTCACAACACCAGGTTAAAGTCCAACAGGGTTTTTTTGGAATCATGAGCTTTCAGAGCGCTGCTCCTTCATCAGGTGAGTTACCTGATGTAGGAGCAGCGCTCCAAAAGCTCATGATTCCAAATAAACCCCGTTGGACTTTAACCTGGTGTTGTGAGACTTCTTACTCAAGAAAGCCTATCAGAGATTGGGTTCTTTAGCGATAAATAGCATTTAACCTGCACAAATGCAAGAAAACAAGATTGGGAGAGGAAAGTGAACAGTGGGAATGTAAACTAAGCTGCTTTTGGCTACAGAGCAACACGAGGATACAGTATCAGTCGATAGTAAAGCCAACTGTGCAGTATGGCAGCTAAGCTGAAAGTAAACCAAGCTGATCTAAAGATGTACAGAGAGATAGCACACAAAATTCCAGGAGACATTGCGTTTGTAGAAGGCACTGGTATGGCAATATCTGGAGTAGTTTACACAATTCTGTTCTTGGCACAGGAAGCAGAGCAAAGAAGAGCAACTTAGCTGCTTAACTTAAGGCATTTGTGCCATGCTTACCAGATTTGGAAAGCCACAATTGTTTACACTGGAGAAGAAATAACTCGAGAGAAATGTTAATTAAGATCTTTAAGAAAACAGAAACTAAACCCTGGTGTTGTACTCAAGATTCCCACTCTAGAGCTACAGCCAATTTAACTAATTTACAGAAGTGGTGAATGTATGAGAGCAATCCTTAAGCAATCCTTTATCAATTTAAAATGATAAACATGCATTTATGAAGTGCCTCACCATACCTTCAGCACATCAAAATCTTTACATAATAAACAAATTGCTTTTGAAATGCAACTATTTTAATGAGCACATCAGCCTATTTGCATACAAGGTCGGCACGGTAGCACAGTGGTTGGTCGGCACGGTAGCACAGTGGTTAGCACTGCTGCTTCACAGCTCCAGGGACCTGGGTTCGATTCCCGGCTTGGGTCACTGTCTGTGTGGAGTTTGCACATTCTCCTCGTGTCTGCGTGGGTTTCCTCCGGGTGCTCCGGTTTCCTCCCACAGTCCAAAGATGTGCGGGTTAGGTTGATTGGCCATGCTAAAATTGCCCCTTAGTGTCCTGAGATGTGTAGGTTAGAGGGATTAGCAGGTAAATATGGAGGTATATGGGGGTAGGGCCTGGGTGGGATTGTGGTCGGTGCCGACTCGATGGGCCGAATGGCCTCCTTCTGCACTGTAGGGTTTCTATTCTATTCTATTCTAAGGATCCTTCTCTCAATAAATGAGAAGAATGCCCATTTAATTGTTCTTGATGATATTAGTTGAATGAAGATTGTTTTCTGCAAAATCAAAAAACTCGTAACTGCCTTCAGAAGGTCATAAGGTCATTTATGCACACCTGTACCAGTGCAGTCAGACAGATATAGCCATAGATTGATCTATTTCAAGACAGCAATTCTGGAATACTGCATGACCTCAATATGACATAGATATGTTAGCCTGAATGACATATTCAAGTACAACGATTGAATTGATCCCAGTTTTCTAATTGAGATGCAATGGTACTACTAATACAAAAAAAATAAGCTCATCTTAAATTGAAAGATTTGAGTCCAAGGAAGTTACAGGAGCAGTCACTTGGTAGCATAGAGCTTGAATATTACTTAAAAGAGACATGTTGCCAAAGCTTTTAGTCTTGCACTCATCAGGACCAACATAAAAATACCAAATATCGCATGATCACAAGTAATACTATAGGAGAAAAGGCTGCTGGCTGGATGACAAGTTGGCTCTGATTGGCCGAGGCATTGCCACGGAGGAAGCAATAGGGAACTATAGGCCCCCAGGTAATTCAAAAATGGTGCAAGACTTGAACATATTTCTTCTGCTTGTGAAGAATAGATCCCTATATTTGAACATATATATCGCTTCTAGGAAGTGTAAATGAATCATGTTATGAGCTCGACTGATTATTTTAATTTGGTCGTTCGTGTCGCTGGTGTGTTCAGGATTGTTCAGCAAGTGCTGCCCAATCACAGAATCACATCTGACATATGTTTTGATTTGGGTTTTGCAAGTACAGGTTGGTTGAGTACGGTCAATGCTCTGCCTATTACAAATAACTGAAGGAACATGTTGTTTGATCGAAATAATCATTCACTGGGACACATGGCTTACATATCTGGCATCACACTGGCACTGAAATTCGCAGACAACATTGCTCAATTGTTTGGTGAGCAGAGCATCCTCTTTGGACTGATTGCAGTATCCTGTTAGTGTAAAATACCACTCACATAGCCACTACATCGTAGCAGCATGATTGCTTAACCTGATGTTCAAATAGAGGTACATTTTTTCATGGGAACTACTTGGCCAGAGTCAAGCAGTCAACACCCATTTCTCCTATAATGTAAATTCATGTGACCGTATGAACTCTGGCATTCTTGCATGTGTCCTGATGAGTACAAGATGAAAAGCTTTGGCAACATGCTTTTTTTTCAGCAAAATTCAAATGATATTATGTACCTGCAATGATCAGCAACATAATGTAATATGTCTCTCTTCATATGCAATAGGAAATAAATCTTTGCTCAAAAAAATTCATTTGAAATGCTTTGTGATCTAATTTTAATCCATCATCCAGCAGTTTTCAAAATCTGTACAGCATGATCCTTGACCCATCCAAGCCATGATGTTGTCAAACTGCTTAGCCAACAACCAATGAGCCAAAATTTCCTCCAATTAAATGTTCGGAAGACTGTCAATGCCTTCATTCTCCACCTGAAACTCAATTTCCTCATCATCAGTTCCAACAATCTCATTGTTCTTATTTCGGGCTGAATCAAACAGTTCACAATATCTGTATTCTAGATAACCAATTTAATCTACTCTCCACCATCAACTTACCTACTTCCAACTCTGTAACCTCACCCCTTTTTGGCACAACTGAAGATCATCTACTCCTGAAACCCTCATTCATGACCTGCCTGCCACTAGGTTTGGTTATCACAATGCACAGCTGGCTGGTCTCCCACATTCTATCCTTCATAAACTTGCATTCATCCAAAACTCTGCTGCTCATATCTTAACTCACTCTAGTTCACACATACCTGTGCCCACCGACCTGCACTGGCTTCCAGTTTAGTATGGCTGACTGTTGTTTACATGGATTTACCCCGAGTAACTGTCCGAAACTGCACAAGACAGTTCACACCATTAGTGCCATATTGCCCCAGAAATGAGTCTCAAAATGCAAAACCGCACCATTGTTTTGACCACCCCATATTAGAAACTCCAAAAAAAAACACCCGATTCCACCCCTGCCACAACTCACCTGCTGTTGAAACATACATCCATGCCTTTGTGACCACCAGATTACTCAAACTAGCTAGCTTCCCACATTCTTAAAAAGGTAATTCAAAACTCTGCTGCCAAGATCCTAATTCCCATTCACCCATCACTACGGTGCTCACTGAACTACACTTAAACAACACATTGATTTAAAATTTTCAACCTCATTTTCAAATTCCTCCCCATATCCTCCAGTCAAACAATCCTCCAAGACGTCTGCACTCTTCCAATTTGGACTGTTTGAGCACCCCCATCTTTAAATCACTCCACTATTGTTAGCTGTGCCTTCAGCTGCCAAGGCCTTAGGTTCTAGAATTCCGAACCTAAACCTCGCTCCCGTCTAAGTCCTTTGAAGAGATTCGTTGACCAGTGCCAAATTTGATAACCCTGCTGTCAAGTACCATTGGCCATTTCACGCATTCTATGCCATACTAATAGAAATTATTACAAAAAGGACACAAAACCTTTTATCACAAGAGGATTTAAGTACAGGGGTAGTGAGGTCTTGCTTCAATTTTTAAGAAGCTTAGTTCAACCACACCTGGAGTAGTGCGCGCATTTTTGGTCACCTCACCTCAAAAGGCCATTAATGCAAGACAGGGAGTGCAACTAAGGTTCACCAGCCTTGTTCGAGGGATGGCGGGATTGTTTTAATGTGGAGATGCCAGTGTTAGACTGGGGTAAGCACAGTAAGAAGTCTCACAACACCAGGTTAAAGTCCAACAGGTTTATTTGGTAGCAAATACCATAAGCTTTCGGAGCGCTGCCCCTTCGTCAGATGGAGTGGATATCTGTTCTCCAACAGTGCACAGAGACACAGAAATCAAGTTACAGAATACTAATTAGAATGCAAATCTCTACAGCCAGCCAGGTCTTAAAGGTACAGATAATGTGGGTGGAGGGAACATTAAACACAGGTTAAAGAGATGTGTATTGTCTCCAGACAGAACAGCTAGTAAGATTCTGCAAGATCAGGGGGAAAGCTGTGGGGGTTACTGATAATGTGACATAAATCCAACATCCCAGTTTAGGCCATCCTCATGTGTGCAGAACTTGGCTATCAGTTAAACTGATAGCCAGTTAGACTGATAGCCAAGTTCCGCACATATGAAGACGGCCTAAACCGGGATGTTGGATTTATGTCACATTATCAGTAACCCCCACAGCTTTCCCCCTGATCTTGCAGAATCTTACTAGCTGTTCTGTCTGGAGACAATACACATCTCTTTAACCTGTGTTTAATGTTCCCTCCACCCACATTATCTGTACTTTTAAGACCTGGCTGGCTGTAGAGATTTGCATTCTAATTAGTATTCTGTAACTTGATTTCTGTGTCTCTGTGCACTGTTGGAGAACAGATATCCACTCCATCTGACGAAGGGGCAGCGCTCCGAAAGCTTATGGTATTTGCTACCAAATAAACCTGTTGGACTTTAACCTGGTGTTGTGAGACTTCTTACTGGGATTGTTTTAGGCAGAGGGGTTGGGAAAACTCAGCCTACATTCTCTAGAGTTTCAAAGAATGAGAGATGATCCCATCGAAACCTACAAAATAAAGGAATAGACAGGGTAGATGCAGATAAGATGTTTCCCTTGGTTGGGAAGTCTAGAACCAGGGAACACAATTTCAAAATAAGGGGAATGCCACTTAGGACTGAGAGGAGAATAAATTTCTGTACACAGAGGGCTGTGGAAGTTCAATCATTGAGTATGTTTAAGGTAGCGATTGATGTGATTACTGATTAACAATAATGTAGTGTTATGGGTATAGTGTGTGTAAAAGGCATTGAAGTGTTGAATCTGCCATGATCATATTGAATGGCAGGCTCAACAGGCTAAATGGACGACTACATTTCCAACTTCCAACTGAACAAAACTGAAAATGATTTGAAAGGATAGCATCGGATCTGAGAGTTTTCAGAACGGATAAGATTTACACAACAGAAAGGGATGGAAATACTCAGGTCGGCAACATCTGTGGGAGAGAAAATGATGAAATGTCATACACCTGAAACATTAACTGTTTTTCTCTCTCCGTAGATGCTGACAGACCTGCTGAGTATTTCGAGCATTTTGTTTTTATATTTATTACTGGGTCGGATGGGTGTAGACGTGGAATTATTTCACTTGCAGGCGACTTCAAAAGAAAAGGCTTAAAACACAAGATAGTTGCTATGCTAGGGAACTCAACAGGGATACAAGGAGACATATCTTTACTCGGAATGGATAAATGGGGAAATCACTACTCCAGAAAGTGGTTACGGCAAATAGCTTGGATTAAAAGGAAAACAGATATGAAAGACTAGCGAGTGAATAGAAAGATATGCTGATCGGTGGTTGCAATGGGAGGAGGTTCTTGTACAGTATAAACACCGAATGGCCTGTTTGAGCTGGGTATCGGATATAAATCGAGGCGAAGAGAATTAAGTGCTATCACAGAGATTTAGGCAGAAACACAGCAGTGACAGAGCCAGAAGCAGGACAATGCGTTGAAATGACTGCGTTAAACAGAGGTTGCGCTATCAGCTGGCACATGCCAACACAGATGATGCTGATGCCGGTGGCCCGGGATCGCTGTCAGCTGTGTGTAAGGTCCCGCAGTGACTGAAGATGAGAGGCGAGCTTTACAGACACATACACCCAAGCCAGACAAATGGCGGCCGTGTCATTAGCCGCAGCGTCTGGCGACAAAAGCAGGGGCAGAGCCCCCCGCCCCCCCGATGGGGTTATGTCCACCACCGGGTTTAGGCTTCGTGCCGGTCGGCTGGTGACAACGCACCGAGCCGGCCCGACACAGCGACAATCGTTGACCGCTGGGCTCCGAGCCTCCCCGTGCTTACCCAGGTTAACAGGCTCTCACACAGCTCGATCCGGTCGACGTTCATCTCTCCCCCCCGGTGTCTCTCCTTCGCCGACAACAAAGAAGCCGCCGCTCGCGCCTCCAACCGCCAGAGCGTTCACAACGTCACCACATTCCAGCTCCCAACCGGACCCACCCGCCGTCACCGCGCCTGCGCCAACACCCTCCGCGCCGGACTAGCCGCCAGTACGCCTGCGCTAATACCATCCGCTCCGGCTCGCCGCCAGTGCGCCTGCGCCAACACCGTCCGCGCCGGCCCTCCTGCCACTACGCCTGCGCCAACACTCCACCGCACCGCCAGCGTGCCTTGCGCTCTTCGAGCCGGATTCGCCCCCACCCGCCGCCGCCACTGCGCCTGCGCCTTCTCAGCTGCCCTCTCTCTCTCCCCCCCCCCCCCCCGCCGCAGCTGACCAGTGCGCCTGCGGACTTCTCTCAGCTGGACCTGCCAATCCGCTGCCGCTGCGCCGGCGCCAACACCCACCCGACGGGCAGGACCCGCCCGCCAGCCCGCCAGCCCGCCACCGCGCCTGCGCAACGCCCCTCTTGAGCTGACCGCCTCAGATGTTTGTGGGATTGGAGTCAGCAAAAGGACAGGTCGGCCGTTGGGTGGATTTTTAAAGCATGGCATGAATTAAAAAAAAGGAAGGAAAAGGCTCGCGGCCGGAAACCATACAGACGGCAACAGTCTCAGCATTGCTGAGAGTTTCGACGGAGTTGGTTCTCCTGGAAGGGACAGGTAACAAGGGGCGGCCTGCTACTGCTGCCAAGCTTAACCCTTATTTATAGTAACAGTGCACCTGGTTTCTGGTCATCTTTTAACAAGGGTGCTTCTGAGAATTTCACCCGCCGTGCTGTTAGCAGGCCCAACAAGAGGAAACACACCAAGGAGATTTTAAAATGCATTACTGGAAACATTCAACAGGACAGTCAGTTGGAAGCGGAACTGACTTTTTTTTCTGCTTTTTATTTCAGATTTCCATAGTCACATTTTAAACTCTGAAAGTACTGATGTTCTCGCGGGTCACTTTGTAGAAGTAAAATCTCATTCAACATTCTCAGTGCTCTCTCCCTTTCTTGCAAAGAAGTAATAGTTTTAACATTTGTTTATTTATTCGTGTCACAAGTGAGTAGATTTTGACGTGCTCGTCTCAACACAATCTCTTCCCCCCCCACACCCCCCCCAGGAACAATCTCCAGAGAATTGTTTGCAGTACCGGGAAAGAATATACCTCTGAGCGTTTATGGTTAATTGTCCCGTCGTGCAGTCCTGTCAACATTTCAATGTAGTTAGTTACCTTCAGCCACACTAACTGAATTTAAATTATGTCGTGTTGTGTTAATTTTGAAAATTAAGTAAGAAGTCTCACAACACCAGGTTAAAGTCCAACAGGTTTATTTGGTAGCAAATGCCATAAGCTTTCGGAGCAATGCTCCTTCATCAGATGGAGTGGTCTCTGTTCTCAAACAGGGCACAGACACACAAATCAAATTACAGAATACTGATTAGAATGCAAATCTCTACAGCCAGCCAGGTCTTAAATGTTCAGCCTTGGATCTTCAGGTAAGCGTTCTCCAAGGCGGCCTTCACGACACACGACAGCGCAGAGTCACTGAGCAGAAACTGATAGCCAAGTTCCGCACACATGAGGACGGTCTAAACCGGGATGTTGGATTTATGTCACATTATCAGTAACCCCCACAGCTTGCCTCCTGGACTTGCACAATTTCACAAGCTGTACTGTCTGGAGACAATACACATCTCTTTAACCTGTGTTGAATGCTCCCTTCACCCACATTGTCTGTACATTTAAGACCTGGCTGGCTGTAGAGATTTGCATTCTAATCAGTATTCTGTAATTTGATTTCTGTGTCTGTGCCCTGTTTGAGAACAGAGACCACTCCATCTGACGAAGGAGCATTGCTCCGAAAGCTTATGGTATTTGCTACCAAATAAACCTGTTGGACTTTAACCTGGTGTTGTGAGACTTCTTACTTAATTTTCAACAACAGAGCAAACAAAACAACAAACTTTTTAAAGTAAGAAATGAGTTAATGGATTGGATTGCGTTGGGATGAAAGATGTTGATTGTAAACGAGAATATTTACAATGTTTCATATTTCATTTATTATTGTCACGTGTATTGGTATGCAGTAAAAAGTAATGTTTACACTGGTGTAATTTCTTGCCTTGCTGCACTTCCTCTGTACCATAAATAACCCTCAACATTAAAAGAACACACTGCTGTACCAGTATATATTTTTTTCTTGGAAAACTCCAAGAGAATGTCAGTTTTTCCAAACTATTGACTTAACAAACAGGGCAATGATGAACTCTGTCCACTGAATTGATTAGTTGTGGTTTTGGAAAATGCAAGAGCTCATTTTGTGTATTGCAGTTTAGATTTGTGCACAATTGTCACATTTATGTTGGAAATGGCTGGACTTATTAAGCTTTTAGGCAAGCAATCTTCTATTTTTGTTAGCCAGCAGAGAAAACACCAGTTTTCAGTTTGGGTCCCAAATTACCATAAGAGTTGCTAAACATAAAGATCAAAGTTCATGTAGTTTGTTTTCTGTTATCCTGGTTGTTGCAGGTTCCAATGATAATTGAGCAGTCCTGGCAATCACTCTCTATCAATATATCTTCAGCAGTTAGTTCTCAAACATGAAGGGAACGGTTCATAGACACTATTAATGGGTGGCATGGTAGCACAGTGGTTAGCACTGCTGCTTCACAGCTCCAGGGACCTGGGTTCGATTCCCGGCTCGGGTCACTGTCTGTGTGGAGTTTGTACATTCTCCTCGTGTCTGCGTGGGTTTCCTCCGGGTGCTCCAGTTTCCTCCCACAGTCCAAAGATGTATAGGTTAGGTTGATTGGCCATGCTAAATTGCCCCTTAGTGACCTGAGATGTGTAGGTTAGAGGGATTAGCGGGTAAAATATGTAGGGATATGGGGGTAGGGCCTGGGTGGGATTGTGGTTGGTGCAGACTCGATGGGCCGAATGGCCTCTTCCTACACTGTAGGGTTTCTATGATTTCTATCCAGGAGGTCTATGAATGGAGCCTGTTGCTGTGATGGTGCAGGTCCGGTGCGCAGTGACCATCCTGTTAAGTGGTGTCCCGAAAGCAGAAATACCAGCAACCAGACAATCTCCTGACACCAATACTCCAGTGCTGACAGGCTGGTATACAGCAGTGTGAGAGAAAGAACCCCGAGACAGTCAGCACCTGTACAATGAGTAGGCATGTGGCCAAAAGTTACAGCTGAAAAAATGCTCATATGTTCCCAACAAAAGTCATGGAGCCAATTAGAGCAGGAAGATGTTGTGTGGTAAAGTATTCAATAGGAATATTATCAAATTTGGAAGGTTACCTTTCAGCTGAACATAAAAACTAGGAGCAGGAGTAGACCATCTGGCCCCTCGAGCCTGCTCCGCCATTCAATAAGATCATGGCTGATCCTTTCGTGGACTCAGCTCCACTTGCCCGCCTGCTCACCATAACCCTTAATTCCTTTACTGTTCAAAAATTTATCTATCCTTGCCTTAAAAACATTCAATGAAGAAAAGATAAAAGTTTGCACATCACCGATCACATCAGTATTCACTATAACGGATAGCTCTGGCAAAGTTTTATGCAAGTTCCTTTCACCAATGTTGTGTTAACTTTACATTCAGAAATGTAAATGTGCAAGAAGTTTATTGGATGTGGAGAGAGAATGCTTGCGTCATTACAAATCCATTTGGAAAAGGTCCATTAATGGAAATAAGTCACTGTCCATGTGAAGTCTGCACATTCTCCCCGTGTCTGTGTGGGTTTCCTCCCACAGTCCGAAAGACGTGATGGTTAGGTGCACTGGTCTTGCTAAATTCTTCCTCCATGTACCCAAACAGGCACCAGAGTGCGACTAGGGGATTTTCACATGGCTTCGGGTAAGCCTACTTGTAACACTAACAAATAAACTTTATGGGATAGTGCCTTGGGTGGGATTGTTGTTGGTGCAGGCTTGATGGGTCGAATGACAACCTCCTGCACTATGATTCTATGAAAATGTTTGAGAACCACTGATCTAGAGCAGAACCAAGCAAAAGACGGAGGCAAGAAAAAATATTGCTGGGAAGCTTCGGGAACTGGAATTCCTTCCAAACATGCCCTTTTGCCATATGTCTCCAATTACTCCCACTGTATCTCAAAATACAATTTCCTGATCTAAATCTAATTTAAATGAATCAACATGATCTGTTTCCACCATCGTCCTCAGGATTTATTGGTTGGATTTACCACTGGCTCACTGGGAGAATGAGGATTGAGGGAGGGAATCCCAGATCTTAAGCTCTAGATAGCTGAAGGCACAGCCATCAGTAATAGGCCGAAGGAAACAGGCAGCACAAATTGAAATTAAAGAAACGCTCATTTGGAGGCAGGATGGAGCATTGAGAGGCAGTCAGGTAGCAGGGAGGGTGGGTTTTTGGAGGGAGGACCTCAAAAACGAGCATAACTGCAAGCAAGAAAACTACACTATAGAGGGATACTTTGGCACACTCATTATCTTTACCTTTGCTTTAAGATGTGTGTTCAATGTGCTCCAAGAGAAAATAAAGCAGCTTACCCATAAAATCATTGGTAAAATTGTACAGCACACAAGAAAGATATTCCACACAGTATGACTTGTGCTGCCTCTTTGAAAGAACTATTCATTTAGTCCTACTTCCCTGCTCCTTGCCTGTGGCCTTCAAATATTTCCTTTTCAAATGTATAGCAAGTTCCCTTTTGAGAGTTGCTTATTGAGCCTGCTTTCACCATTCTTCAGTGTATTCCAAATCACCATAACCTACTGTGTAAGAAAATAGTGTTTCTTCCGCTTCTCTCTCATTCTTTTACCAATTATCTCAATCTGCCAACTGTCCTCCTGTCAGCGTAAACAGTTGGCCTCTATCTAGTTTATCAAACATTTCATAGTTCTGATCACCTCTGTTAAATCTCTCATTATGTGGAGATGCCGGCGTTGGACTGGGGTAAAATCTCTCATTAACATTCCTTGCCCCACGGAGAACAAACCTAGCTGCTTTTGTTTCTCCACATAACTGACTTTTTCAAGTACCATTCCAGTCATAGAAACCCTACAGTACAGAAAGAGGCCATTCGGCCCATCGAGTCTGCACCGACCACAAACTCACCCAGGCCCTACCCCCATATCCCTACAGATTTACCCACTAATCCCTCTAACCTACGCATCTCAGGACACGAAGGGCAATTTTTTTTCAGCATGGCCAATCAACCTAACCCGCACATCTTTGGACTGTGGGAGGAAACCGGAGCACCCAGAGGAAACCCACGCAGACACGAGGAGAATGTGCAAACTCCACACAGACAGTGACCCGAGCCGGGAATCGAACCCAGGTCCCTGGAGCTGTGGCTTTTTTTCCCACATCCAATTCAACCAAAGTCCAATTCAAAGTTCCAACAAGTGAGACAGATTTTTTTTTTCCAGATCAGCTGGACACACTTTCTATCGACAAAGTTGAAGCAGCAGTGCTAACCACTGTGCTACCGTGCCGCCTGTCAATCCTGTCTATATTCTCATCAAGGTCTTGAAGGCCTTCCAAAAGTGTGGTGTCCAGAATTGAATATAATATTCCAGCTGAGGTGTAACCAATGGCAATGGTTTAGCATTACTTCCTTTCTTTTTTGTGTTTTATGCCTATTTATAAAGCCTGTATGTTTTTTTTTGTACTTGTCCAGCCATCTTGAAATCACATTTATTCACATCAGTCCTGTCTCACCAAGTGTCTACTCAATCCACCTTCAAAGAGATTGAAAATATGTTAACCCATCGGATCACAAGTGGATGCAATTGTTAAATCGCTTGGTTATGCTATTGTACAAGTAGCCTTAGGGCAGTGAGTCAACTCCCATGAAACTAAGATACCCGGCTACTTAAGGAGGTAACTGATACTACTGAATCCAAAAGATATCTGTGACAGGCACGCATTCATTTGGAGCAAGGGCTGTAGTGAGATTATCCCCTTTGAATAAAGGTGTTGTATCTGTCTGAACGTGTGAAGTAATACTCTATTGTGGAGTTTTCTCAAACAATTAAATTGGAAGCATTACCTCTTCAACCAGTCAACTGATCGCAACGTGACCTAAACCATCTAACAGCAGATTAGCTACTATTGCTGGTTTTCTTCAGCAATATTATCAAAAATTCTTGTTGCTATTTCTCTCACCTTTGTTTCAATTTTGCCAATTTACTATGAATGCCATCAGTAGAGATCCATTCGTCACCTATAGTAAATGCAGAAGTGAGACAAATCGTAAGGGGATACTGTGGAGTCAATTGAGATTTCGTAATATAAACCTTCCTGTAAGGAATTGGTGAGCAAGCTTATTTTGCTTCCTATTTTCATGAGACAAAGATGGTGTTGTTAAAATTATTTTGTCTGAGTGCAAATGTGTTGTGTGATTTAGTAATAATTCTTGTTACATTTCAAGTTAGATAGAATTGCTTTGTTTAGCAAAGAGACTTGTGCTCACTTTATGATTCCATGTTCCTGGCTGGGAGGTAGTCCTAATGGAAATGAACACAAAAGTTGTAGCACGTGTTTGTATCATCAACTATTTTAATAAAATTTTAGTTATGCAGAACACATGTCTGAATTTTCAGTATTTACCATTAAGGTTTTCGCTTGGAAACGCAAAATAGGAATTGCAGTTTCCGTTATGGATGTTTTCCTTACCAATTTTTTTAATGCTGTGAACTGCTACTGTAACTCAGATTTAGTAATTAGCCTTTTATGGGAATATGTTTTTCCACAATTGCATGGGATTTCCACAGTACGCTGTGGCCTGCTCCCATAGCTAAAACAAAATGTTGCCGCTAATATCAATTTAAAACTACAAGTTGGATTTATTTACAAGATTTAAATGCAGACAGAAATAAAGAAAACTGTAAGGAATGAATCGTGCAATCCTTGCGCACAATAAATCCTTCTCTCTTTTGGTTGGAGAGTAAGTGACAATGGGTCATCAATTTAAAATCCTCACAAGTGGAAAGAGAATTAGGAGACAGTTCTTCGGGCAGATTTGGAGGAAGGAGTAGTCTGCCACTGGAGGAAGTAAATAACTGAGATTTCTTCAAGGGGATAAGTGGATAAACGTTTGAAGCAGAGGAGAACAGAGCTCGGGGGGGGGGGGGGGGGGGGGGGCAGGAAATTGAATTGGCTTTGGATTGCCCAGGGAAAAGTCACCGCAGACTTGATGCATCTTCTGTCCTGTAAGCTTCTATGTTTCTAAGAATTTAATGTCTTTTGCATAAAATCATGAAGTCATAGAATGGTAATACACATATGGTTTCTGCGCTGGCTCGCTGAAATCCTAACCATTTAAGGCCCATTCTGCTGCCTAGTGGACTTGGGAGTCCTTGTTCAAGATTTTCTTAAGGTAAACATGCAGGTTCAGTCGGCAGTTAGGAAGGCAAATGCAATGTTAACATTCATGTTGAGAGGGCTAGAATACAAGAGTAGGGATGTACTTTTGAGGCTGTAAAAGGATTTGGTCAGACCCCATTTGGAGCATTGTGAGCAGTTTTGAGCCCCGTATCTAAGGAAAAGGATCCAGAGGAGGTTCACAAGAATGATCCCTGGAATGAAGAGCTTGTCGTATGAGGAATAGCTGAGGTCTCTGGGTCTGTACTCAGAGTTTAGAAGGATGAGGGGGGATCTTGTTGAAACTTACAGGATACTGCAAGGCCTGGATAGAGTGGACGTGGAGAGGACGTTTAAAAACTAGAACCAAAGGGCACAACCTCAGGCTAAAGGGACAATCCTTTAAAACAGATGAGGAGGAATTTCTTCAGCCAGAGAGTGGTGAATCTGTGGAACTCTTTGCTGCAGAAGGCTGTGGAGGCCATTGAGTGTCTTTAAGACAGAGATAGATAGGTTCTTGATTAATAAGGGGATCAGGGGTTATGGGGAAAAGGCAGGAGAATGGGGATGAGAAATATATCAGCCATGATTGAATGGCAGAGCAGACTCGATGGGCTGAGTAGCCTAATTTTGCTCCTATGTCTTATGGTTTTACTCATCCTTCCATTTTTGATAGTTTATGGACCTGAATCCCTAATTTCCCTTTTTTGCTCTTTGAAGTTTCGCATATAGTGTTGCATGCCCTCCCCGTACTCTTCTTTGAAAATGTATCCCCTTACTGTTCTTTATATTAAACTTAATCTGATGTCTGACATCTATGCGCTCTCATGGTTCAGAACTCTGGCCATTTTTCCCCAGCAATGAATTGAAGCTGATTTTTAATCTGTTTTTAACTGAAAAGGGGTAGCTTCCCCTGGTAGCCCCATGGTCAGTTGCCATCCACAGGCAGACAGGACAGGTCGCATGTAGTGACACTGCTACTCAAGATACAGGCAATAAAAAATAACTATGAAAATTATTTGAAACATTTGGTGTTGATTTTATAGCAACTTTTTCTGAAATGTTCTGTTGCAGCAACAAAAGACACCAGGCAAATATTTTTATATTTTTAAAATTTGGCCATGGGATGTGAGCATTGCTAAATTGCCCTTGTGTTAAACTCAAGTTTTGTAACATTACCCAATCGATCAAGTTGAATGCGAAGAAAAGGAGAGAAGTTCCAATGTTATAGCGCCTTTCTTGACCACGAATGTTAAAAATCTGAACATATGTGCTAAAAGTCTGTACCAAAAATGCACCATAAATCCCTTAACATTGGCAAATTAGGACTCTGGCAGAGTCAAAATAATTGACAGAGTAAAAGTGATGTGAAGAAAGTATTTTCACTCAGTGGATGGTTAGAGTCTGGAACAAGCTTCCTGAGAGAATGGTGGAGACAAGTTCAATCAAGGTATTTAAAACAGAATTGGATTGCTATCTGGAAATAAATGTGCAAGGTTACAGGGATAAGAAAGGGGAGAGATGACTAGGTCGAATGATCTTTCAAAGAGCCAGTGCAGAGTCAATGGACTGAATGGCCTCTTTCTGCACTATGCAAGGTTCTGAGTCACAGAATCTTTAATGTAAAACATTAACTTGCCTTTTCACTTCAACACTTAAAAATCGCTGTGATTAGGCAGAGCCGACATTTTTATGAAAGAAAAATTATGCTTGACAAATCTATAAGGTTTTTTGAGCATTCAGCAGAGTGGATAAGGGGAACCCCATGAATCTAGTGTACTTGGATTTTCAGAAGACATTCGATAAGGTGCCACACAATAGATGTAGGGTTTATTAGATTGGGCATAAAATATTAGCATGGATTGATTAATGGACAGAAGAGAGTTCAGTAGTGTAACGAGTGAAGTGCCACAAGGGTCAATGCTTGAACCTGAGCAATTTACAATCTGTGTCAATGACTTGGACAGTATAGTCATATTACTGATGATATAAAGCTGATTGGGGAAGTAAACTATGAGGAGAATGTAAAGAAGTTGCAAAGGGATATGGGCTGGCAAAGTGTTTGGGCAAAATAGTTGTAGATGGAAAATATTCGTAAATGAGCCTTTGTCCGCAAATTACAGAACGTTAACATACAGTTGCAGCTAGGAAAGCAAATGGTTATGTTTGCCTTTATTGCAAGGGGATTGGAATATAGAAGTAAAAGGTCTTGTAATTATATAAGGCTTTAGTGAGACCACATTGGAATACTGTATACAATTTTGATCTCTGTGCCAAAGGAAGAATATACTTGTCTTACAGGAGATACCTGAAGGTTCACTAGAACAAAGAACAATACAGCACAGGAACAGGCCCTTCGGCCCTCCAAGCCTGCGCTGCTCATGTGCCCAACTAGACCATTCGTTTGTATCCCTCTATTCCCAGTCTGTTCATGTGGCTATCTAGATAAGTCTTAAATGATCCCAGTGTGTCCGCCTCAATCAGCTTGCTTGGCAGTGCATTCCAGGCCCCCACCACCCTCTGTGTAAAATACGTCCCCCTGACATCTGTGTTGAACCTTGCCCCCCTCACCTCGAACCCGTGACCCCTTGTGTTCGTCACCTCCGACCTGGGAAAAAGCTTCCCACTGTTCACCCTATCTATGCCCTTCATAATTTTATACACCTCTATTAGGTCGCCCCTCATCCTCCGTCTTTCCAGGGAGAACAACCCCAGTTTACCCAATCTCTCCTCATAGCTAAGACCCTCCATACCAGGCAACATACTGGTAAACCTTTTCTGTACTCTCTCCAAAGCCTCCACGTCCTTCTGGTAGTGTGGCAACCAGAACTGGATGCAGTATTCCAAATGTGACCTAACCATCGTTCTATACAGCTGCAACATCGTATGCCAACTTTTATATTCTATGTCCCGTCCAATAAAGGCAAGCATGCCATATGCCTTCTTGACCACCCTCTCCACCTGTCCTGCCACCTTTAAGGATCTGTGGACTTGTACACCCAGGTCCCTGTCCCTGTGTGTGTCTATACTCCTGATGGTTCTGCCATTTATTGTATAGCTCCCCCTTACATTAGATCTACCAAAATGCATCACTTCGCATTGATCTGGATTAAATTCCATCTGCCATTTCTTCGCCCAATGTTCCAGCCTATCTATATCCTGCTGTATTCTCTGACAATGTTCATCACTATCCGCAACTCCAGCAATCTTTGTGTCGTCTGCAAACTTGCTGATCACACCAGCTACATCTTCCTCCAAATCATTTATACATATCACAAACAGCAGAGGTCCCAGTACAGAGCCCTGCGGAACACCACTAGTCATGATGTGGAGATGCCCGCGTTGGATTGGGGTGAACACAGTAAGAAGTCTCACAACACCAGGTTAAAGTCCAACAGGTTTATTTGGTAGCAAATACCATAAGCTTTCGGAGCACTGCTCCTTCGTCAGATGGAGTGGAAATGTTTTATATTTCCACTCCATCTGACGAAGGAGCAGTGCTCCGAAAGCTTATGGTATTTGCTACCAAATAAACCTATTGGACTTTAACCTGGTGTTGTGAGACTTCTTACTGTGAACACCACTAATCACAGACCTCCAACCGGAAAAAGACCCCTCCACTGTTACCCTCTGTCTTCTATGGCTAAGCCAGTTCTCCACCCATCTAGCTAGCTCACCTTTTATCCCGTGAGATTTAACCTTTTGCACCAGCCTGCCATGAGGGACCTTGTCAGACGCTTTACTCAAATCCATATAGACGACATCCACGGCCCTTCCCTCGCCAATCGTTTTTGTCACCTCCTCAAAAAACTCAGCCAAATTTGTGAGGCATGACCTCCCTCGTACAAAACCATGCTGTCTATCGCTAATGAGATTATTCAGTTCTAAATGCGCATATATCCTATCTCTAAGAATCTTCTCCAACAATTTCCCTACCACGGACGTCAAGCTCACCGGCCTATAATTACCCGGGTTATCCTTGCTACCCTTCTTAAATAACGGGACCACATTTGCTATCCTCCAATCCTCTGGGACCTCACCTGTGTCCAGTGAAGAGACAAAGATTTCTGTTAGAGGCCCAGCAATTTCATCTCTTGCCTCCCTGAGGAGTCTAGGATAGATGCCATCTGGCCCTGTGGATTTGTCTTAATGTTTCCTGAAAGACCTAACACTTCCTCCCTTGTAATTGAGATTTTTTTCTAATGGGTCAACACATTTCTCTGAGACACTACCAGTCAACATGTCCCTCTCCTTTGTGAATACTGATGCAAAGTATTTGTTTAGGATCTTACCTACTTCCTTTGGTTCTAAGCATAATTCCCCTCCTCTGTCCCTGCGAGGTCCGATTCTTTCCCTACCAACACTCTTGTTCCTAACGTATGTATAAAATGCCTTAGGATTCTCCTTAATCGGCATGGTAGCACAGTGGTTAGCACTGCTGCTTCACAGCTCCAGGGACCTGGGTTCGATTCCTGGCTTGGGTCACCGTCTGTGTGGAGTTTGCACATTCTCCTCGTGTCTGCGTGGGTTTCCTCCGGGTGCTCCGGTTTCCTCCCACAGTCCAAAGATGTGCGGGTTAGGTTGATTGGTCATGCTAAAATTGCCCCATGGTGTCCTGAGATGCATAGGTTAGAGGGATTAGCGGGTAAATATGTAGGGATAAGGGGGAAGGGCCTGGGTGGGATTGTGGTCGGTGCAGACTCGATGGGCCAAATGGCCTCTTTCTGCACTGTAGGGTTTCTATGGCTTAATCCTGTCTGCCAAGGACATTTCGTGACCCCTTTTTGCCCTTCCATCTCCCTGTTTGAGTTCTTTTCTACTTTCTCTGTATTCCTCCAGTGCTCCATTTGATTTTAGCTGCCTGGACCTCATGGATGCCTCTTTTTTCCTTTTGATTAGACCCACAATTTCACTGGTTATCCACGGCTCCCGAATCTTACCTTTCCTATCCTTCCTCTTTACAGGCACATGCCTGTCCTGCAGTCCTATCAACTGCTCCTTAAAAGACTCCCACATGCCAGATGTGAATTTACCCTCGAACAGCCTCTCCCAATCAACAGCCACCAAATCCTGCCTAATCCGGCTGTAGTTAGCCTTCCCCCAATTCAGCACCTTACCCATAGGACAACACTCCTCTTTTTCCATTACTATCCTAACGTTTACAGAACTGTGGTCACTATTTGCCACACGTTCCCCTACTGAAACTTTGATGACCTGACCGGGCTCATTCCCCAGAATTGGGTCCGGTATAGCCCCCTCTCTAGTTGGACTGTCAACATATTGTTCCAAAGAACCTTCCTGTACGCATTTAGATTAACTTCTGGGATGGGAGGACAGTCCTGTGGAAAAACTGAGTGGAATGGACCTATATTTTCTGGAGATTAGAAGAATGAGAAGTAATAAAATTCCTAAAGGATTTGACAGGCAGATGCTGAGAGGCTATTTTCTGTGGCTGAATATTGTAGCACTAGGAGTCACAGACTACGGATAAGGGGTCAACTATTTAGTACAGCGATGAGAAGAAATTTCTTCACAAATCTTTGGAAATCTCTGTCACAGAGCACAGTGGATGCTAGCTTGAGCATACTCGATAGTGGAGCTTACTCAAGACTGAAATTGATGGATTTTGGGCACTAGGGGAATTGGGCTACACAAATACTGCAGGAATGTGAAACTGATGTGGAAGCTCAGTCATGAATTTATTGAATGGTGGAGCAGGTCCAAGGGGCTATACGGCCTAACCCTGCTCCTATTTTTTACGTTGATAAATTATGACACTATTTATGAATGCATGGAGCCATTTCATTGCTGGTGATGAAACATAAATTAATCACAGAATTAAGAATAAACTTCATGGGTTTAAAAATTGAACTCTCTCTCTCCCACCTAAATAAGTTGCAATGGTTGTCCCTTCGGCTGTAAATTCAAGTGCAGTGATCACCAAAAGTGTGTCTTACCCTGGTATCTGTTTAAACATTTGTTTTCTTCCATAGGCATCTGTCTTCTGGAATGGAACAACATCCAGAGCAATTATTTGGAACAAGAATTGATGAGTCTTCACTAATTGAAGGAGTAAGCAACCAAGTACTTCTGACATTAGTTATCACCATTACAATGTTGGGTGGTTTGGCAACATTCTTGTATAGGTGAGATAATACACTTCTAAAGCAATTTAATTTTAGAGTTTGTTGGACATAATTTTATTCAATTTTTAAACTGCTGCCTATTTTTACCACATATTAGGATCATTAAAGCGTACTTGCAGTCTAGTAGCGATTTGTAAAGCAAAGTTACCAGTTGAGCAGATTGTACAATTAAACTCAAGCTTACATGTACACTTTCCTTTATAGATATAATTTTGCCTTCATACAGCACCCTCCTGACCTTGCCCGGCAAGCTTGGCTCCACCCCTTACTTGGACCCCTCGCTTCTCTTCACCCCAACTCCTGAGCCCCACCAATATCAGAAACAGCTCTTCATGGAGGAGAAAATCCCATCCATCAAGTGCTGTTCCTGACATTGGCAGGACTAAGGTGCCAAGGGTGGGGTGGAAGGAAGCTGCAATTTTAAAAAAAAAATTGTTCATGGGATGTGGACGTTGCTGGCTGGGCCAGCATTTGTTAGCCATCCCTGAGGGCAGTTGAGAGTCAACCACTTTGCTGTGGATCTGGAGTCACATGTAGGCCAGACCAGGTAAGGAAAACTGATTTCCTTTCCTAAAGGACATTAGTGAACCAGATGGGTTTTTATGACAAATCGACAATGGTTTCATGGTCATCAACAGATTTTTGATTCCAGGTTTACACAGTTATGTTGTCACATCAGGTAAGTTCCAAAGAGTAAAAAAAAACCCCACTTGACTGTCATTGAGCTGGCCTTAGGGGCTGGGTCTTCAGCTGGTGATGTCAAATTCACTGGTAAGACCAGGGCCTCTCCATGTTGGACCCATGCTGCAGCCCTGTGAACAAGTTGCCACTGCAGCCTGGGGTCGTGCTACTTCACACAGTCAGGCAGTAAACACCATTGCTTCGCTACTGACGGTAACATCCGAGCTATTGATTTTAAACAATGCAAATAAGATGGGAGAATGTTGTGAAATTTGAGGTGGAAATGTGAATGGAGTGCAAGCTGTAAGCTGTTGCCAGGTGATAGGTTTACATGGTGAAGACGGGAAGTAGTTGAATAAATGGGTTATAGAGGGGAAACTTTTAATTTCTTAAGCTGGAGGAAATTATTTTATATGTTGATGTGTATAAATATTTATATTATGTATAGAATTGGCAGCCTTTTGGATGCTGTGTGCCATATCTACAGAAGTAAACTTTTAATGCATTTATGCTATTTTACCACATTTGGAATGTTATTAACAACATGATGGGGAAATTTTGAGGAAGTTTTGTGACTTCAATGTAACATACAGCTAAGATTTTGTTAAAATATTGGGAGAAGGGATGCTAGACAAAATAAATAATTTATTTATAGTGAAGATGTGGCGCCAAGGGGAACTTTTGTTATTCCGATATTGGCAATAGAAGCAGTGCAGCAAGATTAGATAGAACACCAGTATGGTGATTTTTTTTGAAAAGGTAAATTGGAGCTTGAGCGAGTAAGGTAAAGTGAGCCGAAATACAAAAATATCTGTACCTGCAATTAAAGATCAAGGGAATAATAACGTTGTGGCTACAGCTCATGAATCCAAATCCTCCCATGGCATGGTATGAGATGAAATTTATCAAACCTTGTCATTTGTGGAGCAGCCAAGTGAGTAATGAATCTGAAAGATGATGAATTGTCATAAAAACCCTACTGGGTCACTCAGCTCCTCTGTCACCCTTACCTGGTCTGGTCTACTTGTGACTACAGTTGGCGACTCTTAAAATAATAAGAATAAATGCAATCCTGCCAGCTTTTCCCTTCTAACAAGAGCAACAGTGTTTTCTTTAACAAAGTGATCACTAAAACAATTATTCAGAACGGGGCCTGTGCTGTATTAAGCACAACTGAAACCAGTATGATTAAAATATTATTTGCAATGTAAAGAGAAACAGCAGGCGCGAAATCAGAAAATTAGTTGCAGCAGGATGGTGCAAATCAGGCATGTTACACATAGAAATAAAATTACAGCTCACAGTGACCAACCAACTTAACCAATCCATGCAGCCACCTATGCAAGCAAATAATCCTAATCATATTTACCTTCCCTAATCCTTTTGATTCTTTTCTTTCTTCATATATATATATATATATATATATATATATATATAAAATCGAATCTAGAATGTTAGCATAATTTCTGCTCAACCACTGATCCTGGCTGCTCTCTAGAAAGAGGTTTCTCTTGTCTCTGTTCCAAAGCTCTCACATTTGATGTTTTGCCAGTAGTCCCTTGCTTTCGATCACTTATCCATTGGAAAGTGTCTGCTTTTGTGCACCTTGCCCTATATTTACATAATCTTCACCTGACGAAGGAGCACTCCAAAAGCTTATGATTTCAAATAAACCTGTTGGACTATAACCTGGTGTCGTGTGATCTTTCATCTTACATAATTTTAAACACCTCAATTAATTAAATACTTTGATCAATAATGTCTATCTGTATTGTCCTAACAAACAGCCTCAATTTTTTCAAGTCTTTGCAATTATAGGCCAAATCAATGGCCAAAATGGACTAGGTTTGATGGAAACAGGAACAGAATAAACAGGATTATCAGGGGAAATTGTACAAAAAGTATAAGATGGAAATAAGAGTGGATGGCCTCGTAAGTAGAAAAAGAGTAGGATAAAAATTGAAGAACATTTTAACAAATTGCATTTTGCATACATAAGATTTTTCTAAATGAGACAGGGATCGATTTATAAAAGGTTCTATTGAATCTGTGATCTTTTCATTATTTTACTTGTTCGGAGAGTTTGTTGGAAGGTTGTCCCTTCTCTATATATTTTTACTGTATGAATGTTATATAGGTACTTGGTATCTTGTAAAGGCATAACTTGATTCCAGTATCTGAATGCGATTGTTAGGCAGGATTTGCTTTTGGTTTCTGATCACGTTATTCTGCTTACCTAGACCTCCACAAATGTTTTTGAATTTAGTTAAGATCTGTAATAATAACATGAATCTTTCTGGAACGTGTAAAATTTTTACTTTTGTGATTTGGTTTGGCTAATTTTTAATAATTTCTATTAATCTAGAACTGAGCACCAGAATATCCACCCTGAGAACCGAGAGCGTGTGAGGGAACTCCGGCAACATCTCCAAACTGAAGCTTTAAATTACCAGGTGAGATTTTTTTCATTCACTTAGAACTTGACCACATCATTTGATGTCGTTTGTCGTCACTATGATGCAGAAATATCTCTAGTGGCCAAGTAAGTAAAATCAAAACCTACAACTCAACATGACTTGGAAGGCAAAATACTGCACAACTGGTGGTTGCTATATTTTTGGACACTGTTGTTCGGATGAGATGATATTGGAGGCCTGTCTAACTTCGGAGAATGTAACGGATCCCGTGTTAATATTTGAAGAGTGCAAAATTCTCCCAATATCTTTTCCTCAACCATAATCACCCCAAACTAGGTAGCTGATAGTTCAGTCATTTGAGGTTATGGGATCTTGCTGTGTGCAGGTTAGCTACTGAGTTAACCTACGTAACAGAGACTAGACATTTTAAAGTAATTCATTAGATGTGTCACAATTTGAAATAGCCCAGGAGTGTGAAAGGCAATACACAAATGCTGTCAGCTGAGTTTAAGTTGGTAGCACACTTGCCTCTGAGTCTGAAGATGACATTTTTTAGAATCAAACTGAGGTCTACCATCTTAAGAGGACATAAGATCCCATAGCAGTATTTCAGAAACGAGCAGAGGAGTTGTCCCCAGTTTCCAGGCCAATATTTCTTTCAGAATCAACTTCACAAGAACAGATTATTTGGTCATGATCTCACAGCCTTTTATGGGAACTTGCTGTGCATACTTGCTGCCACGTTTCCTACATTACAACAGTGATTACAGTATTCCAATGGCTGTAAAACACTTTGGGATGTCTTGAGGTCATGAAAAAATACATTCAAATTGCAAGTTTCTCTCTTTTATCTTCTACAATTCCTTAGTTTTTTTTTGTCTTTGTTTGCTATTGTTAACTGGGGATAATTTTTATTTGTTCGATCTTGATATCAGGCAGGTAGATTGATGAGACGGGCAGTCATGAGATCAAGTGAATTGATGGAGGGATAGAACAGCTGCACCTTTGACTCCCGCATTAAATAATTGACTGCTGTCACCCTGGAATACCCTTGTGCTTCACAATCGTAACTTTTATTCCTGCCCCATGCCTCAAACCCCCATTCCCACTGGCAACTTAACCATGCTGGAAGCAGCTCCAGCCCAATTTACCATTTCAATCTGGAGAGCTTTGCTGGGCCATCTGCTTAGTGCCCTGCTGTTTGCCTGTTGAATTTTAAATGAAGCTTCAGCCTCAAAAGCATGGGGACCACCTTCACCATCAGAAAGGACAGTCAAACAGTGAGCTCCTCTCTCTAGCTGTTCAAAATGGACTGCAACATATTTGAGCCACACAGGCTTTGGAAACCTGGATTATTTAACTTAAGCTTTTTTCCTTTTGTTACAGGATGGATTTGAAAGGGATAGGCCCCAATTCTACACTGATATGTCCTGTCCAGTCTGTTTACAGCAAGCTGCATTTCCTGTTGAAACCAACTGTGGTCACCTCTTCTGTGGTATGTCATTATTGCATTGAAATAAAAACAAAAGGATTTTACATTATTTCGGGCAGTTTTTCCATTTGAATTTCAATCAGTTGAGAGGAATGTATATCACTAGGTTTATGTAAATAATGGTCATGTGAATTTATGAAAGTCGGTTTAAATAAGTTAGTTGGACCTATTTAGAAGTGAGTTGATTAGGTCTTTTGAAATTAATCTATTTTGTTTGTTGAACCCCCCCCCAAAAAAACAATACCAATGATGTTATCAGCTTATACCTTCAACAACTTGCCATGCAAAAAATTTACAAACCTAAATTTGCAAGAACAATTCTAACTAAAGGCAGAAACCATTACATGGCATGTAAATTATAGCTTATTATTGATGATGGATGAGTTCTGTCCCCAGATGAGTGGTAGCACTAGACAAGTCTTGCATTCGAGGCCCTGGTCCAAACATGAGTACCATCGCTGACAAAGGACAAACTTTCCTTCAAAATATTCCTCTACCTCAATGCTTTATAGTCAATGGATTATATTTGAATTGCAGTCCCGGCTGCTATCACTGAGCTGCTTATTGCACGCATTCAGAGAGAGGCAGACGTGGTGTGGTCAGCAGTGGCAAGCAAGTAGTTTTTATTTCCTTACCAGTGAGCACCTGTGTAAAATTGCATGTTTCCTCTGTCAGTCTACATTGTTTTGTTTCTGAACTACATGAAATTCTAATTGCTTTCCGAAAACTGCTGTCTGTGTTCTTTAGGTGAACCAAGATTGACATACGTTGATATGAAGGTTAGACTTTTGTATAGCAGACAAGTTAACCACTTATAGACAATCTGCTGGATATGTCAAAAGTCTGAATAAAAATAGGAAGTGCTGGGAATGCTCAGCAGTTTAGGTGGCATCTGTGAAGAGAGTTACGGCTTCAGGTCACTCTTTCTCTCTCTTCACAGGTGCCACCTGATCTACTGAATATTTTCATTTCAGACTTCCAGCATTTGCAGGATTTTGGTTTTATGTTAAATGTTTGGTTAATTCAGTTTATTGTTGATTAACCCAACCTTTTAGTAAAGGTCCTTTATTCAAAATCCTCAGGCCGATTGCATTTCAGTTTTTGGCTTCTACCTGTAGGCCTAGGCCTGCTTGCATTGCAAATAGCCAAAGGCTAGGCTAACTATAGTCTAAAATAAATAAAATGGTTAGGAAAGTAAGATGTACCACTGAATAATCAATACATGGTACTTGTAATAAATTCCTACCCCCGGCACCATCTGCGATTCTGCTTGTTGGAAAGGGTTTACAAAGTAAACAGTGCAGGCAAACAATTAGACTTTCCATGCTAAAGGCCAGGTGTGGTTGTTGGGTTCATGTCGGGTCACGTTGGCTCAGGTTAAAGACTTCCTGCGCTAAAAGTCGGATGCAGTCAGTGAGGTTCGTGTCAGTACGTGTTGTGTTGGCTCGGGTCACAGACTTCCCGTGTTAACTGTCGATGGGGTTCAAAAAGGTGTGGTTTCTGGACGTATTTGGTTTTCAGATTTATGGGTTAGAGCTACATGACCTGTAAAGAGTCTTGTAATTTATGCATTCTCATCCTTCGAAGTTGACCATTTATGTTGGTTGCCCTGACTCTCTCTCTCTCTCTCTCTCTCTCTCTCTCTCTCTCTCTCTCTCTCTCTCTCTCCCCCCCCCCCCCACCCCCCGTGATAGTCCTGTTGGCCTCCTGGAATGTAAGTTCAGTGAATCTCCATCTGTAGATGTTGTATGCATTCCCTCTTGGGTTGTCTGTCTGGATAGATCTATTTTGTATGTTGGCAGCTTCAGTTGACCTGGAGTTAGTTCAAATTTTGTTTCCCTTAATTTCATGGATGCTCTGTTAGCTGCGAGTGATGCACTTGCCTTATAATTAACTGGATTTTTAAATTTCAAAAATCAGAGATGCATTGATAGATGGGAAGTAATCTCTTAATCATAGAACTTCAAGTATGCCAGGCACTAATATAAGATAAAGTCAGCTGAATATCTGAGTTGGCCCTTATAAGGAACTCTTCTGCCCATCAATACCAAAGAAAGTCAGCCAGAGTAACTTGAGCAGCACAGTTCTCCTCACTTCCTCCTTTACAGAATCATAGAATCTCTACAATGCAGAAGGAGGCCATTTTGCCCATCGAGTCTGCACTGACCGCAATCCCAGCCAGGCCCTATCCCCTTAACTCCACATATTTACCCTACGAGTCCCCTAACACTAGGGTCAATTTAGCATGGCCAATGAACCAAACCCGCACATCTTTGGACTGTGGGAGGAAACCGGAGCACCCGGAGGAAACACACACAGACATGGGGAGAATGTTCAAACTCCACACAGACAGTGACCCGAGGCCTGAATTGAACCCGGGTCCCTGGTGCTGTAAGGCAGCAGTGCTAATCATTGTGCCACTGTGCTGCCCTTTAATGCTAATATGTTTATTTTGCTGTTCTAAATTATTTTGCAGCATCAAAAAGATTTGCAGCACAGTTTGCAAATCAAAATTGAATGAAATTGCTAAATGAATTGAATTGAAATGGTGTATTTTGCCCGAGTAAAGGAAGAATTTGCATTTACATAGTGCCTTCATGGCCTTGGGGTAATGCAAAATGTTTTATAGCAATCAAGTAGTTTTGAAGTTTATTCACTATTATAATGGAGGGAAACACAGCAGCCAACTTGCATACAACAGTGTTCCACCAGAGATGATTGAGGGATAAATGTTATGATGTGGAGATGCCGGCATTGGACTGGGGTAAACACAGTAAGAAGTTTAACAACACCAGGTTAAAGTCCAACAGGTTTATTTGGTAGCAAATTCCACTAGCCTTCAGAACAAGCTGTCCCTTCGTCAGGTGGAGTATTCTCCACTCCACCTGACGAAGGGACAGCCTGTTCCGAAAGCTAGTGGCATTTGCTACCAAATAAACCTGTCGGACTTTAACCTGGTGTTGTTAAACGTCTTACTGGATAAATGTTAACCAGGAGAGCTGGGAGAACTCCCTTGCCCTTTGAAATGGTGTCATGGGATGTTTTGCATTCACCTGAGAGGGCATATTGGGCTGCTCATCTGAAAGACTTGGCTAGAGTATGATATACATGATGTGGAGATGCCGCGTTGGACTGGGGTAAACACAGTAAGAAGTCTCACGACACCAGGTTAAAGTCCAACAGGTTTATTTGGTGGCACAAGACACTAGCTTTCGGAGCGCTGCCCCTTCATCAGGTGAGTGGGAGTTCTGTTCACAAACAGGGAATATAAAGACACAAACTCAATTTACAAAATAATGGTTGGAATGTGAGTGTTTATAGGTAATCAAGTCTTAAAGGTACAGACAATGTGAGTGGAGAGAGGGGTAAGCACAGGTTAAAGAGATGTGTATTGTCTCCAGTCAGGACAGTTAGTGAGATTTTGCAAGCCCAGGCAAGTCATGGGGGTTACAGATAGTCTGACATGAACCCAAGATCCCGTTGAAGCCGTCCTCGTGTGCAGAATCAGTTTCTGCTCAGCGATTCTGTGTTGTCGTGTGTTGTGAAGGCCGCCTTGGAGAACACTTGCCCAAAGATCAGAGGCTGAATGTGGGACTGCAGGTGAATTCTGTATTGATTCTCTGACTAAGCACAGATATTTTGTGTATATGGTATGGATAGTTTTCAGAGACATTTCATCAAGCTTTCTGATCTACACCATTAGATTGTAACAACTAATTAGTAATTGTTGATGGCTTTGCTCTGTATTTATTCATATAGTTCTATCCTGGCTTCTGTGGCTTATTAATGTTTCCACTACCAAAGGTGATGTGGTGCAAGGGAGTTATGGTGTGGGTAGAATTTTGGGATTGGTTTTTACTGTTAGGAGCTTCGCATTGTGTTGAATAAAAAGTAGTTCACCAAAAATTTGAGGGTGTAAGTCAAGGACTAGCAATTTGTTGTGCTTATACATAGAATCCCTACAGTGCAGAAAGAGGCCAGTTGGCCCATCAAGTCTGCACCAACTCTCCGAGAGAGCATCTCACCCAGACCCTCCCATGCCCTATCTTCACAACCCCACATATTTACCCCGCTAATCCCCTTACCCTACACATCTTGGGACATTAAGGGGCAATTTAGCATGGCCAATCCACTTAACCAGCACGTCTTTGGACTGTGGGAGGAAAGTGGAGCACCCAGAAGAAACTCACGGGGAAAATGTGCAAACTCCATGCAAACAGTGACCCAAGGCTGGAATCGGACCTGGATCCCTGGTGCTGTGAGGCAGCGGTGCTAACCACTGTGCCAAAAAATTTAATATTTAGTGCATACCAAATGGTGAGAGTCTTAGTAGAGAAACATAGATCCAAAAGTGTGGATATATAATCTTTAGAGGTGATAATGCAAATTAAAATGGGACAAAACTCTATTGGGCATTTTTAATATTTAAAACAGGGAAAAGTTAAAATGGGTGTGCTGTAAATTGCTGGTACAGGCTATAAATGAAGGCAGTTTTCTTGTGCAGTGATAGGAAGGAAATCAAGGAACAGAAAATGTATTTTAATTGGTGACTTTTAACAAAACATAAGTTAGGAATACCTGAATGCTGCAGAAATCTGGGTTCATAAAATACATTAGGCTGCTTCATGATCAGGTGAGTTAAAGTAGTGCAGTTCTTGAGCAGGCAATGACCCACATAGTATTCAGAAAATGAGGTTGTGGCCTCTCTAGGGGGGACAGCAACCACAGAATGATCCAAGTTCAATATGATCTGGGATTTAGAAATGCAGAAAACCAGGAGCCAAGGATATAATTTTAAATTGTTAACTCAAGGGGATGATGGGACTTAAACAGATTGATTGATTGAACTGGATTGTTTAACACGCTCTTGTAGAGGAAAAGGTGAATACTAAAGCCGAACAGCTGAGCATAAAGGATGGTTTAGACTGGGAAACCTAGTCCAATCCCATCGACCAAGCAAGAATGAACAGTGAGATCGGGAAAAAAATTAATGCACATTCTGCAGAACATGAGGGGGGACTCTGGGATAAAAGTCAGAACATTCAGAAACATGTTACAAGAGCTTCAGAGGGTTAAAGAAAAATCTGGTAATGATTGCTTTGTGTTTGCAACTGCAATCCTTTTAATGTCATAATCGGGCTATCAGGGAAGGGATGCAAACAGGACCAAAGCTGAGATTAATATACCGTTCCTCCATCGCAGGATGCGTTAAGGAAGTGATAAATAATGGAAACAGACTAATCTGCATTGGGTCTATTTCCCCAATGCATTGAATTCCGAATCCTTGGGTTCTCATTTATAACCTCACCCCACCATCTCTCTGCAACCTTCTCCAGTCTTGTATCTTCTCTTGCATCCTTTGATTCTCAGATTCTGGGACCCTTTTATTCTCCTAAAATTAGTAGCTACTTTATACTTCAATGTGGGACTCTTTGCTTAAACCCTTTTCCTTTTCTGACCCTTCTCAGAGTCAACATCTTCTGTCAGGCTTTCAGTTGCCTTATCTCTCTCACTCCCATGGATCCATGTTCTTTTATCCATTTTCCTTTCTTTCCCCTTGAATAAAATGCCTTGGTACATTTTCTATATTAAGGGAACTATATGAATGTAAGTCGTTGTTGTCTTAGGATATTAAAGATGATCAGATAGTTCTGATTTGGGACTTAGAAATAGTACTGCCACAACTGGATAATCAAGCAATTTAGCAGTACTTTCAAAAAGGCATTTGAAGCATTTATAAGTTGCATTGTGTTGATCAATCTGGAATTGTCCACTATACCATGTCCACCACTTGACTGTGCAATATTCAGTGTTAATTGCTATCTCTGAAAATGGTACGAAAACATTTGGCTTGGAAGACATGGAAGTTAGCCAATGCAGCAATGATGCGTGAAACAAGGCCAATCTCAAAGATTTTAGTGTCTGGCATTTAAAGATCTGTTTCATCCTGCTGAATATAAAATCTGACGATCAACAAATCTAGCTATGAACTTGATAAATTTGGAAGAGTGATTTTTTAAAAAATAAAGCTGTTTCATGTGATTATTCTTCAATGCATAATAGCTTCTCAGATCCTCCAGTCAGATCTATGGCACTGTAATGGAACATATTGCTCAGGGAAGTGAGCTTTTTTAGTGATGAAGATGTGAGTTCTTGTTAGTTGAGTATAACTTTGTCACACTTTTATTTTATTAGTGTCAGACATAGGCTTACATTAACACTGCAATGAGGTTACTGTGAAAATTCCCTCATTGCCACACTCCTGCACCTTTTTGGGTACATGGGGAGAATTTAGCATGGCCAATGCACTAACTTTGTTATATTCATGAATATCTGTTCCTTTAATTCAGGGAATGGGATTCAACTGCTTAGTTGTCTTCAGTTAGTTTATGACTGGACCTACATTGGCAAAGAGAGAAAGTGATAACTGTTAAAAAGACCTAGCTAACCCTTCCTCATAGATTGTGTATAACCTGTTTAATTCAATCCTTATTGCCAAGATGTAGAAAATCAGCATTGAGGTTAACGTTTTCAACTATCCTAATCTCCTGCTTGATGTGGAACTTTCAGGAACAGTGTCCAATTTGACACCATCAGTACCGACAATATAGTAACTTTAAGATCAATAACTTATTCTACAATTAATCTTCTGTTTAAAAATACTGAAGATTTTGTATCCAATTGCAGAAGCATCACAAAACTGCAAGAGAATAGGCCACTTGGCTAAATAGGGGGGGAAAACAGTGGAGAAACCAAAATATTTAATGTTTCAAAAAATTTTAATTGTACCTTTGCGCGAGATTCTGCCCTTTAGCCATTTGAAATCACATCTTTCATCGATCTCTTATCAGCTGAAAACAGCTGTTGCAATTCCCTCTGATCCTTGTGCATGGAAATGATACAAGAAACATGAGCAGCACAACAATTGTTGCATTCTTGTAGTTAACATGTTGGTGACTGTTTTTTGTACAGTAGTAATCTAATAGAATTGCATCAAAAAAAGTTTAGGCAATTATTTTGAAGAACGGTTATATTTTTTAGCCATAAGTAACAGTTATAAATACATCTACCTTCCAATTTCCAAGCTGATTGGATTACTTTCTGTTGAAAGTAAAACTAAATGTTAATTTTGAAATGTGAAGAGCGCAAGTATGTTATTGTATATGCAGTCTGATTCCAGATTCTGTGAGGAGTAAATGAAGGTGCAGGATGCAGATAAACCACTTGCATGTATATCAAAGTCAATAGTGATTAATGGATGTAAAATGCTTTGGGATGACCTGAGGATGTGAAAGGCAAAGCAATGCAAGTTTGATTTTTTTCTTGTATGATTTACCCCCCTAAAGGCCAGCATCCAAGTTAACAACACGTAGCTATGGATTCGCTGGCGGGGGGGAGACAAAAACATTACCAATAATGTGGATTTTATTTTTGTGCTAAATTGGCTACCCATGCAAGTAAAAAAAAATAGTAGAAATAGTCTTATGAAACACCTGTGTTTTTTTTTGTTCCCCTTAGGTACCTGTATTGTTGCATATTGGACATATGGCACTTGGTTGGGAGCAGTTAATTGTCCCATTTGCAGACAAATGGTAAGACAAAGACATTAAATTATAATTCGAGATACAAAATTGATTACTATACACTAGAAATAGAAATGTTATCAAAATATTTTCTACTTTTTCTCTAAGATTTCAGCAAGGAAAGGTGATTAATTTCATTAAAGCGGTGGTTTTGTTAAATGGTGTCAATTTATGTAATCAATATATTTAATAAAGGATTGGCTGAGTGCTTCACCCACAATAAGCATTTTATTTACTTGTTGTACCAGTCCTGACAATGGGAGTCATTATCAATATTACACAAAATAGCCAGGGAAGGTAATTGGTTTAACAGGCAGGTGGTGACATGATATAAGGAGCAGGAAGTGGATCTCGAAGTGATTAAGCTTGGAGGGGCCAGTGGTTGAGATGGGAGGGAAACTGCAGAGTGACTTAATGATCTAAAGCATTTGCATTGATGAATTGAGAGACAAATGAATCCATGAGCTCTTTGTACATGGCCTTAGAGGATCACCCTCATCTTCCAAAATAATCCTGAAGTAATGGCAGGGTTCGACTGAGGAGACTAAAAGTGTACTAGAGTTTAATGTAGTTGATCTAGATGGCAGGTACACCCGAGTATGCAGTACTTGGATTTAAGAGGTTAAATTTGTAAATTGCAGCTGTGACTGAAGTGTTGAGAATCATGACATTGAAAACAGTCAAAATGAACACATGAACAGCAGCCAAGGTGTCATGCCCAATACAGATCACGGTCCTCTATCTGAAGTGCTATTAAGGTTAATATCGGCTCGGCAGTATCTCTTAGTTTTGGTATTCTATAAACTCGAGATAAAACCTAAAATTCCATTACCCAACTAAAGGAATTGCAACAGAAAAAAACATGTAACTGTATTTGAAGATTTGTAATATTTAGCTGATATAAAAGGGATTTCTGCTTATAATAAACAGTAATAGTCCAAATATGCTGTTTTTATGTAGAACTGATCCTCTTCTATTCTTCAAGAATCAGCCACAAAAATGCCTCTGTTTCTGGTCTGTGTTGCTTCCAGTTGCAAAGCAATTGAACCTTATGCCACTGCCCCTGCTCCAGCTCAGTCTTCATGTCTTTAACTCCCAATTTATCCAATTCCCAACTTTATGTTGCATTTGATGGTTCACTGATATGCACTCCTTATACACTAAATACACTAATTCACCAACCTTACTACTTTATTCCCCACCCCATCCCAGATTACATGTAAGCAATACCAAAGACAATCTATTGTTTCTAAATAAATTAACTATTTTTAATTCTGAACACACTTTTGTCCCTATTTCCCTCTGTCTCTTGTTCTCTATTTTCTTTTTCTAATTTTTATTAAACTTTCTAAGTAACTGAGGAACAGGTGAAGCTAGCTGTTTGACACTACTATGCAGTAGCAACACAAATGGTATTCACCACTGACAGGATGCAAACGTCAAGCCAAAAACACTTTCTGCCTATCTCACAAATGAATACTGTGGTATATAAATTTCAGTACCAGTGTGATACTAGGTATATAGGCTGTATAGGCTCCCAAAGACTGGCACATCGCATCAAATAGATGTCCCTTCCACTGTTTTTAACAGGCGAGGTACAGAACATACCCAACCAGCTCATGCTTGCAAAACTCAAAACCGTGTCCCAATTTACACGTGATACTGTAATTGGACAACATTTGCTAAATAATTCTGTTGCTAAAAACTACGCTGACAACCAATTTAAGATTGTTGGTCGGGCCCGCAGGTAGTGCATTTGTGTGTACTGGAAGCACATATATTAATACACAGTGCAAACAGAATAAGTACACACATTGTGCCTGTTTCAGCTACGTAAAATAAGTGAGAGCCATTCGCTGGTCCATTCATCAGGGCAATGCCTTGACCAATCGGAGTCAAGCTACCTCGTTTAAATTTTCAAACAATGCTTGGCAGTTAACTGTCAGTCACCATCAACAGTCCATTCTTCATAGCAACACCTTTATCAATCAGCCCATTTACCAACCAATCAGCACTCTATTCTCCTACAGTATGAAGTTGTATTTTCTCTTGTGATTATCCTGATAGGTGCAAGATGAAAAACTTGGACAAAATGTATTTTTGCAGCAATACTCAAGTTCTGTACTACCAACTGACTAATTTTACTTTCATGAAAACTTAATTTAATTTGCAATCCTTCCCAATTTCCTTCCTTCTCCAAAAAGTATTTTGAAATCTTTAGTTTTCCTCCGCATGATTCTTTCAATCATTTTGAAAATAAAACCAAGTTTCTTTTTGCACACAATGGATTTTAGTCACCTGAAAAATAGCTCCAAGGGCTGTTTTCTTCAGCCATTTGAAATTCCAAACATTGAAGGTTGACTCAGATGTGATCAGATCAGTGTTTCATACTTTTTGCCTGTCTTGCCATGAGAAAGAGACCAAATTGGATTACTCATTAGTGTGCCCCTCTCTTTTAATGGCACCCATATGTATACATTTATCCATGGTGCTACAAGGGTTAAACTGAGAACATTGTCATATTAAAGGAGTGGAAACCTAAAGGGAAAACCTCGCTCTATATTTACTAGTAATTTTCAGGAAAGAACATCTAACTTACTGGAGAGGGAAATTGATATGTTGCAAACGCTGACGGCATAATCTACTCAGTCAGTTTTCTCATCACTGCCAGTTTATTTCTAAGTGCCAAGGTTCCACCTTGTTCCATCTGCTGAAATGTGAAAGAAATTTTCCACTTTTAAACTCGTGAGCTGGAAATACACTTGGTGAAAGAGAAACAAAATACTGCCAATCAAAGTGAGTGAGTTAGTACTATTCGTCAATTCAACCAAATTTGACTTTTAAAAAAATAAAAGACTTGCTTTTATATAGCACCTTGCATGGCCTCAGGATGTCCCAAAGCACTTTACAGCCAATGAAGTGTTTTTGAAATGTAGTCTCTATTGTAATATAGGAAACCCAGCAGACCCCCTGTGCAGAGGAAGCTTTCCACAAACAGAAATATGATCATGCCCAGATAATCTCCTCTTGTGCTGATGACTTGAGTTATAAATATTGGCCAGGACACCAGGGAAAATTCCTCCATTACTATTACAAGTGGTGCCATGGGTTCTTTTGCATCAACCTAAGAGGGCATAGAATCTTATCATGCAGAAGGAGGCCATTTAACCCAATAAACCTACACCGACAACAATCCCACCCAGGCCATATTGCTGTATTTACCCTGCTAATCCCCCTGACACTAAGAGCAATTTAGCATGGTAAAGCAACCTAACCTGGACATCTTTGGACTGTGGGAGAAAACCAGAGCACCCGAAGGAAATGCACACAGACATGGGGAGAACACGCAAACTCCACACAGACAATCACCCAAGGCCGGAATTGAACCTGGGTCCCTGACGCTGAGAGGCATGA